>NC_142159.1:4476607-4796428 GCF_024610735.1 Ursus americanus
CTGAAATCAAGAGTCAGATGCTTAACTGACTGAGCCACCCAGGCTCCCCCTCCATTACTGATTTCTAACTTCATCTCATTGTGGTCAGAGAAGATATCTTTTTTTTTTTTAAGATTTTATTTATTTATTTATCAGAGAAAGAGAGAGAGAAAGAGCACAAGCAGGGGGAGCAGCAGGCAGAGGGAGAAGCAGGCTCCCCACTGAGCATAGAGCCTGATGTGGGATTTGATCCCAGGACCCTGGGATCATGACCTGAGCTGAAGGCAGATGCTTAACCAACTGAGCCACCCAGGCATCCCGAAGATACCTTTTAAAATCAGCTGAGTCTCTTTCTTTTCTTTTTTTTTTCTTTCTTTTCTTTCTTCCTTCCTTCCTTCTTTTTTTAAGATTTTATTTATTTATTTGAGAGAGAGAGAGACAGAGATAGAGAGAGCATGAGTGAGGAAGAGAGGGAGAAGCACACACCTGCTAAGCAGGGAGCCTGATGTGGGGCTTGATCCCAGACCCGAGCCAAAAGCAGACGCTTAACTGACTGAGCCACCCAGGTGCCCAAAATCAGCTGAGTCTTAATTATGGCCTAACACATGGTCTGTCCTGGAAAACATGTACTTATGAAAAATGTGTATTTTGTTGATGGGTAAAGGTATATGTCTATTAAATATAGTTCTGACTTATTGTATTGTTCAAATCCTCTATTTCTTATCTTCTGTGTGGTTGTTCCATCCATTATGGAGAGTAGGGTACTGACGTTCCCATCAGTTATTGCAGAACCATTTCTCCCTTTAATTTTGTCAATTTTTGGTTCATAAATATTTTTATGTTGTCATTATGTGAATAAATGTTTACAGTTGATATATCTTCTTGCTGTATTTGATATTTCCATTAATATGTGTACTTGTCTCTTATAACCTTTTTTTAATTTAAAAATGTTTAATTTGTATTTATTTATTTTTTAAAGTAAGCTCTACACCCAATGTAGGGCTTGAACTCATGATCCCTTAGATCAAGAGTCACATGCTCCACTGACTGAGCCAGCCAGATGCCCCTCTTGTTAACTTTTTCATGTAAATTCTAATCAGTCTGATATTGTATAGCCACCACTGTTCTGTTTTTGTTGTTATTTGCATAGAATATATTTTTCCATTTTTTCACTTTCAACTCATGTCTTTGAATCTAAAATAAGTTTTTTTAGACAGCATATTGTGTATTTTTTAAAAAGCTATTCTTCCAGGGCACCTAGGTGGCTCAGTTAGTTAAGTGTCCAACTCTTGATTTTGGCTCAGGTCATGATCTCAGAGTCATGGGATTGAGCCCCACATTGGGCTCTGTGCTCAGTGTGGAGTCTGCTTGTCTGTCTCCCTCTGCTCGTCCCCCTGCTTACTCTTTCACTCAAATAAATAAATAAATAAATAAACAAATAAATAAAATCTTAAAAAAAAAAAGCCATTCTAGGACACCTGGGTTCCACAGTTGGTTAAACATCTAACTCTTGGTTTCAGCTCAGGTTGTGATCTCAGGGTCATGAGACTGAGCCCCAAGTTGGCTCCACACTCAGAACAGAGTCTGCTTGGGATTCACTCTTCCTCTCCCCCTCCCACTTGTGCTCTCTCTCTCAAAAATAAATAAACATCTTTTATAAAAATGTATTAAAAAGAAAAAGTCATTCTGCCAATCTCTGTCTTTTGTTGGAGCATTTAAACCATTTACATTTAAAATAATCTAGAAAACCACTTCCAGCTTGCTCGCTTCCCTTCCCATCTTCCTAGAAAATCTGGTCTGTGTAAACAGGGAGTAAAATCAAGAGTCAACACCATTTCCTAAAAATAATGTAAGAATGGATGAAATAATGTAAATAAAAAACGTACTTTTTATTTTTCTCCTTTTTAATGTTCCTAGTAGATGGTAAGTAGCACACATTAAAATGGTACTTAAGGGGTGCCTGGGTGGCTCAGTCGGTTAAGTGGCTGACTCTTGAATTTCGCTCAGGTCATGATCTTGGGGTCCTGAGATCAAGGCCCAGGTCGGGCTCCATGCTCAGTGGGGAGTCTGCTTGAGATTCTCTCTTTCCCTCTCCTGCCCCTCCGGTGACCACGGCATTCTTGTGTGCTCTCTCTGAAGTAATTAAATCTTAAATAAATAAATAAATAAATAAATAAATAAATAAATAAAATGGTACTTCATACTGATAATTGTAAGTTGGAATTGCAAATGTCCTAATTCCTCTGCCCCACTTTTGAGTAATTGAACTCAGACGGCAAAAATCAAAATCATCTCCAATTCAACTCTCCATCTAGTCCATACCTATTGACTGCTCTCTTTAAATTGTTTATCGATCCCAGGGATCCCTCTTTGCTGCCCAGCAATCACATGCTTTTTCTTTAATCTATTAAAATCTATTTCATGTCATATCCTCTTTCTTCAAATATCTAATGCCTTTTCTTTTGTCTTCATTTTCAGCAGATAACCTTGCTTCCTATTTCACTGAGAAAACAGAAGGACTCAGAAAAGAAGTTCCATGAGCTTCTACAGTCATATCTCCTGACCTACCTACACCTGTACCTTTGTATTCCTTTTCTTCTGTTATAACAGATGAACTCTCCATATTTCTAGCTAAGGCCAACACCTCCACTTGTGAACTAGATCCCTCTCCTCTCAAAGACACAACTCCAGTAAATCTTCCTCTTTTCTACACATTATCTAACACTTTCAAAGTCACTGTATATTTGACCTATTTGGTTAGTTATGGTTTATCACCTCCCACCAGAATGCAAGCTCCATGTGAGGTGGGATTTTATTCTTTTCAAGGATATATTCCCAGTAGCTATCTGGCACATATTAGGTATGTTCAATAAATATTTTTGTGCTTTTATTTGATAATATTGTCTACAATTTAAAAGTTTATACCTCCAGAATAGAATGAAAAAGAAAGAAACGGCATACCAGTTAGAAATGAATAAACTGTCCTTATTTGCAGACAACAAAGTCCATGTAGAAAATCTCAAGAGATTTTTACCAAGAAAACTTCCTAGAACAAAGTGAGTTCAGCAAGTTTGCAGGATATAAAATAAATACACAAAACCCAATAGTATTTCTTTATACGAACAATGAAAATGTGGAAACCAAAATGAAAAACAGGGGCAACTGGGTGGATCAGTCGTTAAGCATCTGCCTTCGGCTCAGGTCATGATTGGGATCGAGCCCCTCATCGGGCTCCCTGTTCTGCTGGGAGCCTGCCTCTTCCTCTCCTACTCCCCCTGCTTGTGTCCTCTCTCTCGCTGGCTGTCTCTCTCTCTCTGTCAAATAAATAAAATCTTAAAAAAAAATGAAAAACAGTACCATCTACAATTTCTCAAACATCAAATGGATTTTTCTCTCTCTCCCTCCCCCTTTCTTCCTCTGTCCCTCTCCCTCTCTCCCTTTTTCTTTCATGTTCCTTCCTTCCTCCTCCCACCCTTTGCCTAATGGTTCTGTCGAGGACTCCTAGTACAATCTTGAGTAGCAGTGGTGAAAGTGGGCACTCTTATCGTGTTTCTGTACTTAAGGGCAACACTTTTTAAGCTTTCCATTGAGTGTAATGTTAGCTGTCTGTGTGTGTGTGTGTGTGTGCGTTTTAATAAATGCTTTTTGTCATGTAAGGAAGTTCCCTTCTATTTCTAGTTTGCTGTGCCTGAATTTTTTTGACGAAGATGTAAAAGAAGTTCAACGGAGGAAGGATAGCCTTCCAAAAAATGATGCTGAAGCAACTGGATATCCATAAGAGGGGGAAAAAAAAAGAATTCTGACCTAAATACAAATATTAACTCAAAATATTTCACAAACTTAAATGCAAAATGTAAAAGTATAAAACTTTTATAAACAAAAACATAGGAGAAAATTTTGGGATCTACGGCCTGGTAAAGAGCACTTAGTTGTGACACCAAAAGCATAATCCATAAATGGAAAAATTAAGGACTAATATGTAGCATATATAAAGAATTCTCAGAGCTCAAAAATAAAAACAATCAAATTTGAAAACAGGCAAAAGAATGAACAGACATTTCATCAAAGAAAATACACAGATGACAAATACCGACATGCAAATATTTTCAACATCATTACCCTCAGGGATATGCAAATTAAAATGACATAGAAATAAACACCTAGCAGAATGGCTAAAACACAATGTTGTGACAACACCAAATGCTGCTGAGGATGCAGAGAAACTAGATCACTCATACACTGCTGATGGGACTATAAAATGGTATAGTCACCCTGGAAAAGTTTGGCAGTTTCTTTTTATTTATTTATTTATTTATTTATTTATTTATTTATTTAAATTTTATTTATTTATTTAAGTGCAAGTGAGTGAGTGAGACAGCATGAGAGAGATCACAAGCAGAGGGGAGGGGTAGAGGGAGAAGCAGATTCCCTGCTGGGAGTCAGATGTGGGGCTCGATCGCAGGACCTGAGATCATGACCTGAGCTAAAGGCAGACGCTTAACCAACTGAGCCACCCAGGAGCCCCAAGTCTGGCCATTTCTTATAAAACTGATCATGTAATTATCATACAACACAGCAATTGTACTCTTGGGCATTTAGACTACAAGATGAAAACTTATTCCCTGCCTCCAGGTTCTGAGAAGATGGCAAAGGTCTCAGAGCTTTACAATGTCACTTGGGAAGAAATGGTGTCACTTGGGAAGAAATGTGAGATAAAACGAGAAAATGGAGAGAAGAAAACTCATGAAACAGTGAGAAAACTGTGGAAGTTGGAGAAGAATTAATTAATGAATATGCTTCTAAGCTTGGAGATGATATTTGGATCATATATGAGCAAGTGATGATTGCAGCCCTATGGTCAAGATGACTTGGCACTGTTTTGTCTTCAGGAGTTGAGAAGACAGTTCCCTGGCAGTTACAGTCAAGAGACTAACTGGCATGAGATTTGAAGCCACGGAAAGATATGATGATGCTATACAACTATATGATAGAATTTTACAAGAATATCCAACAAACAATGCTGCAAGAAAGCATAAGCTTGCCATTTGAAAAGCCCAGGGGAAAAATGTGGAGGCCATTCTGGAACTGAATGAGTACTGGAACAATTTGTTGGGGACCGACAAGCCTGACATTAACGTGCAGAACTTTGTATCAGTGAATGTGACTATGCTAGAGCAGAGGAGCTAATGATGACCAATCCCCATGACCACTTACACTGTCAGCAGTATGCTGAAGTTAAATATACCCAAGATGGACCTGGAAACCTCGAACTTTCAAGAAAGCATTTTGCACAGGCACTGAAACTCAGCAACAGAAATATGAGAGCTTTGTTTGGGCTTTACATGTTGGCAAGTCATATTGCTTCTAATCCAAAATCAAGTGCAAAAACAAAAAAGGACAACATGAAATATGCTAGTTGGGCAGCTAGACAAATAAACAGAGCCTATCAATTTGCAGGTCGAAGAAGGAAACCAAATACTCTCTTAACACAGTCAAAGACATGTTGGAAACACTGCACATCACTCAGTCTTAAGGTTTCAAACTCTTTCACATCACATTTCACAACTGCACAACTGAACTTATTGGCCTGTGAATTATTTACGAAATGCCTAGTGCTATTTATAGACTAATTTTGTGTTAAGAGGGAAATTGTAAAGAAGGTTTATATAAGACTAAAAATAACTTTTATTGCTAAGCAGGAAGGTGGAGAAAGTCCACGGAAGAGAGACTGAACAAGATTCATATTGACTGCACATCATTCTCTTCATATCACACATATGTAACTTCTTTTAAAATACAACCTGATGTAGAAATCCCATAAAAAATCATGTGATTTATTAAACTTGCAAAAAAAAAAAAAAAGAAAACTTATGCTCACACAAAAACATGTATACAAATATTCTTAGTGGCTTTATTTCTAATAATCCCAAACAGGAAAAAATCCAAATGTCCTTCAATGCATGGATTGTTAAACAAACTGTGGTACATTAATAATGCTACTCAGGGATAAATAGGAACACACTGTTGATACACAAACTAACTTGGACAGATTTTAAGGGTATTATGTCAAATAAAAAAGCCAACCCCAAAGGCTACATACTATATGATTACAATCATTTTTGAAATGACAAAGTTATAGAGATGGTTAATAGATTAGTAGTTGTCAATGGCTAGGCAGAGTGGAAGGGGGATGTATTTATTAAAGTATGTCATACAGGATTGCTGTATTGATGGAACTGTTTTATATCTTGATTATGGTGGTGACTACAAGAATCTATACATGATAATACTGCAAACACACAAGTACATGTAACACTGGTACACCTAAATAAGACAGATTGTATCAATGCTTGATTTCCCATCGTGACACTGTGTTCTAGTTATGCAAAATCTTACCATGGGGAAAACTGGGTGAAAGATATGTGTGATCTCTATTATTACCCACAACTTAATATGAATGTACAATTACCTAAATATAGTCTAATTTAAAAATATTACAGAAGATTGATAGTTGGCAGATTTCTGATATTTTGGGGAGCAGTGCTCTTAATATTTTAATTATTGGCTAGGTCTATACATATATAAATGCTAACACCACCCATATTTTGTTAAAGAAATAACTTTTTATTCTAATTTTACCTAGGTTTTAAAATCAGGCACAAGGGGCACCTGGCTGGCTCAGTCAGTTAAATGTCTGACTCTTGACCTCAGCTCAGGTCTTGATCTCAGGGTCTTGAGATCAAGCCCCACATTGGGCTCCATGCTGGGTGTGAAGCCTACTTAAAAAAGTAAAGTAAAATGAAATAAAATAAAAGTAAAATAAAATCAGGTACAAATGCTAATGCCCCCTAAATAATTTTATAGTACTTATTGATATTACTTTCTTAACTCGATGTATTATTTTGTTGTTTTTCATTCATAAGTTTCCTAATATTGAAACACCTTTACATTCCTGGCATAAACTCCAATGGGTAATAGTTCATCATTTAAAACATTTTCCTTTATAGAAAACTTCACATACAAAAGTTGAGCAATAATACGATGAGTCCCTACGTACACATCACCTAGACTCAACAACCACGAAATCATGGCCAAATTTGTTTCATCTCAACCCTCAGATACTCCTCTTCCTCCACCAAAGTATTTTAAAGTCCCAAACGTCATATAATTTCATCCACTAAGAGGCAGTGACTTTTTAAAAAACGCATAAGCACAATGTCACTATACACTCATAATTAACAATTCTTTAATATTATCCAATATCCAGCGTTCATATTTGTTTAAAGGGGGATCCAAGCAAGTTTCACATACTGCAATTTGTTGACATGACTCCTACTTCTCTTTTAAGCTGTAGAATCTTCTGTCATATCTTACTTTTTCCTTGTAAGTTTTTGTTAAACTGCTGTTTATCCTGTACCGTCTCCCAGGATTTGGGTTTTGCTGGTTACCTCCCGATGATATTTATTTATTTGTTTGTTTTTATTTTTTATTTTATTTTATTTTTTTTTAAGATTTTATTTATTTATTTGACAGAGATAGAGACAGCCAGCGAGAGAGGGAACACAAGCAGGGGGAGTGGGAGAGGAAGAAGCAGGCTCATAGCTGAAGAGCCTGATGTAGGGCTCGATCCCATAACGCCGAGATCACGCCCTGAGCCGAAGGCAGGCGCTTAACCGCTGTGCCACCCAGGCGCCCCTGTTTTTATTTTTTAATTAACATACAATGTATTATTTGTTTCAGGGGTGCAGGTGTGTGATTCATCAGTCTTACACAATTCACAGTGTTCACCATAACACATATTCTCCCCAGTGTCCATCACCCAGCCACCCACCCCTCCAGCCCCCCTCCTTTCCAGCAACCCTCAGTTTGTTCCCTGAGATTAAGAGTCTCTTATGGTTTGTCTCCCTCTCTGGTTTCATCTTGTTTCATTTTTTCCTCTCCTCTCCTATGATCCTCTGCCTTGTTTCTCAAATTTCACGTATCAGTGAGATCATATGATAATTATCTTTCTCTGATTGACTTATTTCACTTAGCATAATACACTCTAGTTCCATCCACGTCGTTGCAAATGGCAAGATTTCATTCTTAATGATGGCTAATATTCCAGTGTGTGTGTGTGTGTGTGTGTGTATACCACATCTTCTTTATCCATTCTTCTGTCCGTGGACATCTGGGCTCTTTCCATAGTTTGGCTATTGTGGACACTGCTACTATAAACATTGGGGTGCATGTGCCCCTTCAGATCACTACATTTGTATCTTTGGGGTAAATACCCAGTAGTGCAATTGCTGGGTGGTAGGGTATCTCCATTTTCAACTTTTTGAGGAACTGCCATACTGTTTTCCAGAGTGGCTGCACCAGCTTGCATTCCCACCAACAGTGTAGGAAGGTTCCCCTTTCTCCACATCCTCATCAACATCTGTCGCTTCCCAACTTGTTAATTTTAGCCACTCTGACTGGTGTGAGGTGGTATGTCACTGTGGTTTTGATTTGTATCTCCCTGATGCTGAGTGATGTTGAGCACTTTTTCATATGTATGTTGGCCATTTGGATGTCTTCTTTGCAGAAATGTCTACTCATGTCTCCTGACCATTTCTAGATTGGATTATTTGTTCTTGGGTGTTGAGTTTGATAACTTCTTTATAGATTTTGGATACTAGCTCTTTATCTGATATGTCATGTGCAAATATCTTCTCCCATTCTGTCGGTTGTCTTTTCGTTTTGTTGACTATTTCCTTTGCTGTGCAAAAGCTTTTTATCTTTTTTTTAAAAGATTTTATTTATTTATTTGACAGAGAGAGAGAACACAAGCAGGGGGAGTGGGATAGGAAGAAGCAGGCTTCCCACTTGAGCAGGGAGAGCAGGGAGCCTGGTACAGGGCTCGATCCCAGGACCCTGAGATAATGACCTGAGTTGAAGGCAGACACCCAACTGACTGAGCCACGCAGGTGCCCCGAAAGCTTTTTGTCTTGATGAAGTCCCAATAGTTCATTTTTGCCCTTGCTTCCCTTGCCTTTGGTGATGTGTCTAGAAGTTGCTGCAGCTGAGGTACGGGTCGCTGCCTGTGTTCTCCTCAAGGATTTTGATGGATTCCTGTCTCACATTTAGGTCTTTCATCCATTTTGAGTCTATTTTTGTGTGTGGTGTAAGGAAATGGTCCACTTTCATTCTTCTGCATGTGGTTGTCCAATTTTCCCAACACCATTTGTTGAACAGACTGCCTTTTTTCCATTGGACATTCTTTCCTGCTTTGTCAAAGATTAGTTGACCATAGAGTTGAGGGTCCATTTCCAGGTTCTCTATTCTGTTCCATTGATCTATGTGTCTGTTTTTGTGCCCGTACCACACTCTCTTGATGATTACAGCTTTGTAATAGAGCTTGAAGTCCAGAATTATGATGCCACCAGCTTTGCTTCTCTTTTTCAACATTCCTCTGGCTATTCGGGGTCTTTTCCCCCCAGGTTCCATACAAATTTTAGGATTATTTGTTCCATTTCCATGAAAAAAGTTGATGGTATTTTGATAGGGACTGCATTAAATGTGTATATTGCTCTAGCATAGACATTTTCACAATATTTGTTCTTCCAATCCATGAGCATGGAACGTTTTTCCATTTCTTTGTGTCTTCCTCAATTTCTTTTACTAGTATTCTATAGTTTTCTGAGTACAGATCCTTTGCCTCTTTGGTTAGATTTATTCCTAGGCATCTTATGGTTTTGTGTGCAATTGTAAATGGGATTGACTCCTTAATTTCTCTTTTTTTCTGTCTTGTTGTTGGTGTATAGAAATGCAACTGATTTCTGTGCACTGATTTTATATTCTGCCACTTTACTGAATTCCTGTATGAGTTCTAGCAGTTTTGGGGTGGAGTCTTTTGGGTTTTCCAGATAAAGCATCATATCATCCACAAAGAGTGAGAGTTTGACTTCTTCTTTGCCGATTTGGATGCCTTTTATTTCTTTTTGTTGTTTGATTAAGCTGAGGCTAGGACTTCTAGTACTATGTTGAATAGCAGTGGTGATAGTGGACATCCCTGCTGTGTTCCTAACCTTAGCGGAGAAGCTCTCAGTTTTTCCCCATTGAGAATGATACTCACCGTGGGTTTTTCATAGATGGTTTTTACGATATTGAGGTATGAACCCTCTATCCCTAAGTGAAGTGTTTGAATCAAGAAAGAATGCTGACTTTGTCAAATGCTCTTTCTGCATCTTTTGAGAGTATCATATGGTTCTTGTTCTTTTATTTATGTAGTATATCACATTGATTGATTTGCAGATGTTGAACCAAACTTGGAGCCCAGGAATAAATTCCACTTGATCGTGGTGAGTAATCCTTTCAACGTACTGTTGGATCCTATTGGCTAGTATTTTGGTGAGAATTTTTGCATCCATGTTCATCAGGGATATTGGTCTGTAATTCTCCTTTTTGATGGGGTCTTTGTATGGTTTTGGGATCAAGATAGTGCTGGCTTCATAAAATGAGTTTGAAAGTTTTCCTTCCATTTCTAATTTTTGGAACATTTTAGAAGAATATGTATTAATTCTTATTTAAATGTTTGGTAGAATTCCCGTTGGAAGCCATCTGGCCCCAGGCTCTTGTTTTTGGGGAGAGTTATGATTATTGCTTCAATTTCCTTGCTGGTTATGGGTCTGTTCAGGTTTTCTATTTCCTCCTGGTTCAGTTCTGGTAGTTTATACATCTCTAGGAACGCATCCATTTCTTCCAGATTGTCTAATTGTTGGCATATGGTTGCTCATAATATGTTCTTATAACTGTATTTCTTTGGTGTTGGTTGTGATCTCTCTTCTTTCATCATGGTTTTATTTGGATCCTTTCTCTTTTCTTTCTGATAAGTCTGGCCAGGGGTTTATCAATCTTATTAATTCTTTCAAAGAACCAGCTCCTAGTTTTGTTGATCTATTCTACTGTTCTTTTGGTTTCTATTTCATTGATTTCTGCTCTGATCTTTATTATTTCTCTTCTACTGATGGGTTTAGGCTTTATTTGGTGTTCCTTCTACAGCTCCTTTAGGTGTAGGTTAAGCTGTGTATTTGAGACCTTTCTTGTTTCTTGAGAAAGGCCTATATTGCTATATACTTTCTCTTAGAACCGCCTTTGCTGCATCCCAAGATTTTGTTTTCATTTTCATTTGTTTCCATGAATTTTTAAAATTCTTCTTTAATTTCCTGCTTGACCCATTCATTTAGTAGGATGCTCTTTAGGCTCCATGTATCTGAATTCTTTCCAACTTTCTTCTTGTGACTGAGTTTGAGTTTCAAACCACTGTCATCTGAAAATATGTGGGAAATGATCTCAATCTTCTGATATCATTTGAGACCTGATTTGTGACCCAGGATGTGATCTATTCTGGAGAATGTTCCATGTGCACTAGAGAAGAATGTATTCTGTTGCTTTGGGATGGAATGTTCTGAATGTACTGTGAAGTCCATCTGGTCCAGTGTGTCACTTAAAGCCCTTATTTCCTCGTTGATCTTTTGCTTAGATGATCTGTCCATTTCAGTGAGGGGGTGTGAAAGTCCCCTACTGTATTATTGTCAATGTGTTTCTTTGATTTTGTTATTAATTGGCTTATATAATTGGCTGCTCCCATGTTAGGGGCATAAATATTTACAGTTAGATCTTCTTGTTGGATAGACCCTTTAAGCATGATATAGTGTCCTTCCTCATCTCTTATTACAGTCTTTGGTTTAAAACCTAATTTGTCTGATATAAGGATTGCCACCCCAGCTTTCTTTTGACGTCCATTAGCATGGTAAATGGTTTTCAACCCCCTCACTTTAAATCTGGTGGTATCTTTGGGTCTAAAATGAGTCTCTTCCAGACAGCGCATCAATGGGTCTTGTTTTTTATCCAATCTGATACCCCATGTCTTTTGATTGGGGCATCTAGCCCATTTAAATTCAGGGTAACTATTGAAAGACATGAATTTAGTGCCATTATATTGCCTCTAAGGTGACTGTTACTGTGTATTGTCTCTGTTCCTTTCTGGTCTATGTTACTTTTAGGCTCTCTCTTTGCTTACAGGACCCCTTTCAATATTTCTTGTAGGGCTGGTTTGGTGATCGCAAATTCTTTTAGTTTCTGTTTGTCCTGGAAGGTTTTTTATCTCTCTTTCTATTTTCAATGACAGCCTAGCTGGATATAGTATTCTCGGCTGCATATTTTTCTCATTTAGTGCCCTGAATATATTATGCCAGTCCTTTCTGACCTGCCAGGTCTCTGTGGATAAGTCTGCTGCCAATCTAATGTTTCTACCATTGTAGGCTACATACCTCTTGTCCCGAGCTGCTTTCAGGATTTTCTCTTTGTCTCTGAGATTTGTAAGTTTTACTATTAGATGTTGGGGTGTTGACCTATTTTTATTGATTTTGAGGGGGGTTCTCTGTGCCACCTGGATTTTGATGCCTGTTTCCTTCCCCAAATTAGGGAAGTTCTCCACTATAATTTGCTCCAATATACCTTCTGCTCCCCTCTCTCTTTCTTCTTCTGGGGTCCAATTATTCTAATATTGTTTCATTTTATGGTATCACTTATCTCTTGAATTTTCCCCTTGTGATCCAGTAGTTATCTTTTTCTCAGCTTCTTTATTCTCCATCATTTGGTCTTCTATATCACTAATTCTCTCTTCTACCTCATTTATCCTAGCAGTTAGCGCCTCCATTTTTGATTGCACCTCATTAACAGCCTTTTTGATTTCCACTGGTTAGATTTTATTTCTCCAGAAAGGGATTCTCTAGTATCTTCTATGCTTTTTTCAAGCCCAGCTAGTATCTTTATAACTGTCATTCTGAACTCTAGTTCTGACATCTTGCTTATGTCCATGTTGATTAGGTCCCTGGCAATTGGTACTGACTTTTGTTCTTTTTTTTTTTTTTTTAAGATTTTATTTATTTACTTGACAGAGATAGAGACAGCCAGCGAGAGAGGGAACACAAGCAGGGGGAGCGGGAGAGGAAGAAGCAGGCTCATAGCGGAGGAGCCTGACGTGGGGCTCGATCCCATAACACTGGGATCACGCCCTGAGCCGAAGGCAGACGCTTAACCGCTGTGCCACCCAGGCGCCCCTGACTTTTGTTCTTTTTTTTGAGGTGTGTTTTTCTGTTTTGTCATTTTGTCCAGAGAAGAACAGATGAATAAGAGAACAAAATGCTAAAAGGGTAACAACGACTGCAGAAAAACATACACTAAACAAATCAGAAGAGACCCAAAACTGGGGGGAAAAGAAAAAAAAATAATATGATCAGGCTGGTGAATAGAACAGAGCCACGCACTAGATTTTGGGTGTATTTTGGTCTGCTAGAAGAAACTGCATCCCAAATTTTTAAAGAAAGAAAAACTTAAATATATACAAAAAATAAGGTTAAAAATAATGAAGGGGTAGAATATGACTGTAAAAATGAAAATTAAAAAATATTTTAAAAGGGAATTGGTAAGAAGTTGGTTAAAAAAGGAAGCAAGAAAATTAAAAAAAAAAGAAACAAAAAGAAAAAAAAAAGAAAATTTAAAAAATTAACTTTGAAAGACCAGGGAATCATGGGAAAAAAGCCATGAATTCTATGTGCTGTGTTTCCTTAGCACTGGAGTTCTGGAGTTCTCATTGATCAGTAAACTTGGTCTTGGCTGGATGTTCTTGCTGTGGGGGAGGGGCCAGTTGCAGTGATTCTCAAATGTCTTTGCCGCAGGTGGAATTGCACCGCCCTTGCCAGGGGCCAGGTTAAGTCATCTGCTTCAGTTTCTCTGGGTAGCTTTTGTTCTCTGAGGGCTTTCTGCGCAGCTTTAGGGAATGAGAATGAAAATGAACATGGTGGCCTCCCAAACTCTGGCTCTGGAGGAGCTGAGAGCTCGGGGGCCCCCTCTTCAGTGAGCCCTCAGAGAAAAGCCGTCAATCACTCCTGTCTCCGTGGTCTCTGTCTGCACTCTCCACTCCCCTGGCCTGTGACGGAGCGTTTCTATCTCTGGCACACGACCCTGTTTGGAGTCTCCAAACTCAGCAGATTTCTGCGGCGCCCTGCTCCTCCCGGGGGAGGAAGGGGAGTCTCCCCAGATCTCAGGCTTGCCGGGCCCCTGCTCGAGGAGCTGGTGCCTGACTGTGCCACAGATCACCGTTTATGGCCACCCCCAGTTGAGAGCCCACTCCTCAGGTCACTCTTTGAGGCCGGCTCCCTGCTCCAGTACCCGGGAGCTCTGCCACACTCAGGCACCCGCGGTCTTCCTGTGACCCCGAGAGTTCTGAGACCACACTGTCCCACTGACGGCTCCACCCCCCGCTTAGACACCGGAGCGATGTCCCGCACCGAAGCAGACTTCTGCAAGTTCTGATTTTGCTCCGCGGCTCTAGCACTTGCTGGTAGCTGGCTGACAGCGGTTCCCTCCACCCCCCCACCCCCACCAGGTCGCTTCGGATTCACTTCTCTGCACGTCCTACCTTCCAGAAAGTGGTCGCTTTTCTGTTCATAGAGTTGCTGCTATTCTTTTTTTCATTCTCCTGTTGAGTCCATAGGTGTTCAGAATGGTTTGATAACCATCTAGCTGAATTCCTGGGACCAGATGAAATTTAGGTCTCCCGCTCCTCCGCCATCTTGCTGGCTCTTCCCCAACGGTGTTTATTACGTTTCTCTGACCCCCGCCCCCCCCCCCTCGTCTTTCCAGAAATGAGCAGTTAGATCTACTGTCTTTTTTTTTTTTTTAAGGCAAAAGATTCATTTGATCTGAAAAGAAACCAGAGTATTATTAGATCTAGGGTCTTGATGAAATTAAAGATTGAATTATTTTAGCAAGATTATTTCATGGGTGGTTCTTTATCAACCAGGAGACTGAAACCACATGAATTATTTGAATTATAGAGCTAAGAAGGCACAAAGAGAGCACTAACGTGTTACAGAAGCAGCAATTCCAGGTAGCTTCTATCACCTCTAGCACTGGGGGACGGGGGGAAGAGAAGAGGTTGAAATTATTAATCCTTAAAAGCCTGGAAGATTCCTGTGGAATTGAAATTCAGACTCGGAGGGGATTCACCGCTCAGTTGGTGCTGATGTCCTGGCTTCCTTTAGTGACAGTAGCAGCCATGGATGACCACTGCCTAGATCCATTAATTCAAAAGAGTCATATTCTAGGGGCACCTGGGTGGCTCAGTCATTAAGGGTCTGCCTTCGGCTCAGGGCGCAATCCCGGAGTTCTGGGATCGGGCCCCACGTCAGGCTCTTCCGCGGGAAGCCTTCTTCCTCTCCCACTCCCCCTGCTTGTGTTCCCTCTCTCACTGGCTGTCTGTCAAATAAATAAATAAAATCTTAAAAAAAAAAAACACGAGTCATATTCTAATTTTATTATTCCTTCTTGATACTTGTAAAATTATCACCCCTCATGTTAATGCCCCTCCAATCAAACTAGTTATCTGAACCACATTTTCTAGTAGATTGCTCAGGTCCAGGGATCATGGAAACAAGGTTCCATGAGTTTGCATATTGATGATAGTTCGCCTGTGGTTTTTATACTCGAAAGTCAGTTTCGTGGGGCACCTGGGTGGCTCAGTTAAGCATCTGCCTTTGGCTCAGGTCATGATCCCAGGGTCCTGGGACTGAGCCCTGCATTGGGCTCCCTGCTCAGTGGGGAGTCTGTTTCTCCCTCTCCTGGCTTCTTCTTCCCCCCTCATTCTCTCTCAAATAAAATTTTTTTAAAAAGTCAATTTCAGGGCACCTGGGTGGCTCAGTCAGTTAAGCGTCTGCCTTCGGCTCAGGTCATGATCCCAGGGTCCTAGGATTGAATACTGCATCTGGGAATCCTTGCTCACCGGGGAGACTGCTTCTCCCTTTGCTTGTGTGCTCTCTCTCAAATAAATTAAAAATCTAAAAAATAGGGCGCCTGGGTGGTTCAGTTGGTTAAGCGACTGCCTTTGACTCAGGTCATGATCCTGGAGTCCGGGGATTGAGTCCTGCATTGGCCTCCCTCCTCAGCAGGGCATCTGCTTCTCCTTCTGACTCACCCTCCTCTCGTGTTCCCTCTCTCTCATTCTCAAATAAATAAAATCTTTTTAAAAAATCTAAAAAATATAAAAGAAAAAAAGAAAAAGTAAATTTCATTGGATATAAAATCCTGAGTAAATTTGTTACTTCATTGTCTTTTGGCATAGAACGTCACTATGAAAATAATCAGATTTACCTTCCTTTATAAGTGTTTTGGCTTTTTGGCCTGGATTCTCAAAGGAATTTGTTTTTCTTTAAACATTAAGAATATTTTTGTCCATGACTATTCTGGGTCACATTCCTAGGCACACAGTTTATCTTTTCAATACACAGTCTTTTTTTCCTTTTTTTTAAAATTTGTATTTTATTTTTATTTTTTAAAAAATATTTTATTTATTTGATAAAGACAGTGAGAGAGGGAACACAAGCAGGGGGAATGGGAGGAGAAGCAGGCTCCCCACTGGCAGGGAGTCCGACTCGGGGCTCGATCCCAGGACCCTGGGACCATGACTGGAGCCGAAGGCAGATGCTCAACGACTGAGCCCAGACACCCCCCCCTTTTTTTAAAGATTTATTTGAAAGAGAGCGAGTGAGCACACAAGTGGGGGGAGGAGCAGAGGAAGAGAGAGAATCTCAAGCTGACTCCCTGCTAAGCACAGAGCCCAACTCGGGGCTTGATCCCATGATCCTGAGCTGAAACCAAGAGTCTGATGCTAAACTGACTGAGCCACCCATGGGCCCCAATACGTAAAGTCTTTCTAATTTCAGGCAAGCTCCCTTGAATTACAGTATATTGGCCAGGATCCAGTAAGGACAGAGAAGCCATATTAGTTATTTGAGCAGAGGGAATCTGAAAACAAATTAACTAAGTATAGAGTTAAGTAGGTTACTGAAAGAATAAAAAGAAAACACCAAAATGTCATGGAAGTAGCTGCTTAAATTCTCAGGGATGAGAGAATGAAATAAAGGAGATAGGAGTTAAAATTTAGAGGGACCTCATGGAGCGGAGTCAGACATCTGAGGAAGGATGCTGGTGCTGGTTTGAGCTTGGGCCTAAGATCCAGATCCCTGAAGACGGGGTGCCAGTGTCTCACAGGAGGGGCACGATGAAAGTGGTTCTGTAAGTGTTGTGAACATTGCGACTGGAATGAGCTCCTGCTAGGAAGGAGGCAGTGCTTCCAGAATGAAGAAGCATTGAAGCAGACAGAAAGCCCAGGAAGCCCACAGGGAGGACCCAACCCTTCCTCCCTCATGCTTGCAGCTGTCCTCTAGTGTCCCCTGTTGGTAGAGACTAACAAAGATCCAGCGAGAGGAGAACTGCTGTGGATGGAGGTCCAGTTTCATCATTACGAAGCAGAGACAGAATGGTGGGTATGGGGCTGAGACACAATCTAAGCAACTGGCATGTAGTTTTTAGTATTTGCTCTTTTCTATTGCTTTGGCTTACTGCATAGTTTTTAACATTCTTTTCCATTGCCTCCATTTCTTCTTTGAAGATTCTTTTATATGGCTATCAAGTCTTCTATATTTGGTAACATTTTCTCTTGAATCCTTTTAAAGTCTCTTGATGGAAAACATTTTCTTCCTTTCCATTCTTTTTCTTAGGGATTATCAGTTGTGTCTTACTCTGGAGTACCTTCTAGTTTAGTTTTCTTTCTTCCTTCCTTCCTTTCTCTTTTCTTTCCTTCCTTCCTTTTTCTTTCCTTCTTTTCTTGCCTTTCTTCTCTCCTTCCTTCCTTTCTTCCTCCTTCCCTCCCTCCTTCCCTCCTCCCTCTCTCTTTCTTTCTTATAGGCTCCATGCCCAGTGTGGAGCCCAGTGCAGGGCCTGAACTCACAACCCTGAGATTGAGGCCTGAGCCAAAATCAAATCGGACAGTTAACCGACTGAGCCACCCAGGCACCCGAGTTTTCAGTTTTAAAGTGATTTTTCTTCCCTTTAATTTCTAATGCTTTGCTGAATTGTCACTGATCTTTTAAAATTTTTCATCCACTTATCTGAGCTTTTCTAATTCATTTATAGCTTTCATCGTTTTCTTAAATTCTTACAGCTTAGTTTAAAACAATTTTTATGTTTTGTAAGGATAACTCTGTTCTCAATTTTTTTTTTTATAAAGACTTTATTTATTTGAGAGACAGCACGAGTGGGGTGAGGGTCAGAGTGTGAAGCAGACCTCCCACTGAGCAGGGAGCCTGATGTGGGACTCAATCCCAGGACTCCAGGATCATGACCTGAGTCACCCAGGCACCCATCTGTTCTCAATTTTTTATTACATTCTACAATTCTGTTGTTCACTTCTATGTGAAATACATTTTCCTGTACTTTTAGGAGGTAGGAAGGACAAAAATAACTTTTCTGGCCTCAAGGCTCATGAAATTCCATACCTCACATTGAGATTCTGCTTCTTCTGATTCTCTCCATTTTAATCTCTACATTGTTTTTCCTTTGTCCCTACTATCCCTGTCCTGATCAATTTGGTGTCCACAGCCAGCAGTTTCTCCTTAATTGAGCTGTTTGGGAATAAAGCTTATATTTGTTAGTTTCAAGAGTTCATAAGGACCAAAAAAAAAAAAAAAAAAGTTCATAAGGACCTAGACTACTCCAGCATCTTCAGAACTTAGCACAGTCCCCTCAAATTCACCAGCTAACTGACATCTGAGGGTACCTTCTGTCTGGGCTGTTGTTTCCAAATTAGCCTGCCATGCTTTCTAGTGGAAACCTGTTGATTTGGGAGATCTCTTAATTCTCAAAAGGTATCAGATGTCCCACTGCTTTTCTTTCATGCCTTTCTAAACAGTCAATACCATTCAGGTTTTATGGATTGCTTTTGAGTTTGTCACTACCTAATCTTATTTTGGGACCATGGGGATACGCTGTCACCAAGATTTGTTGTAGATGTTGTGCATGGATTTCTGCTTCAATGGATTTGGGGAAATTAAACTATACTGCTATTTCTGTGATCTTCTTTTCTTTAATGCACTTCTGGTAGTTAATCTTTTATTTGGGACTATTTCTGGTAAGTTTGCGTAAGAGTTAGTAGAGCACAGTGACTGAGAGCATGGGCTTTGGAGTCAACACTGCCTGGATACAAATTCTGCGTTCATCTTTTACGGTGTGATCCATAACCTCCGTGTCTTTGTTTCCTGTGTAAAATAATAGGTTGCTGAGAGATCTAAATGAAATAGCGTATGTAAAGCACTGAACAAAGTACTACATTACATAGTAGGTATTCAACCAAGATGGCTGTTTTAATTACTCTAGCTTTCTTTTTCAGGTCTAGGACTTATGTTACTGACTTTATAGGGAAAAAAAAAAGAGTAAAAAACAAAACATTTGAATATTAAAAAAGAAAAAAAAACCCAGCCTTTTGAAATTAATTCCTGGTTCCATGACAATATAGAAACTATAACTGTGAACAGCTAGAAAATGATGAAAATGAGAAAAACACATGGTAGACAAAGGTGACTTCAGAGGAAAGTTCATAGCACTAAGCATTTTCATTACAAAATAGAAAAGAATGAAAATACATATAAGAAGCATTCAATACTAGTGGTTAACTAACTGCCTTCTATTTTTTTTTTTAAGGTAAAGTAGAAATCAATGAATTAAAAAAAAAAAGAGTAAAATGATAATACCAAATGTTGGTAAGGATGTGTGAACCAACAGACACTCAGATAATGGTGGGAAGAAAAAAATATACAACTGAGGTTTAATTAAAGTGGAAAATGAACATTGCCTTTACCCATCAAGTCTACTTCTAGGTAAGCACCCTAGAGCAGACCTTCCCAACTGATATGTCAGGGATAAGGGGTTGGGTGAGGCCTTTACTGGCCACAGCTTCCAAAGGCTCATCTTTTATCTTAGTGCAGCCTATATTCTTTTCTGTATTATCATCTATCTACATAAAGAACTGGTGAGCAACCTCTTCTAATATCTTTCTTGGATCACCACATTAGAAAGCTAAGTTTCACTGGAGTCAGGGCGTTATTTTATTCTCTGCTGGGTCTCCAGCAGCTAGAATAGTGTCTAGTATATAGTACTTGCTCAAAAATATTTGTTCAACGTGCAAATGCATACTACATATAAAAATGTTCAATGGAGTATTATAAAAGTGCAAAATCAAAGAGTATAAAATGTCCATTTAAATAGAGAAAGGATGAACATGTATATTCATATAACGGGGCATTATTCAGCAGCTAAAATAATAGATTAGAAATCCATGTATAAGGGTGCCTGGGTGGCTCAGTCGGTTAAGTGACTACCTTCAGCTCAAGATCCGAGGGTCCTGGGATAGAGCCCCGCATTGGGCTCTCTGCTCAGTGGGGAGTTTGCTTGACATTCTCTCTCCCTCTCCCCCTAAATTCTTGCAAGTCTCTGAGGGACAGATTTTCCTTTATCACCTGAACCTTTCTAAAGTATAATGATAGAAAAAGTCTTTTCTTTTTGGGTTATTTAGTCATATTTTCATAAAGTAGATTAAGAATTCAGATTGCATCATCTACTTGTGTCAACCCAAACCACCGTCATGCTTAAACGTGACAGTTCACAGGAAGAGGAAATACAAATAGCTCAAGTAGATAACCAACCTTACTATTTTTTTTTTTAAAGATTTTATTTATTCATTTGTCAGAGAGAGAGAGAAAGAGCACGCACAAGCAGGGGGAGCGGCAGGCAGAGGGAGAAGGGAGGCTCCCTGCTGAGCAAGGAGCCCGATGCGGAACTCGATCCCAGGACCCTGGGATCATGACCTGAGCCGAAGGTATCTGCTTAACTGACTCATTCACCCAGGCGCCCCTACCCAACCTTATTCTTACATGAAAATACAAAATTCCACTGGGATTTATACCAGACTGGCAAAGATCACAATGTTTCAGAACATTGTTTATAAAGATTCAAGGAAATAGGCAATCTCACACATGGGTGGTGGGACTGTAAATGGGGATAATCCTTATAGAAGGCAATTTGCCAGTATCTATCAAGAATAAAAATGCATAAATCTTCTGACCTAGTAATTCAAATTTAAAATTTTATCTTACAGTAACTCACTCATGTGCAATATGACTTATGTACAAGGTTATTAAATGCAGGATTATTTACAATAGCAAAAAACTGGAAAGAATCGAAATGTTTATTGTTAGGGACTGCTCAAATATATTACGGTACATTTATACAATGAAATTTTATGCAGTTGTAAAAAAAATCAAGAAACTCTTTATGTACTGATACAGACAATCTCAAAAATATGCCAAGTGGACAAGCTGAAGAATGGTGTGCACTGCAGAGTACTATCTGTGAAAAATATCTTCAGGAGGATATTAAAGAAACAGATAACACTACAGGGAGGGAGAACTGGGTACTAAAAAGGGGAAGGAGACTTTTCCCTTTTCAGTCTGTTTTTTGATTTTGAATCAAGTGAATGTTACATGTTCTGATGAAAAAAATTTTTTTCTTAGGAGGTAAAATATTGAAATAAAAACAAATATTACAGCAGAAAAACAAAGTTCTTTTAGGTAAATTCAAGCAAGTGTTATGTTTCTTTCATCCGATGGATAAACTTTTCCACAATTCCATTGAGTCTTTCAGGTTCCATCAGTTTATTTACCAATTCCTGCTCAACAGCCATTAGGGCTAGGCCGCTAAGCTTCTCTTGTCCCATGGTATGACATAAATATGTTTTAAGACGGGGCAGTGTAGAAAATGAATTTTCAGCACTTGAAGTAACTGGCCAAGACAAAGCAATATATAATAACTTTGATATGCAAGGAATATTATTGTGAAGACCATGCTGAATAAACAAACAGCCAAGACTGATGAAGTTGATACAATCATAATCTATGACAAAATTGAGCTTCGCATACTGCCGATAAAATCTAAGTTCTGGGATGATGTCCGCATCAAGTTTATAAAATTCTTGGACATGTTTGGCTGTTGTTTCATTTAATGGTTCATTCCACTTAAATAATAGTTCTGAAATTTGCTTCATTTTGCAATAATCAAACTCTGAAAAACATAATTTTAAATTATTTAATATAGTATCCAATCCTTGGTAATAAATATTAATTTTATACTGTTCTTCTGTTGAAGTAGGAAAAAACATACTATCTGACTTGCCAAGATCTACTGTTTTCTGAATCTTTCTTCTTTTCTGAAAAGAAGGTCTTTCAACTTCAAAACCTTTACTGGTTATTTTTTGACATATTTCCTCTGCTCCATCCCAGATAGTTTTGAAATAGGCATCGTTCCTTTCAGAAGATAAACACTCCAAAATTGCTTCTATTTTTGAAGACAATGAAAAAATATCTATGGTTTCACTTTCAAGCTCTTTGGAAAGAATTCCTGTAACACTTAATACTCGATAAAGAAATTTCAAACAAAAGATAAATTCAAATTTGGAAACCAATATTAACAAATCACTCAATTCATCACCCAAACTTGTGTTTGAAGAATGGTTTGATACAATTTCCAATGTTTCAATAATCTCTGGAAGGCCCTCAATCACAGACAGTAAAATATGATTATGGACTGTCCAACATGATGGTGATATATGTTTCTTGCATGTTTTGTTTTGACTTAGCTTACAAATGTTTTGAAAATTTGCAGACATTTCCCGAGACATATGGATAGTGCTGAACAAAGAGTCGAGAGTATTTAGAGCACTTCGGAGTTCTTTCACTTCTTTACAAAACCTAATTACTGCTAAATCCAAAAAATGTGCATAACAATGTATGTACAAAGCTCTTGGCTCTTCTTTCTTGAATTCTGCTGCAATTTTATTAAACTTTCCCCTCAAATTAGTGGTACTATCATAGGACTGGCCACATATCTTATTCAGATCAACTCCAATTTGCTGCAGGTAAGTTTTGATAGTCCTATGTAAGTTAGTCCCAGTCATCTCTTCAGTATCTATGAAACCCAAGAATCTTTCTTTAATTAAGATAGACTTAGACATTTTTTGCGGGTATCTTACACAAATTGAAAGCTGTTCTTTAGTGGCACTATCAGTTGTTTCATCACATATTATTGAAAAAGCTGAAGAGACATTGATTTCATTCACAATATCTTGCAGCATTTCAGTCTTTATTATTTCAATAATATCATTTTGAATTTGTGTGCTATTATAGAAGTCAACTTGTGAATTCGTAAGTCGAAATACTTCTTCTCCTTTATCTTTTGCTCTGATTTCTAACAGTTCTAAAAAATTGCCTTTATTCACAGATGAAATTGATTGGTCATTTCCTCTTAATGGTAAACACTGCTTTCCAAGAAATAAAATATTTTCAATTATAAGCTTTAGGTACTTTTTATTTCCTTCAATCTGTTTTGAATGAATAGATAAATTGTCATTGACGGCTTCATCAGAAAACTGGTATTCCCTCCAAAACTGCAATGACTTCAAATGCATTTCACTTTTTTCATGCTTTCTGAATTTTTCTAGAGTCTTTTTCCAATTAGAAATTCCTTGGGCTGCAAATGATTCTCTTCCACAACTAAAATTTTTTTGGCAGAACAACTGGCATGAATAGCAGAATGTCACATCCTTTTTAATACTGTTTTTCAAATGCTGGAAATTTGAACACCAAGATTTTTTAATGCTTTGTGACTTATCTTTAACTTTTTGTACTCTGGATGTAAATTTTGGGTGACACAGTCCATCTACTTTCGTAGATTTCATATTGTATGTAGCATCTTGGTTTGACACTCGATCTTTTTGTATTTCCACACTGGAGTCAACCGTATGCTGACTGGGTATTGATGAAGATGGTGACAGGCTTGGCTGTTCAACACTACTAGTAGCAACACCTCTACTTGATTCACTGGGTAAACTCTTAGAAATGTTTGGGAGAAAAACAGAAAAGCATTTGTTTGAACAGTTTTTAAATGATTAAAATATCAAACATATCTATTCTAGTAACACAATAAAACGAATGGGTGAGCTGCAATATGAGATCCACTAGGGGGAAACATTAAGGATTATTTATAATATAAAGATGCAATCTAGATTCAGCATTAAATGTTCAAAGAATCTTTTGGTACGTAATTGTAATAAAAATAATTTTTATTGCTCACATGACCTAGAATATTGAAAAAGGTAATAAAGAACCTGGAGGAAAAACTATGACTAATAAATACTTCTGTTTAAATATTCTCATTAATAATTTCAAGTCAAACCTAGATTTGGGAAATTGAATATGAATACCAAAAGATGTTTCTTGCTCAACTTTTTGAGCTCTTGGATGAAAACAGGAATGAATATGCTCATATATAAATGGACACATATATATATGCACAAAATATGTTTAAAAAAGAAAAGACAGTGTCAAAAATATTAAGGACAAAACTTACATCTACAATGACATTTGCTGTTACTGCAGAAACTGTATCTGCTAAAATAAAAGAGTATCATCAATTCAAGACCTTATATGCTATAAAACAGCATCATAAATTACAATTGCTTATTCTGTATCAGACAACAGAAACCACCTTAGAAGACGGATTTATCAAGGATGGGAAAACAGTGTATATGTCAAGTATCTTTACATCAATTTTACCTTGTAAGACATCAGAGTTCATGATGGGTAGGGAAACATGAGTATCTGCCAATGACACTATATTGCTTATAACTGGAGTTGTATCTTTCTTTGTGGAAAAGAGATCCGTTGAGGCATCATGTACCATGGAAACGTTTACTGAAAAAAATAAAAAGATTTCTCAACAACCAGGCAGAATCAATCAATCAGAAACCATTGTTTAATAACAAGTGTTTCAACAAACAATGTAAAAACCTAATAGCTTGTGCCTGGGTGGCTCAGTGGGTTAAGCGTGTGCCTTCGGCTTGGGTCATGATCCTGGGGTCCTGGGACTGACCCCCGCACTGGGCTCCCTGCACAGTGGGGAGTCTGCTTCTCCTTTTCCCTCTGCTGCTCCCCCCGCTTGTACCCACTCTCTGTCAAATAAGTGAATAAATAAAATCTTTAAAAAAAAATCTAATAACTTTAGGTATTGCTGGATATTGGAGTACGACTTAGGGATAGCCAGGTTCTTTAGGATAACACATTAATAACCTTAAACTGATAATTTACATTTTCCATTTTTTTTTTTTTAAAGATTTTATTTATTTATTCGACAGAGATAGAGACAGCTAGCGAGAGAGGGAACACAAGCAGGGGGAGTGGGAGAGGAAGAAGCAGGCTCATAGCGGAAGAGCCTGATGTGGGGCTCGATTCCATAACGCTGGGATCACGCCCTGAACTGAAGGCAGACGCTTAACCGCTGTGCCACCCAGGCGCCCCTACATTTTCCATTTTTTAACGTACTTTACCTTTGCATACAATTTCTCAGTTCTTTTATACCATTTGCTTGAAATTTCAAGCAAATCTTTACAAGAAATTACCCATGAAGAACAGAAAAGAGATTCCTTTAGAATCTCCTAGTGGGTTTCATTTCTTTCATCATTTTTTAAAATATTTGATTTTTTAAAAGTAATTTCTACACCCAACATGGGGCTCAAACTCTAACCCCAAGATTAAGAGTCACTCGCTCTACCGACTGAGCCAGCCAGGTGCCCCTAAGGGGTATCATTTCTCTCTCAAGATTCATAACCCTCAACATGAATGGAGCTAGACTGGTGTCTAAGCTAGTATTGCAAAGATTTCTATAATAAGCCAGTTTACATGATGTACAAGCCCCAGGGGCATCATTTACTTTCTTATCTACGTAAATTGGACCAATGGTCCTATATGAGGCTCTTTGATGGAATACAAAGTTGACTCTGGGTTACTTATGCTTTTCTATTAGTGACCTTCCAAGTACTTCCAGTTAGTTCTATTTCCTGTAAAAAATGTAACTAATAGCTTTGTTTTTACAAAGCAGAGCTAAGTGCAAAACTATATTCTAACACAACGATCTTTACAAATAAATATTAAGTCTCTGGTTGTGATGTAGTCTTCCTTTTATATAAAACTACTGGAAAACTTTTTTTTTTTTTAAATGTAGGCTCCATGCCCAATATGGGGCTTGAACTCATGACCCGAAGATCAAAAGTTATATGCTCCACTGACTAAACCATCCAGGCGCACCTGGAAAACATTTTCTTGCAATGAATTTTGCATTGCTTTGACTCTTAGGTCAGTTTAATTTCAAGATGAATCAAGGTTATAAATTAAAGGAAAGCAGTAATATTCTTCAACAGTTTCTAAACCTCTGATAACTGCTAAACAAACATTACCTGTAGAAGATTCCATCTTAGCTTTATTGTAAGCAGAGAAACAATTAATAGAACAAAAAAGGTCTGTCTTCCCCAAGTCATTGGTGGTCTCAATCATTTCATCGGAGGGCTTCAATGTTTTGCAAGGAACAGATGTAAGTGTTTTGGTTGGTTTCTGTTTAGAGATTAAAGTAATATTCATATTCTTGGTATAAGACATATATTGTTAACAAACAAATATATATCCATCATTACTGCTCTTAGTTAAAATACAATGATGATAATGAAGACACATTTTTATACTTTCTTAAAAACCAGAAAAAAAAAAAAAAGAGCACTGGGTATTATACGCAACTGATGAATCACTAAACCCTACCCTGAAACTGATAATAATACCCTATATGTTAACTAACTTGAATTAAAAACAAACAAGAGAAAAAAAAGGCACTACAGATTACAGTGACTAAAATGAAAAATAGATCAATCCGACAAATCACTATTTGTGAAATTTATCAGATATATATTAGTAGCAGCACTAATACATATGCAAGCAATGAAGAAAGAGGTCACAGAATATGTTTATCATTCCAGGCAATCAAAGCCAACTGGATAAATAAAAGTCTTATAATTATATCTCTTTCCTCAATTCCACTTCGAATATTTTTTTTTTTTAAGATTTTATTTATTTATTTGACAGAGAGACAGCCAGTGAGAGAGGGAACACAAGCAGGGGGAGTGGGAGAGGAAGAAGCAGGCTCCCAGCGGAGGTGCCTGATGTGGGGCTTGATTCCAGAACCCTGGGATCACGTCCTGAGCCGAAGGCAGATGCTTAACGACTGAGCCACCCAGGCACCACTCCACTTTGAATATTAACTCGGGAAATTAACTATTGGTACTGAGGAGCCAGAAAAACGGCTGTGGGAATCACTGTTTTTCTAGGCTAACTTCCTGGTAAAAATCGCAAGCATACTGTAAGAAAGTAGCATACAAGCAATAAAATATATAGAACACAGTGCATTCAGTAAGTGGTAAGTGTGCAAAGGTAAATGATATAAACTGTGAGGCTTACCATCTATTGTTTCTACTGAAACAGGAACCATCATTCCTGGACTTATGGCAATGGTGAAAAAGAACTGCTTTTGGGGGCATAAAGTACAAGGACAAATGAAAATATCTTACACATGAGCGGCTGGGTGGCTCAGTCAGTTAAGTGTCTGCCTTCAGCTCAGGTCATGATCCCAGGATCTTGGGATGGAGCCCCACACTGGGCTCCCTGCTCAGCAGAGACTCTGCTTCTCTCTTTCTGCCCCTCTCCCTCCACTCATGCTCTCACTTTCTCTCTCCCAAATAAATACAATCTTTAAAAAAAAAATTTTTTAGGGGCGCCTGGGTGGCTCAGCAGGGCGCCTGGGTCATTAAGCATCTGCCTTTGGCCCCGGGCATGATCCCAGGGTCCTGGGATCGAGCTCCGCATCGGGCTCCCTGCTCCGCTGGGAGCCTGCTTCTTCCTCTCCCACTCCCCCTACTTGTGTTCCCTCTCTAGCTGGCTGTGTCTCTCTCTGTCAAATAAATAAATAAAATCTAAAAAAAATAAAAATAAAAATAAAATTTTTTTTAAAAGAAAGAAAAGATGTGGCTTACAAATGACCTATTTGAATTGTTCAGACTTGCTGAGAATCCTATCTTCAACTGCATGATTCTAACGAAGAATTTATGGAGATAGAGTCGCGTCTCAAAACATCATCTGAACAAGCAAGACAACCTCAATCCTACCTCATGAAAGGGGCTCAGACCACTAATTGCATTAATCTCATTTAGTCCACCAAAGCAGGACCCAGCTTCTCTGTTCTCAGAAACACCCACCCAAGGCTCTCCTACAAGAAATAGGGGATTGTTTCTCATTCAGAAAAGCACGTAACATTCTTGATTCATTTTAGTCTTGCTTAGGTATAAGAAAACATAGAGTTAAAAACACTCTGTGGGGGGTGCCTGGGTGGCACAGCGGTTGAGCGTCTGCCTTCGGCTCAGGGCGTGATCCTGGCATTGTGGGATCGAGCCCCACATCAGGCTCCTCCGCTGGGAGCCTGCTTCTCCCTCTCCCACTCCCCCTGCTTGTGTTCCCTCTCTCACTGGCTGTCTCTATCTCTGTCAAATAAATAAATAAAATCTTTAAAAAATAAAAAAATAAAAAAAAAATAAAAACACTTTGTGGTTGAGTCTTATTGATCAGCAGGCTGTTATTATTTCTGCTATCTTTATTTGCGGTTTATAAACAAGCTTTCATATGCTTGGCTTTTCTTCAAGGCCAGATCATCCTGAGATTCTTTGGGAAAATCTCCATACAGCATTTATCATGAATTGTTATGTAAGAGGAACTGTCAGAAGTCTTATTTCATCTTCTTCACTGTTCTACCAACAGAAACTATTCCCGATGGTACAAAATCTAATCCCCACCTTTTCCTAAAGTGGAACCATGCACAAGTGAACTAATGGAAGGAACTCAATCCTGGATGTTTCATTTGAGTCCCATGCAGTCAAATTCAAGTGGAGCGGTTCTTACTTTATGCAACAGGTCTTTATTCATACTTGCTTATATGCTGTAATACTCTTTGAACTTTTTTTTCCCACAATTTTATTTATTTATTTGAGAGTGAGCGAGTGCGTGGGCTGGGGGAGAAGCAGAGGGAGAGGGACAAGCAGACTCTGCACTGAGCAGAGAGCCTCATCTGGGGCTCGATCTCATGACACGAGCCAAAATCAAATCAGACACTTAACTGACTGAGCCATCCAGGCACCCCTCTCTTTGAACTATTAAAGTAATGGGACTGTCCTTTCATCTGAAGCATATGAAACAGACTAGAAACAGTTTAACAGTAAGCCCCACAGTTCTCAAGACAGACCATGATGAGGCTGTTGGAGTGAAACTGAAAAACAGGCATTACTACAAAGACAGTGCTTCACATGCTGGTATTTTACTTCATACTGAATCTAGGATTTAAAAAAAATTCAGTAAAAACTCTGAGATTTAAGCAAAATAATCAGAATCCCTAAAAGTTAAAAAAAAATTACAACTTACAACAGTAGTCTTCTGACACATGCTGCACTTGGTTAAAATGCTATTAGTACATATGGTAACAAATGCTTTTCTTTTTTCTTCATATGATGAAAGACAAGATTGGCTGCAAAAATTTTTGCTAGAGGTATCATCTTCTAGCTGGACACTGATCACATCCTTTAGATTTAAGATGTCTCTAAAAAGAAAAACAAGGGCACCATTAAACACTTTTATAAGTTAAAGCACTTCTTCAAGTAACCCTCTCCGTTTCATCTACCTTTAGACTGTGCAACAGCAGTGGCATCAGCCTTGAAATAAGAACACCTGAATTTGGTATTTAGTTCTAGGACTTATAGTACGTTATGATGGGTAAGTCATGTATACTCCCAAATGTTGTGTTTCTATAAAGTAGGGATTATAAACCACAACGGATAGCAGAGTTTTGAGGATTACCTAGCTTATATTAGTTAGTTCTAGCGACAATAGAATGATGAGAAATCACATATTCATACCTGACCAACTTCATAATCTACAAGACAGAGGATATCAAAGTACAGTCTGCAAAACTCTGGGTATCCTCCAGATACTTTTGGAGGGGTCCACAAAGACAGAACTATTTTCATATCAAAATATTATTTGTCCAAAAAAAATGTTGTCTTTTTCCCTATGCTAACATTTGAACGGAGGGTGCAAAATCAACAATGGGCCACTGCAATTCCACTCCTACATAATGTACCCCAAAGAACTGAAGACAAGTACTCAAAAAAGGACAGATACACATATGTTCCTAGCAACACTATTTCAAATAGCTAAAAGACATGGGCACTGGGCTGGCTCAGCTGGTAAAGCACACAACTCTGGATCTCAGGGTTGTGAGTTCAAGCCTCACATTGGGCCTTGAGCTTACTTAAAAAAGAAAAAAAAAAATAGCTAAAAGATGGGAATGGCCCAAATGTTCACCAATGAACGAATGGATAAACAAATTATGTTATATCCATACAATGGAATATTACTTAGCTTTAAAAAAAGAATGAAGTGCCGCTATACATGCCACAACATGTATAAACCTCTGATAAACCTTGAAAACATTATGCTTAAAAGACGGACACAAAAGGTTGTATGTTGTAGGATTCCGTTAATGTGAACTATCCAGAATAGATAAATCCATAGATAGACTGCAGATTGGTGGCTGCCAGGGGCTGAAGAAAGAGGAGACCTCTGGGGAGAAACTGCTTACTGGATACACTGCAGTGATAGAAAATGTTCTGGAACTTAGTGAGTATACTAAATACTACTGAAGTGGCTTTTGTTATGTGAATTTTACCTCAACAAACTGGGAGGAAAAAAACAATGCCAGGTAAACCGCCAGAGCCTTAGCACAAATTAAGACAGTTGAATCAAAATGACCTAGGTCTGTGTTATTCATTGCCACGCATTTGCTGTAAAAATCATTTACTTTATTAAACTTTATCCTTGACAAGCTCTTTTGAGTATTCTGTGTGATGATATGGGACACAGGCATGACATACTTCCGCACACCCAAGTATGATGGCTGTCTCAAGGAAACTCTCACATGGGAATGTTAAGAGTTACAGCCTGAGGTAGGTCTTTTTTCACGGAACATATTTTTACTTGAAAGAACAAACTATTATCCAGAGTGGGTATCTGGCAAATATTTTCTCAAAAATGAATAAAGTAAGACTGTTCCTTCAAGATAAACAACTGGCAGTCATTGCCAATGATAAAAGTCAAAGCTTTCACTGAAAATTAGAATTTTGGAAAATCTGCCATCTCCAACTTGATTGCTTCCGAATAGTTAAGCTTTCCTGATGAGATTAGTGGTGATTTTTTTTAAACAAATGTGATTTTTAAAATATTGCATAAAGAAATATGCCAACAGGGGCGCCTGGGTGGCTCAGTCAGTTGAGCGTCTGACTTCAGCTCAGGTCATGATCCCAGGGTCCTGGAATTGAGCCCCATGTTGGGCTCTCTGCTCAGTGGGGAGCCTGCTTCTTCCTCTGCCTGCCCACGTACATGCTCTCTGTCTCTCTCTCTCCCTCTCAAATAAATAAAATCTTAAAAAAAAAAAAAAAAGAAATATGCCAACATTTGGGAGATCTACATAACTCAGTGAACCAGTATTTTCCAAATTATGATAGCATGTAACAAAAATCATTCATTCATGGGTTTAAAAAAAAAACCCCACAAACATTCAAAGTACAAACAGACCAATGTATTTTAACCTAACAGTACAAAAAATTCATTGATATGGTTTCAGATTTCACATCATAACTAACCTTTAAGAAGTACTACCTGTTTTCTGGTAGCGTATCAAAGAACATTCACAAAATCTAAATGGCTATTAAAACACTCCTCCCTTTTCCAATTACATATTTGTAGTGCCAGATTTTTTTCAAACTTCAGCCAAAACAACATTTTCCATTAAACTGAACACAGGCAGATATGAAAACCCAGACACTGAAGTGGTTTGCAAAACTGTTAAAATGATTTTTAATTAAAAAAAAATTTCTCATCACTAAATTAAAAAATACATATGGCTATTTTTCATTAAAAATATTATTTATATCAACATGCAGAGTTATTATTTTTTAGTTTAAAAATTTCTCAGTTTTAATTTCTAACACAGTATATATTGGTAGAGAAAACTTACATAGACTAAAGCTCTCTGGCTCTTCAAAAATTTTTAAGAGTGGAAAGGGGGCCAGAGACCAGAATGTTTGAGAACTGCCATGGTATCTGGCTACTAAGACCCCTTAGAATATCAGTCTTTCAGGATAATAGTTTTCCAGATGAAATATTTCTTAAATCAACACTATTTTAACATTTCAAGACTTAACAAATTTTTAGTATATTATGATCGTTCCTCCTTCTTAAATAGATGGTACCAAAAATAATAGGTTAATTTCATTATCACAAATCAGTCATTTTATTGGTTTAAAATACAGCTCTAAATGCAGTATCTGAGTTGTGCTATCCTTGTACTTCATTTGACAAAAATTTTTCTAGGATTCACTGTGTGCCAGCTAGTGTTTAGGCACTGGGAATACAAAGATGAGTATGATCTGGTTCCTAATCTCAAGAGGTTCATAGTCTAGGGGCGCCTGGGTGGCTCTGTTGGTTAGGCATCTGCCTTTGGCTCAGGTCATGATCGCAGGGTTCTGGGATCGGGTCCGGCATCAGGCTCCCTGCTTAGCAGGGAGTCTGTTTCTCCCTCTTCCTCTGCTCCTCCCCCTGCTCCTTCTCTATCTCAAACAAACAAATAAAATCTTAAAAAAAAAAAAAAAAAAAGAGGTTTATAGTCAAACTGGGACAATATCAATTCTTTCTTTAAAAACATTAATTTTATGATTAATGCTGTGGGAATTATGAACACTATTAAAACACAGATCATGGAACAATTACTCTGAGTGGGTGGGGGGGTTAGTGAGAGGAGAGGAAAAAATGGTGTGGGAACAGACAAGAGGTAAAGATATTTGAGGCAGACCTTTAAGACAGAAAGAAATTAGCAGATGGAAAGGGAGGCAGAAGAAACTGCACAGGCAGAAGCATGGAAGTCTGAAAATGCTTACTGATTTTTATTGCTACCAGTATTCTAGGTTCCTGGTTTTTAATCTACTAAGTCCTTATAAATAAAAAACTAAAAAACGAATTTTTTTAATAGTGCCTAAAATTAGCTTAAACGAACTCTAAGCACAGGACTGAACAACTTTCCTAAATATAAGTGTTACATAGCATTCGTGCACAGGGATATTCTGAACTCGTTGATTGCTATCAGAATCTCTGGTTGGTTCCAAATGGGATACTAAAGTGCAGAAATGACACTTCTTAAATACACTCAAAACAGATTTTAAATCATTGCTATGAAAGAAACGTCAACACTAACTGATAATTAGCTAAAATCTTGAGAACTATATATTAATACAAGATGCTAATAAATGTGGAAGAAAAAAATTAAAAAAAAAAAAAAAGTACAGGTTACTCTGAACAATGGACAGCCTCTCCCAGCCTAAGCATTATTACCACCTTTCCACCAACCTATACAATAGTATTTTGTATCAAAAAAATTTGTATTCCAAAGGAAGTAAAACCTTTTTCACATTTTTGCTCATGTTGGATTTCTTCATCTTAGAGAACAACTTACACACTGTATCTTTCCTGTTTCAGCCTTTTCAATCTGTCTGGGAGATCTGCTGAAGGTGTGTAATGGGTAAACTCCAAACACAGTAACATGATACCTTAACTTCTCAGGACCTCAGTTTCCTCAAAACCAAAAGAAAATGTTTGGACTGGATGATCTCTAAGGTCCCTTCCAGTTTTATGATTCTGTAGAGAAAGAAAGCAGACTGAAGAGAGTGCCTTACAGCCCTTAGCAAAAAGGAAAAAAGACATAGTATTGAAGGGTTGAAAAAAACACAAGAAGAAAGGTTGAGTTTCAGGGAGTAAGACTTGAAGCAATGGATAATACCCAAAGCAGCAGCCAAACAAGGAGCTGAAGCAACCAATAAAAAGGGTTTTTGAGTTTAAGAGAATAATAGTGATAATTAACATTTATTGAGGTTTTATTACATGCCAGTGTTGCTCTGATCACTTAAATCTATTATTTAATGTTCATAATTCTTATGTCCATTTAACAAAACAAATGGGAATACCAAGACGTTTTCAATGCTTTTCAAACTTTAGCATATAGATGTATCATCTGGGGACAAATGCAATTCTGATTCAGTAGGTCTGGGTGAGGCCTGAGATTCTGTATTTTTATTTAACAAGCTCCCAGACGGTATTGATACAGCTGCTATGAGTTGCACAGTATAACCGTAAATGGAGGAAGATTCAAATTATAGCAACCTGATTCCAAAATGAGACACATGAAAGGAATTTATTATATTTATGAGTAAAACTGGTGGCCTATGTGTTTTCTTTGTTCTGAAACAAAAACATTTAAAATTTAGCAATAGCATTTAATGAGTACTAACAAACCAGAATTTTACTATGATAAGGGTCTCAAAGCACAATGATCTTTTATACATCTCAGGGTAGAGTTCAAAGTTTTGGACATTTTACACTAATTCATTATGAAATTACTACCACTTCCTTTCTCTGCATCTAAATTGCCACATATATATACACATATAAAAAGTAAGTGATACAGACCCCAACAGTAGCTCACTGAAATCTTGAAATTACATCCATCCATGTTTACCTATGACTATTCAATTTTGCAAAAGAGTCAAATAACTTCATTTACCATTATGAGAAACATTGTTTTATAATGTTATACCTTGGTTATTTTATACCTTGGAAGATCCAAATTAACTATTATGTGATTAATGTGTTAGTGGTTTGCACACTCTTTAGTTAAATGATAAGACAGAATGGGCATAGAATAATCCCATTTATAGAGAATTTCAAATGAAGAGTAGGAAAGTAAGTTTCAGAAGTCACATTATTTAAAGCTGAAGAGAAAAAGAACTCCTTACATTTTAATTTCTGCAAATCTCTCAACAACAAAAAAATATTTCTGAAGAATCTAACAGAGGAACTGAAAGCAGAAGCAGCTTTTCACTAAACCAAGGTGATACTTCTTCAGAAAAAATGAAAATAGGGGTGCCTGGGTGGCTCAGATGGTTAAGCATCTGCCTTCGGCTCAGGTCAGGATCCCAGGGTCCTGGGATCGACCCTGCATCGGGCTCGGCTCCCCTGATCGGCGGGGAGCCTGCTTCTCCCTCTCCCTCCGCTGTTCCCCCTGCTTGTGCCCTTTTGCTCTCTCTGTCAAATAAATAAATAAAATCTTAAAAAAAAAGAAAAAATGAAAATGTAGACAGTTACAGCCAAGACTCTGATCAAGATCTATGTAGGAAGTAAAAGGGGGCATAATTTAGAGTTATATACTTTGAGCAGTTTGAACAAGTTCTCTTGGGAAGAGCTGGTGAATTGGCAGATGAAATGTATTCAGTGATGCACAGTGTGGAGCAGAAAAGCTGAGTAGACCCTTTCCTCTGATAAGCAGTTTGCCCCTTCTGAAGAATTTTTTTACAACCAGAACAGGAAACCTGAATAGCTGTGGTTGAAACTGAAGGAAGCATTTTATTCATGCCAGATGATGTCAGAGAAAGCTGGACGCCTGCAGTCAACTGTGGAGCTATAAACACAAAACACGAAGGAAGAAAATTAGTATTTATGTAAAATTAAGTATGCATTCTTTTATTCTCTATAGAGGTTACTTTTGGACTTGAAACTCCAAACAAACAATGCACTATTCAAAGATATTCTAAAAAAGTAGAATAAACTGGCTATTACATTGGTTAGAATAAATATGATTAAGTAATTCTATTACCACTGTCTGAAAATGTAGTGTTTATTTTCAGTTCATTCTCCTGAGTTTTAGGCTGCTGGGCTTGACAATACTCCTAAAAAAAGAGATGAAAATAATGAATAATGTGTATAAAACAACTAGTTATTCAACAGAAAATAATAAATTATGTTTAAGTTTGTGCAGTGAATTGTATAACTGAACTGAACCATAGGTGAACGCTCCCCTTTTGGTGACCTTTGGCTGACACGTTATATTCCATACATTATACATTATATTCTATCATACCTAGATGTGACTTCAGTAATTTTTGTTCACATAGTCCTTCAGTAAGCTACCCCAAATAGAGGATACACACTCAATAATGACACCTATTTTCCCTCCTTGTTCTAATCAATAATAGCTAATTGTCTTCATAAAGACCTTAAACACAAAAGTTGTTGGATTGGGCTAAATGAGTCTTTACAGAGGACTTTTCAGAGCAGCAGGCACTCTATCTAAACATGATACACATGCTTGAATGTCCAGAGATGGAAGAAGCAACAGATACTTCCTAGATGGACAACATTCCCCAGTGTCACCAACTCAATGGGAGTCATATCCTTACTTAATAGTGATTTACTTTAGGCTATTTCTTTTTTTTTCTTCTTAAAGATTTTATTTATTTATTTGACAGAGAGAGACACAGCCAGCGAGAGAGGGAACACAAGCAGGGGGAGTGGGAGAGGAAGAAGTAGGCTCCCAGCAGAGCAGGGAGCCCAACGCAGGGCTCGATCCCAGGATCCTGGGACCACGCGCTGGACCGAAGGCAGTCGCTTAACGACTGAGCCACCCAGGCGCCCCTACTTTAGGCTATTTCTAAACAGAATACTAGAAATAAATTAAAACTGAATTTACTTTTTGTTTCATTAGAAATTTCAGCTAATTCATATATAAACATTTTAAGGAAATTTCGCACTACTCACAGAACATTCATAGCTTGAGTCAGTTTATCATTTATGGGTTCTTTAGCATATAATGGGTCTAAAAAAGTTTAAGAATAAACATGAAACTGATTTGGGTAATGTAATTACAAAGAAAAGAACTCTAAGAATTTATAATATACTAAATAGAGTCAGTAGCATAAAAACATTTAGCTATTCATATTGTTTCAAATTAAGAAAAATGAAAACAAAAATGTATTAACCTTAGCTAGGCCCATAATATCCTAAGCAATCCTTTTATCAGTTCAAAACCCAATTCTAAACAGCCATTCTTCGCTCAAATCATATTCTTGCATCTAGTTGTGATGTCACTTCACACCATATAGCTTGTATTATTTGACCAACTGCTTAGGGGATGATAAAGATTTCAGGTTTTCAGCTAGTAAACCAGCATCTGCATAACTAAAATATATACTTAAACACTGCTCTACAAAAAAGAAAATAAAGTAGGATATTTACCTGAGCATTGTCAGGTTCCGTCTTAATTTCATCTAGCCGCCCCAGTTGTGGTGCTACTGCTTTGTCACATTTACCATCTATCGGTGATTCTTTCATCTTAGTGTCTGATGCAAAAGAATCCTCCAGCTCCAAACTAATGAATTTCTTCTTGGGGAATAGTATCCTGGTTCCTAAAATAAAATATGAATGGATGGGAGAGTCTGATATTAAAATTAGTCCTTTTAAATATGGTAGTTTTCTGGAAGCACAAAGGACTTTAGCTTTAGACACTCTGGACTCAGGGTTGCTTCACAGTACCAACACTGGCTTTCTTCCCTTCATCCATTATTCCCCAACATAGCTTTGCTTTATAATTCTTTGGTAGACATATTTCTACACTTTCTTCTGGGACTAGTCTTCCCCACTTCTATTCTCCCAGGCCGGCCTATAGCATAAGCTCACCAAACCCACAAGTTTACTTTTAATTTATTAAATAGTCTTAGAATACGTAAAGTCTTCTATCCAAGGTTAATCCAAATACCTGTGCTCACTACCTCTCCCCCATCACTGCCCTCTTATAGAGCCAGTTACCATCTATATCTCCTTCAACTCCTCTTTCCCTCCTTATTGGTTCTTCACATATAAACATTCAAATACATTTAAGGATCCAACTTTTAAAGCTAGTGCCCTCTCTCTGACCACTGTTTCCTTGAACCCTATGACTCCAAGGCCTATTTCTCCTCTTTGCCAGTCTTTTTTTTTTTTTTTTTAGATTTTATTTATTTATTTGACAGACAGAGAGACAGCCAGCGAGAGAGGTAACACAAGCAAGGGGAGTGGGAGAGGAAGAAGCAGGCTCTCAGAGGAGGAGCCTGATGCAGGGCTCCATCCCAGAACACTGGGATCACGCCCTGAGCCGAAGGCAGACGCTTAACGACTGAGCCACCCAGGCACGCCTGCCAGTCTTCTTTTCAAACATTTATTTCACCTGCTTCTAAAATATTTGTGTTCCGGAACGCCTGGGTGGCTTAGTTAGTTAAGCATCTGCCTTCGGCTCAAGTCATGATCCCGGGTCCTAGGATAGAGCCCCGAGTTGAGCTCTCTGTTCTGCTTCTTCCTCTGTAGCCCCCCTACTCCAAGCTCGTGCTCTCTCTCAAATAAATAAAATCTTTAAAAAATAAAAATATTTGTGTTCCTCCAAAGCACAATTCCACAGGACTTTCTCACTTGTTCTGTGGGCACAACCTTGAATTCAACTATAATTTATAGGCTGATTTTCCCCCATATTTCTGAGCTGCAGCCCATATATCTATTGCCTACTAAATATCTCCACTTGGATGCTCCACAGGTCCCTCCAATTCAAGAGATTTAAAACTATATTCTTATATTATTCCTATAAGCCTGCTTTACACACGTTCTCTTTCTTGGTAAAATGTACTATCCTATATACCCAATTTCCCAAACCAGAAATCTAGGGGTAATCCTAAATTCCTCTTCTCTCAAAGTTCCCACATCTAATCACTAAAGTGGATCAAGTATACCTTCTAAATAGGTTTTGAATCTATTTTCCATTTACACCTCATGCCTGCCCCCCCCCCATGAATTCCTTTTTGGTAATTATAGATAAGATAGTTAAAATCCAAATTAAAATATAAAAGATTGTTGCACGTTCAGGCTTAAAAAATAATTCCATTTTATAGCTTTTAAGGAACTACAAGGGGCTTTTTTTTTTTTTTTTAAGATTTTCATTTATTTGAGAGAGATCCTGTGTGCGCACCAGCAGGTGGGAGAAACAGAGGTAGAGGGAGAAGCAGGCCTGAGCAGGGAGCCAGACATGGGGCTAGATCCAAGGACCCTGAGATCATGACCTGAGCCGAAGGCAGATGCTTAACTGACCGAGCCACCCAAGCGTCCCTACAAGTGCCTTTTGATTGCTCAGCCCCAATGCCTCTTTTTCCAGGACAGACTGGTTCCTTATATCTTCTTTTCTCTCATCTTTGGTTCTTTCCCCACTTTTCTGGTAGCTTTTACTGAAAGTCCCTACCCCAAAGCAGAAACTTCAATGAATAAGGCCAGACTGTGATGTGCAATAAAAGCTCATATGGCCTCTGCCCAGCCCGTTTGAGCATCACACACAACCAGCAAAGCAAAACTCACAGGAAATTAACTACTAGACTGTCATTCACCTGAAAGAAAATATGCAAGTCTAAAAATCAATTAAAAACAAAGCATCCATGAGCGTTTGCATCTTGGAATCCCTTCAAATGTGGCAGTCATCACACCAATAGGCAAATAATGGAAAGCACCTTAAAAGTGTAATTAATTAATCCAAAATATGTTTCTGAAGCAGGGAAAACAGTATATAACATTTCTTTAGCTATTAGAAAAGGAAAAAGAACAAAAAACATATATGGATAACAAATCCAGTATTTCTTTTTCCAACAAGATGCATATTAGAGTAAAATAAGTCCTAGAAACCTCTTTTTTTTTTTTTTTTTAAGATTTTATTTTTGGTGTCCTTGGTTGGCTCAGTCGGAGCATGCATGGGGCTTGAACTCAGGACCCTGACATCAAGAGCTGCATGCTCCTCCGACTGAACCAGGTAGGCGCCCTGAAACCTCTTTTTTATATAGCCAATACCTATCCTTCCTGGGGATAAACCATGTATGATGGAAAGTATTAATAGTCGTAGGATAAATGTGGCACATGTTCCTGCTGGTTAATACTACTTGGTAATAACCAATTAAAACATTTTAATTTAAACCAAAGAGGGATATATCATGGACCAGAAAACAAAATTCACACTATTTTTATTTTATTTATTTTTTTAAAAAAGATTTTATTTATTTGACAGAGAGAGAGGGAACACAAGCAGGGGGAGTGGGAGAGGGAGAAGCAGGCTCCCTGCTAGGCAGGGAGCCTGATGTGGGGCTCCATCCTAGGACCCTGAGATCATGACCCGAGACGAAGGCAGACAATGACTGAGCCACCCAGGCACCCACATTAATTTTGTTAAAAGATTTTATTTATTTGACACCGAGAGAGAGAGAGAGAGAGAGAAAGAGAGTGAGAGAGGAGAGAGCGCACCCACACACAAGCAGGGGGAGCAGCAGGTAGAGGCTGAGCAGGGAGCCTGACCTGGGCTTGATCCCAATCATGACCTGAGCTGAGGGTAGCCGATTAACGGAGTGAACCACCCAGGCGCCCCTCAAAATTCATATTAATTTTTAAAGTAAAACATGAGACTGCAAAGAAATTGCAAGCTATCAGGAGTTATTTCGAGACACACAAACAGATCTCCAGAACGTATGTGCTTTTCTCTTGGAAAATTAGTACCATATTGATGCTTCATATTGCTTCACTTTAATCTTTTAATTCTTCCCCACTATACTGTGCTCATACTGTTCTATCTGTAAAGTCACTTTTGCTTATTCAAACCCTACTCGCCTTCTAAACCAACTCAGCTCCAAATTTTATCAGAATGGCAAGAATTAAAATAAGACTGATATGGGATGCCTGGGTGGCTCAGTTGGTTGTGTCTTGGGCTCAGGCCATGATCTCAGGGTCCTGGGATTGAGTCCCACATTGGGCTCCTTGCTCAGCGGGGAGCCTGCTTCTCCCTCTGCCTGCTGCTTCCCCTGCTTATGCTCTCACTCTCTCTGACAAATAAATAAATAAAATCTTAAAAAAAAAAAAGACTGATAAATCTAGGGGTGCCTGGCTGGTTCAGTTGGCAGAGCACAAAACACCTGATCTCAGGGGTCATGGCTGTAGAGATAACTTAAAAAAAAGAAGAGATGATAAATCTAGGCACAACAGATAAAATTAACAGGCTTTACCCTTGAGGGCACTTTCCATGACAGAAAAGAAGAAAAAAGCCAAGCAGAAAACAGCAGCACACTGAGCTAAGGAGATGGGAGTTCTGGGTGGCCAAAGCAGTCTGGAGGCACAAAGGAGAGGTGGGAACCAAGAAGAAACAAGCCTCCCAATTTGCATACAAATATCCCATCCTCCACTTATTAGCTGACTTCCAAATGTACATCTACAGAGTATGGACGCTAAAAAATCTAGCAGAAAACGGAAGGTTGAGTCAAAACGGCTGAACAGAGATGACAGTAGCTTTGCAAAGCTAAGAACAAAGTTGAAATTTAAGCCCAGCAAAGGTAGAGGGGATTTGGTAAACATCTGGACTTGCAGTTGAGACTCTAGCGGACCATGTGCTAGGAGTAAGGGTCACTCTGCAGGAGAAAAGACCACTCCCTAGAAAAAAGGGCAAACCAAAATAAATCAGCCCTAATAAGCATAACACTAACCCTCAAAAGGATCAATATAATCTGTTAGGAAAAAAAATATTATATATATATAGAGAGAGAGAGAGAGAGAGGGAGTGTGTGTCTGTTAGAACTATCTGTCTGCCTACGGGAAACAGCCCTCTCTGCAGGAAGTGCACCTAGAGTCTTTAAATTTTTTCATCCATAATACAATAAAAATTTATGGGTACATCCCAACAAAAAAACACAAATAAGACTGACTGAAAACCAATGAAAAGAAAAAGGAGAAAAGAAAAAAGGACAATAGAACAGACCTATAGGTAACCCATATTGGTATTATCAGGCTGACTGTGATACATTTGAGAAAACAGAGAAAAAGATGGAGAAGTTTAGCAGTCCTGGAATAATTTTTAAAAAATCATGGAAATTTGAGAATTGGAAAATAAAATAGGGAGATTTAGGATACATTTTATATCAATAGTAGAAAGTAGTTCAGACTGATACATGTAAGGATAAAAATACAAATAAGGTGAGCAACAGCTGGAAGAAGGCAAAAAGGTCTAACACAGATGTAAACAGAGTCCCAGCAAGAGAGAAAACAGACAATGCAACAGAAGCAGTATTTGCAGAACTACTGGCTAGACAATTTCCCCCAAATGAAGAAAAATATCAAACCACACAAATTCAAGAAGCTCTATGAATAACAACCAAGGTAAATATAAAAGGAAAACACAACTACCCACATCATAGTCACACTGGTGAAAACTAAAGGTTAAAAAAAATCTTAAAAGCAGCTAAAGAAAAAAGACTTAACATACAGGAGAACAAAAATTAGAATAAAGGCTGTTTTCTTGTCAGCAACAATGAAGGCCAGAAGCCAATGGAGTATCTTTAAGGTGCTGGGGGAAGAAAAATCTACCTAAAATTCTCTAGTCAGTAAAAATATCCTTCAAAAATAAAGGTGAAATCAGCACATATTCAGATAAATGAGAATGAGGATTTATCACAAACAAACCTATACTGTAGAAATGCTAAAGAAAATTCTTTAAGTTAAAGTGAAAGACTCAACGGAAATTTGGTGTAAAAACTGGGAAGGAGAAGTAAACAAACTGCTTTTATTTGTATAGAGTGCGATGGTGTACTTAGAAAACCCTAAGGAATATCTTCTCTCCTCCCAGCACAATACTCGAATAAGTGAACTTAGAAGGATCATAGGATAATACAACATCAATATTTAAAAATTTCTTCTCTCACCAATTCACCATTGTTCCAGAGGTTCTAGTCAGGTTAATAATGCAAGAAAAACCGCACTAAGATACCACCTTACGCCAGTTAGAATGGCAAAAATTAACAAGGCAGGAAACACCAATTGCTGGAGAAGATGTGGAGAAAGGGGATCCCTCCTACATTGTTGGTGGGAATGCAGGTTGGTGCAGCCACTCTGGAAAACAGTGTGGAGGTCCCTTAAAAACTTAAAAATTGAGCTACCCTATGACCCAGCCATTGCAATACTGGGTATTTACCCCAAAGATACAGACGTAGTGAAGAGAAGGGCCATATGCACCCCAATGTTCATAGCAGCATTGTCCACAATAGCTAAATCGTGGAAGGAACTGAGATGCCCTTCAACAGATGACTGGATTAAGAAGCTGTGGTCCATATATACAATGGAATATTACTCAGCTATCAGAACGAGTTCTCAACATTTGCTGCAACATGGACGGCACTGGAGGAGATAATGCTAAGTGAAATAAGTCAAGCAGGGAAAGAATTATCATATGACTTCTCTCATCTATGGAACATAAGAACTAGGAAGATCGGTAGGGGAAGAAAGGGATAAAGAAAGGGGGGGTAATCAGAAGGGGGAATGAAGCATGAGAAACTATGGACTCTGGGAAACAAACCGAGGGCTTCAGAGGGGAGGGGGGTGGGGGAATGGGATAGACTGGTGATGGGTAGTAAGGAGGGCACGTATTGCATGGTGCACTGGGTGTTATACGCAACTAATGAATCATCGAACTTTGCATCAGAAACCAGGGATGTACTGTATGGTGACTAACATAATAAAAATACATTAAAAAAATAATGCAAGAAAAAAAACAGAAATCTTGAAAAGGAAGAAGTAAAATTGTCATTATTTATAGATGACGTGTTGTATACATTGAAATCCAAAAGGATCTCCAAGTAGTTACTACATTATTAAGTAAATTTAGGAAGGTCAGTATTCAAAGACCATTTTTTACTAGAACAATTAAATAAAAATTTTATTTTTAAAAATATTTTATTTATTTGTCAGAGAGAGAGAGAGCTAGAGTGAGTGAGTGCACACAAGCAGGGGGAGAAGCAGACAGAGGAAGAAGCAGGCTCCCCACCGAGCAAAGAGCCTGATTTGGGGCTTGATCCCAGGACCCTGGGATCATGACCGGAGCCGCAGGCAGATGCGTAATCGACTGAGCCACGCAGGTGTCCCCCCAAAAAACTTTAAAACAACCATTTTCTAAAGCATCACAAAACATCAAATATATGAATATATCTAATGAAATACGTCAAGATCTCTACACTGAAAACAAAAGAGTGCTAAGAGAAATTAATACATAGAGAAACATAGCATGCTCTTTGATTGCCTTGATACTATCAGTTTTCCCCAAATTGAGCTAAAGATCAAAATCTCAGTTTTTGTGGAATTTGCAAGGTGATTCTAATGTATGTGGAACGTATACAAAACCTAGAATAGCTAAAACAATCTCAAAAAAGAAAAAAGTTGGAGGACTTACTATAAAGCTAAAGTAATTGTTATGGTCACAAGCAAAAGTAAAGTGACTAATGTATCCAGAAGCAGGTATACTCTAACTTTTTACTTCTGTGCATTATAGCCACTTCCTTATACATTACACTTTGCAAAAATATGTTCTATATTCACTTGTGTTCTGCAAGCTCTTTTACTGGTTTGACAGAAAGGCTGGAGGCACAAGGTTAAAGGCATTTCAAACCAAACTAAAATGTCCATGCTTAGTTCCACAGGCAATGGGGAGCCACTATTTATGAAATGCCTACATACTAGAATTAGAGGAATAATTAGAATGTCCCAACACTCTATAATACCCTGCTAGCACAGGATAACTGTAACAATATAAACATATGCAAAGTAAAAAGAAGCAATGAGGGAAGAGAAAATGGTAAAGTGCCTACAAAGCAATGATGAAAGAATATTCCAGGTTGGAGACAGCATGTTTACTCTTGCTAATCAGTAGCTTTTGGGGTTCAGCAAACATTTAATTCATATTTTGTTTTTTAAAAAATTACTTTAAAAATAATAAAATCATGAGATAAACAGTTAACTGTAGTACACCAAATATTAAGTATTTTGGAGAAGTCCAAAGCATTAATTTGTGCTAGATTAACACTGACCTTCAGAAAATAGCTTTCCTGCCATCTAGGTGAATACAGTGCAATTCCCCATAGCTGTGTCACTGCTGAGGAAGGCTACAGCTTTTCACCTGTCCTGTTTGGCTTCTGACTTGCATATGCACCATTTTAGCAAGGGCATCTACTCCCCTAATGCTGTTGCCTCATCCTAAGAGTTAAATGGCAAACTGATGAGTCCTGAACTGCAAGGACTAAATGTAATATAGTTCTTGTTATAAATTTTAAAGGCTTCTCGTCTTGTATATTTGTGATGAGGAATACCAGTTACTGTCAGGTGTTATCAGTGGTCCAACTGTTTCTGAAATTGCACCCTGAGAAAGCTGGAAGATACCGTTTGCAAACACTAGTCCATGTAAACCAAGATACTACCAACCCTGGACGCTAAAGCAATATACTAAAATAAAGTGATAAAGATTGCACCTTCATCTAATCCCAATTTCAAGTCCGAATACATCGAATCAAACTTTTGTACTATTTAATCTTTTAGCTGAGACTCCGTGTACACATCTAATTGCAAAAGGACTTCCATGATTTTTTTTTAAAGTTGCTTATAAAAACACTACTGCTTAATGAAGGAAGAGCTACACAAGTATGATCAAATGGTTTAAAAAGAGACCGCGGATAGAGACCAAAAACTTGCAAGCCCAGTTACGGCGTAGGCGCAGCAGGCGGCGAGAAACGCGAGAAACGCTAGAAACGCTGGAAACGCGGGGCAAGGATCCCCCGACTCTGCCGACAAGGTTAAAGGAGACGACAAACACAATCCGGGGGCCTGACCCCGAGTTCCCGACCCTCACATGGCGGAATCCGCACGCAGAGACCCGTCTCTAGGACCTCGGCCCGACCCGACGACGCTTCATCCTCCCTCCGACAGGCGAAACTCTCTGCCCCTTTCCGGTAAGGCGCAGGAATAAACACCGACACCACGGCAGCGTAAGGGGCTTACTAATTTCTCTCAGGGATGCTGGCCGCACGAGGAGTCTCAAAGGAACTTCGACGCCAAACGGTCACGCAGGCCCGCCCCTTTCCCGCCGGGCTCTGCGGCCGAGCATGCGCAGCGCAGCTGGCCGGGCGGGGCCCACTTTCCCTTAGCTACGGAGGGCGGGGAGAACCCTTAGCGCTGCTCAGCGTCTGACCTGAGACGCTATGCTAGATGGCCCCAAATTTGGACCCTTAAAGGCAGGGGCGACGTGGGATGGCCTCAGAGGTCAAGCGAGGCGGTTAGCTTTCCTGGATTCGAGAGATGTGTCTGTTAGCAATTTCTGTAAATCCCAATGTCTTCATCCTTGAAATGGGGTTTACTAACAGTGCCTTTGCCATAGGCATGTTAAGATTGGAAAGGCAATGTTGGTAAAGTTCCAGGTACACGGTAAATTCCCGGTAAAAGGAATTAAATGCAGCGATGGAGAGGGGGTTCAGGCTTTTTCCATTTGGGGGCGCTCATCATTTAGTAAAAGAATCCCAAAAGAGTGTCAGAAATCATGGTATATTTTATTTCATTTCATTTTATTTTATGATTTTATTTATTTATTCGACAGAGAGACAGCCAGCGAGAGAGGGAACACAAGCAGGGGGAGTGGGAGAGGAAGAAGCAGGCTCCCAGCGGAAGAGCCTAATGTGGGGCTCCAACCCAGAATGCTGGGATCACGCCCTGAGCCATAGGCAGAGCTTAACGACTGCGCCACCCAGGCGCCCCCAAAAAATCATGGTATATTTTAAATGCTACTTAACAAATTAACACTTTCAACACCTAAAAAAGTATAGGATCAAATAATTGTGTTATGCCTACAATCATAATAGGATTATAGAAGATACATAGAGTTGAATGGTGAACTTATTGCAATCTTGTCTTTGACCATACTTCTTGAGATACTATCAAAAGTCTGTGTCCGGACCAAAAGGCCCTCCCGACCCTTGCTGCTATGGTCCCTAAATGTCCTCCGCAGTTAACCTCAAATTCAGACTCTGGTGATTCTGACCACTACACTGGCAATTGAACTTAATTTCTCCAACAGTTATTCTTATCTTCCTAATATAATACATAGTAATTAAGCATATCATTGTATCATTTGTTCTCTGTTCCCTTTGTTCCCTTTCCCTGCGTTCTTTTGGCTAATTTGAACATTTTCTAGTATCCCATTTTAACTTTTGTGTTTATGACCATGACTTTTTGTATAATTTTTTTAGTAGTTGCTCTAGTGATTGCAATAAACATAATTTACTTTCATAGTCCACCTAGAATCAGTATTTTACTACTTCAAGTGGAATGTAGAAATATTACCCCCAAATAAGTCCCTTTACCCTCTCCCCATCTTTTTTTTTTTTTTAAGATTTTATTTATTTATTTGACAGAGAGAGAGAGAGACAGCCAGCGAGGGAGGGAACACAGGCAGGGGGAGCGGGAGAGGAAGAAGCAGGCTTCCAGCAGAGGAGCCAGGACTCTGGGATCACACCCTGAGCCGAAGGCAGACGCTTAACGACTGAGCCACCCAGGCGCCCCCGACCTTTTGTTATAGTTTTTTATGTATTAGAATCATAAACCCCATCAGGCAGTGTTAATAATTTTTACTGCCAATAGTAAATAGTTTTAAAAGAATTCAAGAGAATAGTCTATTATGTTTACTCAGATATTTACCATTTCTGTTCTTCTTTCATTCTTGATGTTCCCCGTTTCCTTCAGGTATTATTCCCCTTCTTTTTTTTTTTTTTTAAAGATTTTATTTATTCGACAGAGATAGAGACAGCCAGCGAGAGAGGGAACACAAGCAGGGGGAGTGGGAGAGGAAGAAGCAGGCTCCCAGCGGAGGAGCCTGACGTGGGGCTCGATCCCATAACGCCGGGATCACGCCCTGAGCCGAAGGCAGACGCCTAACCGTTGTGCCAGCCAGGTGCCCCTATTCCCCTTCTATCTGAAGAACTTCCTTTACCAATTCTTTTAGAGCAGGACTGTTGGCAAGAAATTCTTTTGGTTTTCCTTCTCTAATAATGTCTTTATTTTACCTCCACTCCTGAAGAATATTTTCACTGGATATAGAAGTGTATTTCTTGATAGGGTAGGAGGAAAAAAAATCCCAGTGAGGTGCTGACTATCAAATGACCATCACCGACCTAATCTCAATACCTGGAAGATGAAGTATTCCGATTCCAGTCTAGGTCATATAGTAACAATTTTGACACCTTCCCTCCCTGATCGATCCATTTGTGATGTTCAACTCTTGGAACTTTCCAAATTATGTAAGCTAGTAGATTCTCTCTCTGTTTAGCTTTATTTATTTCTTTTAGAGAGGAGGGTGGCAAGCATAAGCAGGGGAGAGGAAGGGGAGAGGAAGAGAGAGAGAATCCTCAAGCAGACTCCCCTCTGAGTGTGGAGCTCTATTCGGGACTTGAACCCAGGACCCTGAGATCATGACCTGAGCTGAAATCAAATCGGCCACTTAACAGACTGAGCCACCCAGGTGCCCCAACCAATATATTATCTTTTTACTTAACGTACTTTGATTTGGTTTTCTGTCACTTGCAGCCAAAAGTCTTATCTAGTAAATGTGTCCATGAGCAATTGCTGACAACAAATGTGTTTTATTTTCTAAGTTAACATAAGTTTGTCTAAGCAAGATAAAGCAGTTGAGTCTTTAAGATGTGTAGACTTTTGGGGCGCCTGGGTGGCTCAGTCATTAGGCGTCTTCCTTCGGCCCAGGACATGATCCCAGTGTCCTGGGATCGAGCCCCGCATCGGGCTCCATGCTCCACTGGGAGCCTGCTTCTTCCTCTCCCACTCCCCTGCTTGTGTTCCCTCTCTCACTGGCTGTCTCTCTCTCTGTCAAAACCAAATAAAATCTTAAAAAAAAAAGATGTGTAGACTCTTATTTCTAATAAATGAATGACTTGTACAAGTAAAAGAGATCAATGAGAGATAAGCCCCAGATTTTGTGTAACAACTTCAGGAAAACTGGAGCACTGAGTGCACATCCCTGCTTCTGATAATAGGACCAAGGGGGAAAAAAAAACATGATAAAAACGACTGAATCCTGGTCCCAAGTGAGGACTACCATTGAGTGTGCAAACCGCTTGTTCATGGGGCAGTTACCTAATTTTTTTCTTTTAATTTATTTATGAGATGGAGACAGCCAGCAAGAGAGGGAACACAAGCAGGGGGAATGGGAGAGGAAGAAGCAGGCTCACATCAGAGGAGCCTGATGTGGGGCTCCATCCCATAACGCTGGGATCACGCCCTGAGCCGAAGGCAGACGCTTAACTGCTGTGCTACCCAGGTGCCCTGCGGTTACCTAATTTTTGAGACATTAATTTGTATTGTTTTATACTTCTCCTCCCTTGCATCTTTGTCAGAGGGATTTTGGTAGGACCCAAAGCAGAAGCTGTTAGAAGTCATGAGCTATCTTATGTTTTGTGAAAATTCAACCTGACTGAAAAGATTATGAAAATATCCAGGGAGGGGGATGCCTGGGCGCTCAGTTGGTTAGATGTCTGCCTTCGGCTCAGGTCATGATCCCAGGGTCCTGGGATTGAGTCCCACATTGGGCTCCTTGCTCAGCAGGGAGCCTGCTTCTCCCTCTGCCAGCTGCTCCCCCTGCTTGTGCTCTCTCTCTCTCTTTCTCTGACAAATAAATAAATGAAATCTTTTGAAAAATGTAAAAATAAAATAAAATATCCAGGGAGGGAGTGTGTGTTTGTGAATGTGTGTGTGTGTGTGTGTGTGTGTGTGTGGTTAAGAAGACAGGGAAGTGTCTCAGAAAACTAAGGAAGAATAGCTTTCAGAAGGCTAGGAAGGGGGTGAAGGTCTATTGTGTGATTTGAGGGAACCTGCACCATGTTCTTTGACAGCACTGTGGGGTGAGGGCTGGACCCTGAGCATAAGGAGTTTTGTCCTCGTTGAAGATACTCATGCCCTAAACCATGGGTCCTGATGAGAACATGCAGATTGGGGCAATGGTCATCTCTGTGGTAACCAATCTGGACTATCGAGCCAATGGCTGCAGAGCCTCCCTGATGTTTTAATGGTGAATAAGACCCACTCTGGGACATATACATACCTCTGGTGGAATTCTTCTTGGGAATGCCAGTAATGACTGAGATTAAGCTTTCTGCCAGTGTAACAGCGTGAGGCTTCAGATTTGGATTTAAGTTCATTATGAGAAAATAAATGTTATTTTCTCCATACCTGAATATGCCCTAAAATTCATCCCTGTTACTTCTGGATGAAGCATCATACCCCAACTTTGTTTCTTGACTTACCATTTATGAATAAGTATCTGAAGAGAGAGGTGCAATAGCAGTCAAGCCATAGTCCTAAAATTCCCCAGGAGCTCATCCATAATCAATGGCATTCGTACCCTTAGGAAAACACCTAAATATTAGGAATATCCTGCTTTGGGTCCACGAGTAGGAGCTCAGAAAGAATGAGAATTAATCCCACAACTTTATTCTTTGTATTCTGTATCTCCCCAAAAAGCTTCTTATATATTTCCCCCCAACCATAAGCTGTATCACTTTTATAATGGAAAAAAAGCCCCATAAATTTACTGAAAAAAATCAAGATTCAAAGAATGACCCAAAATAATAGTATGAGATTTCACCAGATAGTTAGTACACAGCTAATTGCCAACAACGATCTGCAGTAGAGGGTCTGTCTCCTTGATGAACCCTTTTGCCTCTTCAAGGTTCTTTGAGCTAAAGAAAAATTTGATTTTTTAAAAAGATTTTATTTATTTATTTATTTATTTATTTATTTATTTATTTATTTATTTATCAAAGAGAGAGTGCCCACAGGCAGGCAGAGGGAGAAGCAGGCTCCCCACTGAGCAAGGAGCCCCACGTGGAACTCGATGCCAGGACCCAGGGATCATGACTTGAGCTGAACGCAGATGCTTAACTGACTAAGCCACCCAGGCATCCCTAAGCTAAAGAAGTATTTTAAAAAGCACCCAAATTATGTGTAACATCCTGTCTCAGGACAACTATTTGAAATATATATACTTTTTTTTCCTGGTTATCAAACACAAATAGAAATGCAATTTTCTGTATAGGTCTTTCTTTGCATCTCTGCCTGACATGTACTTTCTTTCTGTTTCTGGAACTGTAGGTCTTTGTCTCTCACAGCTCATTTCTTAGTAGATAACACAATACTGGGCAGGGAGTCACTTGATAAATGTTCGTTTAATGAATGCATGTGTGCATGTATCCCTTCTGCTTCAGAATATCTTCATTTCTATTTCTCATTGTCACATCCTGGTGGATGGTGTATTCCAAGAGATAAGGAAAACAGGAAGGGGAGGTGAGGTGAGCAGTTGAAGGAGTGGGGCCCTGGGACAAATAATGGGTTCAATTTTTAAAAAATAGATTTTATTTATTTATTTATTTGAGAGAGAGAGAGTGAGAGAGAGAGTGCAAGCACAATCGAGGGGGAGGGCCAGAGGCAGAGGGAGAAGCAGGCTCCCCACTGAGCAGGGAGCCCAATATGGGACTCGATCCCTGGGATCATGACCTGAGCTTAAGGCAAATGCTTAACCAACTGAGTCACCCAGGCACCCCTGGGTTCAATTTTAGATACGTTGAGTCTGAGATGCTGTGAAATACCCAAAGGTAAATATTTAATAGGCAGCTGGGTAAACAGTTCAGAAGAAATATCTGGGAAAGAGTTGTAGTTTTTTGAGCCATCACATAGAGTTGATGATTATAGCCATAGACGTGGGTGGTGAGAGTACACTCACTGCGGGTAGAATGAGGTGAAAAGAAGGCCAAAGAGAGAAACCTTGAGGAACACTGATCATTAATCAATTAGCATAGATATGGGAACACAAGAAAGGGACTAAAACTAAATGGCTAAGGCCATAGAAGGAAAACTTGGAGAATATGGTATCACAAAGCCAAGTGTTGGGGTTTAAGAGAGGATGAGGTCGGGGCACCGGGGTGTCTCAGTTGGTTAAGCGTCTGACTCTTGGTTTCAGCTCAGGTCGTGATCTCAGGGTCATGATCTCGTGGTCGTGAGATCAAACCCCTTGTCAGGGCCCCATGCTTAGCATGCGGTCTGCTTGAGAGTCTCTGTCTCTGCCCCTCCCCCCTACTTATGCATGTGCGTGCCCACTTTCTCTTTCTCACAAATAAATAAACAAAATCTTAATTAAAAAAAAAAAGAGAGGATGAGGTCAATAGTAGCAATGCCGTTGATTGACGAAACAAGGGCTGATAAATAGCCATAGGTTTTAGCAACAAAGTCAGTGAATTCACTAAGAATGATTCCTGTAGAAGGCAGAGGCCAGACAGCAGTGGACTGAGGAGCGGGTGTGATCAGAAGAAATGAAAACAGTGAGTGTGGTCAAGCTCTTCTAAGAGGTGTGTGGCTGTGACAAATAGACTCTCCTTTGTAATTAGAGGAAAGAAAGAATGGTAGGTTTAATTGCAGAAAACGGTGCGTTTGATGCCAGGAACTGAGGACGTTCTCATTTAGTTGCTTATATAGTATTTTCTCTATGAAAAGAAGAGGTCAGGTCATCTGCTGTGAGTGAAGTGCTAGGGTTAGAGATTTGAAGAGAAAGGAGAAACTCTGAATAGTCATTGTGAAGAATGGAAGAGAGTACTGACAAAAGAGGCATGGGAGGATTTCTAGACAATATCATTAGCCCAGTTGAGGCTGTATTTGTGCCAGCGTAGTAGGCTCATGACTTTTATCAACAGTAATAAGCAGTCCAGGTGTGGGCATGGAGAAGTAGGAACAACATAAAGTCCATAGTAGAGAGTTGAGGATATTGGTAAGTGACTAGTAGAAAATATAAAAGGAAGAGAAGACAGCAGAGGTGAATAAATAGAATGAAAGTAGACTGATCAAAGAACTAGAGGTCTTTATAAAATAGAAGTGGAGCTTTAGAGGGAGAAATTGAGTGAGAAAACAGAAAAGCTAGAAGACTGTAGTCAGAAAGTGGGATATCTGAGGGGCGTCTGGGTGGCACAGTGGTTAAGCGTCTGCCTTTGGCTCAGGGTGTGATCCCGGCGTTATGGGATCGAGCCCCACATCAGGCTCTTCTGCTATGAGCCTGCTTCTTCCTCTCCCACTCCCCCTGCTTGTGTTCCCTCTCTCACTGGCTGTCTCTATCTTTGTCAAATAAATAAATAAAATCTTAAAAAAAAAAAAAAGAAAGTGGGATATCTGTATGTATTATCTCTGAGGTGGAGCAATTTTAGGCAACCAAAGGGTTCAAGTTGTGTCATTGGAATGGGGAAGTTCAGGTAGAAAGGGTCAAAGTTCACTGAAATTGAGAAGCTAAATAAACTGAGAGACCAAGGTGTTAGAAGTGTCCATGGGAAAGGTGAATTCATGGCAGAAGAGGAAAACAGTGAGCCAGCAGCTAAATTCTTCAATGAATGTTGAAGAGCGCCTAGGAGATGAGTAGGTGTCAGTAGTAAGAAGGAGTACTTAAATAAAGCCTGATGAAATAAGCTTTAAAGGAACATGAATTTTTAATTAATTGCAGCCAAGGGGAGCATGGAGGATACAGACCCAACTTTAAGTCCTAAGGCAGATAGTATAGGAGACTGAGCATCCTTCACTTGAGAGCTGTAAGTGAAGTCGTTATCATCAGAAATAGATGCAGCCAGGAGACCACAGAAGAGCACACTGAAATGGAAAAAAAAAAAAAAAGAATTGGATTCACACAATACTCGGGTCCAAATGCTAACTCTATCGCTTACAATTTTGGCAGAAGCAGGGGAACCTGCTTAACTAATCTCTGAGCCCTCTAATTTGTTTGTAATCAGCATTTCCCTGGCAACATGATCTCTTGATATCTACAGTAAAGTGAGGAGACCATCTCTCCTCACATTTGTGTTACGCTCTATTGGAGGGGTCCCAAAGTAGGATTAATATGTGTCAGAAATTTTAGTAAAAATTGTTATTTCAAGTTTTGATTTTTGCTCTTTCTTGTGTGTTCTTGAGACCTCATTCTTCCCCTGTTTCTCCCTTTCCTTAGACATGACATCATTTGAGCTGAGGCTGAATCAAATCCCAGGGGTCCCTATGTGTGAATATATTTAAATCAACACACCCTTTACAGAAGAAAAAATAAATGTGCATCCACACCTGTACACTCAAAGATACACATATAACTCATTATTAAACATATATTGTATTCATCTTTCTACTGTATTAACATTTTTTTGTTTGCATAAAGGTATATTTTTTGTTTACTTCTCTCATTTGAGTCTTAGCATGAATGCATAGTCTTTATAGATTTGACTTATTCCAATTCACTCTAACTATAACATTTTAAAATTAAATTATTACAACTTCACCAGTGGGTACATCTCTAGGCTTTGTCCTTTTAGCTCTGCCCGTGACATCCTTGAAACATCCCTTCTTCTTTCTTTTTTTTTTTTAAACATCCCTTCTTTCTTGCCATAGCAGAATGTTCTAAAGTCATACGATTTTTCCCCCTGCCCCATATGATCAGCTACTCTGCAATGCATTCCAGATAATTTTGGTGGATAAAACTACTAAAAATCAAATTCAGATGTTAGGGATACACGTGAGAGTAAATGTGGGGCTAAAATATTAGAGCTGCTATTAGGCCTCTTTTAGTAGTGACAATAATGAAAAAAAAATTCAAGGTCATGATCTTGCAGTGCTATTTTCCATTTTAACATGTTATGTTACTGAATCATACTTTTTTCAGACAATATGGTTCCATTGAGCACTAATGCTGTCCCATGCATTGACAAATATTATCTTGTGCTATGAATTATTTGCTTTTCCGAGAGTCAGGAAGGCCCTTAGGACTTGGAGGGCTGTTGCTCTCAATAGAAATCTTTGGACATCTATACTTTTTTTAGTTCTTGCACCTGAATTATAAACTATTAAAGCTGGAAAAGCCTTTAGAGACTTTCTTGTGTAATCCACGCAGATTACAGATATACCAGACGTTTTCATTTTTGGCTGTCTAGCATCCAACTTTCCCCTTGTTTCTAAGCATCCTGATCTCCCTTTTAGGGAAATTCTCCACTATGAGGACAGTTTCTCTGTTTGTTTCCTCTCACAGTAGAATAGAGAGGGATAGATTCTTTCCATATTTTCTTCCTGATATGGCGAGTAGCTTAGCAGGTAACCTAAACTTGGCCAATCAGATGATCATTCTTAGAACTTTGAATCCTGTACAAGTGTTGTGACAGAGATTTTCAAATGTTCATAAAACCCTATTTTCTTATCCTCCTGGCTTACAGATATACTACATCTTCCTGGAAGTTAGGTGCGGCCATGCGACTTGAGTTCTGAACAATGGAACATAGAAACAATGCCCAACTTGTAGGCCTGACCTAAATGTCCCATGTGTGATCTTTGCCCTCTCTTTCCCCAACCATTGGCAGAATGGAGAAGACTCCACAGACATAGAAGAGGACAGAAACAGAAAACCGAAGAATTATGGGTCCCTGAGACAATGCCTGGAGGACAGCTGCCCAGAAAAGCGACTAGACCAGGAGCACCCATGTTGGACTATGGTGTGAAACAGAAATAAACTTTCATAGTGTAGAACCTTTATAATTTGGGAGGTTATTTTGGCATTTAGCTTACCCAGACTCAAAGACAGAATGTTTGGCATAAAGTTCATTTTAGCAATATTTGGACATGGATCAAGCTATTCTTGCTGACAGATCTTGGGAGGTCCCTCATTTTGTCCATCGTCTAAACCTTTACTTAGAGCTTCTCATCATTTTGCAAGCCACCATATTTTTCCTTTTTGGCTTAAAACAACCAGACCCAGGGTGTCTGGTTGACTTAGTCGTTAGAGCATGAGACTCTTGAGCTTGGGATTCAGGAAATGGCTAGGTTGGAGGATAGAGACATCCCCCCTTGGCAGGCCTGCCCCTGTGAGCCTTAGTGGGAGAAGAGCCAAGGAAACTAGTTCCCTGTTGACAGCTTGCTTCCACATGCAAGGAAAAGAAGATGCTGAACTGCACATAGTTTCTTCTCCCAAACTCTCTGTTTAGAGAAGTCACTGCCTCAGCTGAGGAAGAATGAGAGGGTGAATAGAAGTCAGTACTTTAATGTTAAAGATTGACCCTTTAGGGGGTCAAAAGGGGGACATAAGATATATATATCATATATATATATGATATATATAATAATTATATATATATGTAAGATATATATCATAATTATCGATAGATATTTTGGCTGCTAGAAATATTTTATTTCTGATAATGTATTATTGTATCAAACATTGAAACAAAGTCCTCTATTATTCTACCCATCACAGAGAAGTGTTCACAGTTTGCTGTGTATCCTTTCTTATGACCATGCTAAAATTGAGATTTGCTATCAAAGGTGAAGCATCCTGTGTAGTGCCTGGTACAGAAGGAATTCATTTGCTTCCTTCCTTTCTTCTTCCTTAGTGCCCCAGAGCCTTCTCTAGTCTGAGACTCTATGACTAGTCTTGAGCTGGGCTGATGTAACCATAGAGTCCGAGGTGTGCCCTCGTTTCCAGGGTGCTGACAGACTTAGGCCTGCCAGAACTGCCAGAGAGCCGTAGTCAGGAGTCCCAAGCCCATGGCAGGGGCCCCTGGGGCAAGAGCCGCTCAGCCAGGCCAGGCCCATGGCCTTTCCTATTCTCTGATCCAGGGGTCTAGACCCTCACCAGAGCCAGGGCTCAGGGCTGCCTCTTGGGTTAGCACACTGTCCTGTAACGCTCTTTTTCTGAGCTGGAGGGCCTGTCCCCGCCTTCTGAGCCTCTCCTCAGACACAGGGCTGGGCCCCATGGGGCAGTTGGAGGATGGCTGTGTTCATGTGGTGGCCCTTCCCACCCTTAGCTCCTCCTGTAACTCTGTGTGATGCCGACCAGGCATCAGGGATGTCTAAGCCTGTTTTCTTCTTTCTGGGTGTTTGGGATTAGCAGGAGATGAGAGTGGGGAGCGAGGGACACAGCTGGGGAGTGTGTGGGTAGGAGGAGGCAGCGCCGACTGTAGGCTTTGGAGGCCTGATTCTGCCTCCGACTCAGCTCACATGTCTTCCCTCCTGCAGGGAGTCTTTCCTGAAACCACCTCTCTTCCTCCCCCGCCCAGTTATTCACTCCTTCTAATTCTTGTGGATAGTTTTTCCATGTCTGCTCCGCCTCCAGCACATGACCTTTAAAAGCGAAAATTTAACTCATTCATGTCTATGTCTCTACTGCTTAGCATCGGCTCTGGCTCAATAATACTTGATAACTTTAGGCACCGTGATTGAGGAAAGGAAGGGTGGTACCCCGGAGCTGAATTATGTAAGTGGGGGTGAGGACAGAAGAGGGAGAAGGGACTACCTTCCTAGGGCTTAGCCAGGAGTTTATGATCAGAACCTTCCTGAAGGCGGAGCTGTCCACTGTAAAAGGAGCTGCTAGGGAGGAGTTAACTCCTTGTCTTGAAAGGTGTGCAGAGACTGAAGATTCTCCTTGCAGTGCTGCAACCAGGATTCAAGCACAGCGCAAGCCTCGGGCCATATAACCACTAAAGGGCCTTCCACCTCTGAAGTCTGAGACTGTGGGAGGACACAGGGCTGGTACCAGAGAGCTACCGTGCTTGGAAAGCTGCCTGTCTGTCTAGACATGGTCAGGGTTGCCTGGAGGCCACTCAGAATAATGTGACCGCCTAATCAACCCCAACCCCTATCGCTTTCTTGTACATATTTATAGTCATTTAAATCACATACAACTTACATAAACTCCTGCCTGTATATGCACATTTCTGTGAATGTTTATCTTCATATATTCTTCACAGATAAGCATGTTAAAACCTAACCTCATCACTAAATAAACACTCATTGGCCCAAATTTATACACACTTCCTCCACTGCCCCCAGGCCCAGGGAAGCTATGGGGCTTCCTCTACTCGGGATTGGCCAGGCAATTCTGAGATGGGGAGAGGAGGAGAAGGCTTGGCTTGCCTATGAGGGATAGAATTAATCATAAAAGAAGAAAAGACTGAAATTCACTGGAAATTTAGCAATCTACACCATACCTTGCACAGTATTTTCAGAAATGTCATTAACTGACCCTGACCGTCTTGGCCGTGTATAACATTCTTGGATTTTAGTTTCTGTCATAGTACTGCAGATGAGAAGTCCAAAGCTGGCCTAATTCTCTTTCCTTTGTAAGTAAATGTTTGTTTTCATGTTTCATTTAGGATTCTCTGCACTGACTACACATCCATCTGCACTGTGCTCTTGAGCTGGAGAGCCGCCCATCACTTCCCAGCAACTCTGGTTTTGATTTGGCGGCATCTTATAACCAAATATGTCAGTTGTGCTGTGGGATTGTAATTATTGATTGGAACATGATACTATCCTCTCCTCGCCACACCCTCTCCTCGCCTCAATGCAGTTACACATGGTCACGTGGACAAGAGCCTCTATCGGTATGTACTCAGAGTTTTATGTGTCATTTTTGAGCCTAGCAACATAAGACGCATGTGTCCTTCCTCCACACTCTCAGGAAGATGTGCCTACAACCGAATTTCAGTGATGGAGAAACAAGAGGGGAGAATCGTATGTTCACAAATGATGATAGAGAAGTGCACCTGCTTATGACCTAGAGCATATGCCTCGAATGGTGATATGAAAGGTTACCTTCAGTTTGTTTTTATTTCATTTTTATTTTTTAAAGATTTTATTTATTTATTTGAGAGAAAGAGAGTGCATGTACTGGCAAGGCAGGGGGGTGCAGAGGGAGAAGCAGGCTCCCTGCTGAGCAGGAAGCCCAATGCGGGGCTGGATCCCAGGACCCTGAGATCATGACCTGAGCTGAAGGCAGACGCTTCACCGACTGAGCCACCTAGGGACCCCTAAACTTCAGTTTATTTGAGGGATTGAATTTTGGGGTTTCTTTGTTATAAAAATGGTCTTCAACACCCAGGGATTCAAAAAAATATATCATCTATAACTTTGAGGAAAATAATTAAAATGCTCAAACTAGTTTTCAAGGTAGAGGAGAGGGAGAGGAAAAGAAAGAGTGATAAACAATAAATCTGTACTCTAAGCAGGTCACAAAATTGCAACTGGGAATTTGAAATAGAAGTATACAGTAAGGATTCTTGAAACATAGGAACCCAGAGGGAATTCCTAATAACATCAAACTAAAAGATATAAACTATTTTAGTGTGTCAGTTATCTATTGTTAGGTAGCAAACCACTCCCAAACATTGTGGCTTAAAGCAACTATTTGTTATTTCTCATGACTCTGTGATTGTTTGGGCTCAGCTGGGGAATTCTTCTGCCCCATGGTATGTTGACGCTTTTAGCTGGGAATTTGGCTGGAATACCAAGATAACTTCACCCACATCCCTGGGACCTTGGCAGGGAAGCTCAGGGATTTCTCTCCTTCTATGTGGTCTCTCCAGTAGGATGGCGACACCTGTTTACATGATGGTGGCTCCAAGACAGCAAAGGCAGAAGCTGCCAGTTCTCTTAGAGCCTACACCCATGACTGTTACACTGTCACTCTCCTGCAATTTCCTGGTCAAAACAAGTTGACAGGCCAGCCCAGATTCAAGTGGCAGGGAAACTGACCCAACTTCTTGATAGTAGAAACCTCATACACATACAGAGATAGGAGGAATTGTTGGTGGCCATCTTTGGAAACAATCTCTTATAGTTTGCCTTTTGGACATAACAATCGATGTCCCTTCCCAATCAAAATACACTCACATTCTCAGCTGAAAGTCTCAAATCATTATGGCATTGGATCAAAGTCCAGGATCCCACCATCTAACTCAGGCCGATGAAGAAGAAACTCTTCTGGTGTAGTTCATTGGGTTCATCTGCTCAGGTGCAACTTTTTCAATCCAAACGCCTGCTAACTAAAAAGACAAGTTATCTGTTCCCCTTGCTCTCTGCTCCCCACACACCCCAAACACCTGATGACACAGAGAAATAATGACTCCAATGAACGCTCCTGTTCAAAAAGAGGAAGAACAGAAAGCATATAACAGTCATTGATCCAAAGTAATTCACTACCTGGACACCTGTTGTCAGATTCTCCTACTCCAAGGACAAGGGATGTTCTTTGATTGTTTTGTTCCCTGGGAATGGTTTCATAATCAATTGTCTTCAGAGGCTTTTGCTTCTTCCCTCTGGGCTCATGGCTTTCTCCCCTGAGAAACCTTTATTTTCCGTAAGAAATGGTCCATATTTGCAGCTGAGTTGCTTTCTCAGCTTCTATAAGGGTCTTTTTCATTTCAAACACTCAGTAATATTTATAGTCTAGGGTTTCAGTTTTTCCCAAATGCTTCCCTTAAATACTTCATGTTTCTTACTGGGATTCACTCTGTGCCCCCTCAAACCACCTCCATTTTTCTTTGTGAGACGGGACTCTCTCTACTCTGGGTGTTTCAGATTGTTATGGGACAATGCCCTTGTGTTTCTTAGAAGCCCTTCTGTCTAGATGAGAGGGTCTATGAGGTACTGTTTAACTCCTTTTGAGGTCTTACAGCTGCACGCTTGAGTTGATCTTGACCTCGAGGCCACATTTTACCTGTGATGTCCTATATGTGATTTTTCTTCCGAGATTTGTTTCTTATTTTGATGACATTTTGCTAGCTGGAGAGACTGTCTCGGACCCTTCATATTTTGTCTAATTTCTGCTTGAAAACAAAAGTTCCTTCTTTCACTTGTTTATCTTTTGCAAAGCCTTATCATAGGTGACTAAAATAAGTCAATAGCACTTTTATATATTCTGTCCAGAAATCTCCTAAGCCAGATCTACAAGTTCACTAATTACATTTCTATCTTCCATGTTATTATAGGGGGCAGTGCTGCAGAACATTTTGTCGCTGCACTACACTGCTTAGTCTTCCTCCAGCCTCCAATAACAATTTCCTCACTGTTCTTCCGGCCTCCACTAACAGACTCCTTGCCTTTCCAGACTCTGCTGCCTGCCTCGTCCCAAAGTCAATGTCACATGTTTTAGATTTTAGTTATGGCAGTACTCCATTTCTAGATATCAATTCTGTAACAGTTATCTACTGCTAAATAACAAAGCACCCCAAACTTACTAGCTTATGATAAGAACTGTTTATTCATTCATGACTTTATAATTTTGACTTAGCTGGGTAATTCTTCTGCTTATCTTGCCTGGGCTCACTCATGAGGCTGCAGTCATCTATCAACTTGGAGGATCAAAAATTGTTCCACTCATATGTATGGGGCCTTGGTGCTGGCTATAGGGTTACTCTCTGCATGTGCTTTTTCATCATTCAGTAGTTTAACCCATCTAATCTTGACATGGTGGTTAGAGTGTCCCAAGAAAGTCAAAGCTGCAAAGACTATTGAGAATACATTTGGGAATTTACAGGATATCACTTCTGTCACATTCTATCAGTCAAAATAAATCACAAAACCAACCAAAAAACAAGGGATAAGGAAACAGACTCCCTCTCTTGATGAAAAAAGTTGCAAAGAATTTACCATATTTAATCCTCCACAGGTGACTGCAAAAGTTCTAAAGCAAATTTAATATTTAATGATTTTATATTGGAAACAACATAGCAGGAAGAACATACAGATGCCCAATATCACCATTTCCATTAAGGCAAGAAAATGAGATAAAAAGTATACGCTTAGAAAGGAAGAGATAAATTTGTCATTCTCTATATTGTTGAAAACTTAGAAAATTTTTACAAATATGGATAAACTATTAGAATTAATAAATGAATTTAGCAAAGGCGCTGGCTTCAAAACCAACATACAAAAGTCAGTTATATTTCTACATTTATACCGGAAATAAACAATTAGAAAATGAAATTTTACCCTTTAAAATACCATAAAAGGGGTGCCTGGGTGACTCGGTTGGTTGGGTGTCTGACTCTTGGTTTCAGCTCAGGTCTCATGGGTTGTGGGATCAAGTCCTGCCTTTGGGTCCACGCTCAGCAGGAAGTCTGCCTGGAGATTCTCTCCTTCTGCCTCTCCCCCTGCTCTCTCTCTCAAATAAATGGGCAAATATTAAAAAAAAATACCATAAAATATCAAAGATCTAGAATAAATCTAAAAAATATGTAATCTCTAAACTTAAAAACTAAAAACATTAACAAGAGAAATTACAGAAACAAATGGAGATATATACTCTTTCCATGGATTGGGAGATTCAATCATATTAGTTTCCTAGGCCTGCTGTAAGAAAGTGCTACAAACAGAAATTTATTGTCTTACAGTTTTGGAGGCTTGAAGTCTAAATCAATGTATCAGCAGAGCCTTCTCTCTGAAATCTGAATGGGAGAATGCTTCCTTGTCTCTTCTGGCTTCTGGTGTTTATATTAATCCTTGGCATTCCTTGGCTTGAAGCTGCAGTACTTCAATTTCAGCCTCAATTGTCATATGCTGTCCTTTCTGCAAGTGTCTGTCTCTATGTCTCTTCTTTTTATAAGGACGTGAGTTATATTGGATTAAGGGTCAACCCTACTCCAATATGACCTCGTCTTAACTAATTACATCTGCAACAATGTTATTTCTTGAGGTCACCATATCTTTTTGGGGGACATGATTCAACACAATGAATAACAAATATCAATTTTCCAAAACAGGTCTATAGCTTCAGTGCAACATTAAACAAAATTCTGGCTGAGTCTAAAATATATGAGGAAAATTTGGTCGCATTTGGCAAGCGGATTCTAAAATTTATATGGGGGTGCCTGGCTGGTTCAGTCAGTGGAGCATGTGACTCTTGACCTCAGGGTTCTGAGTTTGAGCCATGGGTGTAGAGATTATTTAAAGATAAAATCTTAAAAATAATAAAATTTATATGAATATGCAAAGGACCAAGAAGAGCCAAGACAATTTTGAAGAACATAATGGGAGGGGAGACTTTTTTCTACCAGATACCAAGATTTACTGTAAAACTGTTACAGAAATTAAGACAGTGTGATATTTCCACAAAGAGAGACAAAATGAATAGATTACATAGTCCTGAAACAAATCCACACATTTATAGACAATTTATTTATGCAAAGGTGACAATACAGAGCAATAGGGGAAAGTACAGACTTTCAAAAATAGTACTTAATCAATTTAACATTCACATGTAAAAAACGAAACCCGACTTACCTCACACCATACACAAATCCCCACTTCAAGTGGATTGCAGAGCTAAATGAGAAAGACAAAGTAATTACAATCCCAGAATTTAATCAGGATCTTTGGTAGGAAAATATTTCTTAACAGGACACAAGAAGCACTAAGCATAAAGGTCTTCTATGTTTGTTAAAGACCAATAATGAAGTGGAAATGCTGGCCACTGAGTGGGAGAAGATATGTATAATACATGTATTCAACAAAGTACTCATATCTAGAATATATGTCCACAATAAAACGGCAGACAATCCAATACAAAAATGGGTAAGAGACTTGAACAGGCACTTCATAAAAGAGTATATCCAGATATCCAAAAACATAAAAATGGGCTCAATCTCATTAGAAATCTGGGAAATCCAAATTAAAACCACAATGAGGGACACCTGGCTGGCTCATTCGTTGGAGCGAGAGACTCCCGATCTCTGGGTGGTGAGTTTGGGCCCCATGTTGGTTGTAGAGATTACTTTAAAATAAAATCTTAAAAAACCCAAAAAACAAACAGAACACCCCACAGAGAGATATCACTATACCCCCACCAGAATGGTTAAAATTAAAAAGATGTACAGCGGTAGTTATTGGCAAGGATGTGGGGCAATTGGACCTCTCATAGATGGCTGGTAGGAGTGCGACTGAAAAACCACTTTCTAAAATTTCTTGACATTATCCACTTAAGTTTTATATATACATAAAAAGCACATTAGTTAATAGGTATAAACTTAACATATGTGCAACAAAAGACAGGAAAGCTCACAGCAGCATTATTCCTAATAGCCAAAACCTGGAAACATCAATAGTAGATAAATTGTAGCATATTCATAAAATAGAATATTATACAGCAGTCACAAATCAAAAAACAATTCTGAATGAAAAATACCAAATCTTGGCTTTGAACAAGTTAATTAATCTATTCATTTACATCTCTGTGATAAAAATGTGTACCTCTTGGGGTTGTGGTGAAGATAAAGGGGAATGATGCATGTCAAGTGTTTAGCAAGCACTTGGCTTAATAAATGTCAGCCATTATTTATTCTTATGTTCCTTAGTAGGCAATCTTTCCGGAAATGCAAGTTAAAGAATAGTGCAGACTATTTACAGTGCTATTTAATGCCCCCAACTTCCTGCCCCAAACCCTTTCTTCTACCTTTTCACCCTTAGGTCTTGGTCTCTTTAAGAAATCAACCATAACTGAGGAAAGAGGAATCCTGGGAAGATCACTCAGCTCAGGTCCAGAGCATGACGGGAAAAGGAGGGGCGGAGACCAGGGCTGCGCACGCGCGGTTGGCCGGGTGTTGCGTTGGGATGGATCAGGCGGAAGAATTCCAGTAAGAGAAAATAATCCTCGTCCCGGCGCGGGGAGCCTTGGGTCCTAGCCCTCCTTACCCACCCGGTACTCCCTGGGAGCAGGGAGGCGACCGGAAGGTGAGCGCGGCTGTTGGCGGCTATAGGGACTGCGCGGGGCGGGGCGGCGGGCGCGCCACGTGATGAGGCGGGCACCGGACGGGGGCGGTGCCTGGAGGGCTGCGTGACTGACGCCGTGCGGATTTCGCCGTAGGGACGCGGTGACAGGGATTTGCGGGTAGCGTTCTCCATCCGATATAACGTTGCCGCGTTTGTACTCGGTGACGGGCGCGGAGATTATTGGTAGGGACGAGACTTTCGCAGCGGTACCATACTCGATGGAGGGATGAGCGCCCGTAGATTGTTGTAACTGTGGCAAGTGGTCAGAAGTTCTCAGCTCTTCTTCCCCGCAGGCTTTTCCACCAGTTGCCCATTTCTATGCCTGGCTTGACTGTTTGGATAAGGACAACTTTGGGGAGCTTCCTTTTTTGCTTCAGGTTTAGTGCGTTTACTCTTAGGGGAAGGGAAATCTGCTGGATGGCTAAAAGAGTTTCTTGTTTACAGGGAAGCGATTGAGAAGCCTAACTCAGAGGGGCTTATTCGTGGGCATGGCCCCCAGGGAGACCCTGGAAGGTGCAGGTGGTCCACTTTAAACAAGGGCGTGCCTGTTGTTCACCGGTGGTGTCATCTGGACCTCTGATCTATTGTTAGGCCAATAAATGGGGCCCTTACGGAGGCCTCCAGTAAAGGCTGAGTTAGAGGTGGGGGTGGGGAGCTCGATGTGCCCTGCCCCACTTTGAGAAACAAAAGCTGAGGTGGGCCTCCAAGTACTCATTCTCCCGGAGTCAGAAACTGCACCTCTGAGCCCTTTCCCCTCAGTGCTTGGTAACTTTTCCCCACATCTTGGCCAGCTGGTCTGATTCCCCATGTAAGTTTTCAACATTTGAGAGACCAGAGTGTTTGTCTTTAAAGTTATTAGGGAGGTGGGAACTTTTTCCAGAGACTTTTCGTATTTTATTTTATTTATTTATTTATTTATTTGTTTATTTATTTATTTAGAGAGGGAGGGGGAGGGGCAGAGGAAGAGGGAGAGAGACTCCTAAGTAGGCTCCACACCCAGCTCTGAGCCCCTGGAGTCAGAGTGGGGCTCAATCCCAGGACCCTGAGATCATGACCTGAGGGAAATCAAGACTGAGCTGCCTGGGTGCCCCCAGAAGACTTTTCTTATGTGAAGATAACTATTAAAGGAGCAGAAGACAGGAAGAGGGGAGAATAGAGTTAGTCATGGCCCCAGAAGAGTTGATTTTCAAAGGCTCCACTCTGAAGCCTGGTGCTCAATACGAAGCTTTTAATATAGATAAACATGAAGGAGAAAATGAAAAGAATAAACCTGAATACCAATCCTTTATGTGTATTTTAGGAGTCCAGCTATCCTTTACCAAGAAGAAATCTATTAGTTTTAGACTGGGGAATTCCTTTACATAAGAAATTAGAATGAAAGAACCTTTGGATGGTGAATGTGGCAAAGCAGTGGCACCACAGCAGGGGCTTCTGGACAAAATTAAAGAAGAACCTGACAATGCTCAAGTAAGCGTTTCATTTTATTTAAAAAATTTTTTTTATTCTTTTCTCTCTAGTGAATTCAGATTTTTAGTTAGGCAGTTTCTGGCTTGTATGTTAAAACAACCCCATTTTTTCCCCATTAGATGAGTAAATCAGTTTATCTCTTCTTTAAATGAGATAAGATCTTGGTAACTGTATATTTCTGTTTGTAGAAAGAAAGTAATATGTATTACCATTTTTCTATACTTGGTACCTTTTTTTTTTTTTTAATTCTCTTGTATCTGACAGTAGTTTCCTTTTATTCTGTTAAGTATTTGTGTTCTATTCTCTGCCAGGGGATCGAGGAGTCCGTTTAGTCCCTCCCCTCCTTGAGCTTATAGGTTAGTAGGGGAGATAGATGTTACACAAGTAGTTGATCACATAATATATCTAATTACAAACTAAGACAAGTGCTCTGCAAGAAAAGCCTAAAATGGGGAATCTGACCTAGTTCTGGTTGGGGGCAGACGCTGGGTAGGGAAGGCTTCCCTGAGGGAAGGATGTTTAAGCTGAATTATGAAGAATGAATTGACTAGACAAAGGCACAGAGAGTGTTCCAGACAGTGGGATCTGCATATAGGAATGCCCTGAGTTGGGAAGATGAGTGGTTCTTTTGAAGAACCGCAAGACCATTGGGCTTAGAACAGAAAACATGAAAATGTTAATAAGGGTAATGTTGACCATAACAACAACACTAATAGAAAATATTTATATGTCACCATGTACTACATATAATATCATAATAATTTGTGACATTATCAATATTAACTTAGTGATCTTTTTTTTTTTTTTTAAAGATTTTTTTTTTATTTATTTATGTGACAGAGAGACAGCCAGCGAGAGAGGGAACACAGCAGGGGGAGTGGGAGAGGAAGAAGCAGGCTCATAGCAGAGGAGCCCGATGTGGGACTCGATCCCGGTACGCCGGGATCACGCCCTGAGCCGAAGGCAGACGCCTTAACGACTGCGCTACCCAGGCGCCCCTAACTTAGTGATCTTTAGATGTGCTTAGATTGTGCCAGGCACCATTCTCACAACCATATTATGATCCCCATTTTACAGATGAGGAAACCAAACTACAAAGAAGTCAAGCAGTTTACCACGGATCACAGTTCATAAATGGCAAACTAGATTTAAATCCAGGTAGTCAGACTTCAAAGCCTGTTATCCTGCCTCTAGAATGAGGCTCTGTAGGTAGTTTGAGGCGAGATTATGCAGGGCTTTGGGACCATGTTATGAATTTTGGTCTCTCTGGGAAGGCTCAGTGGGAAGAGAGCAATGGAAGAGATTGTAGGATTTTAAGTGGGAGAGTAAGATAAACATGTTCGGAAAGATCATCTAGGTACCCTTAGGGACCCAGATTGAAAATCTGTGGTGATCAGTATGGAGACGTCGGTTAGTTGTTTTGGCAAAGAATGATTTTTTTTTTCTTGCACTGTTCTTTTGCTTGATACTCTCTAGTTATGGCGTGAGCAAACCAATAATACTAAAAATATAAAGAATATAATAACAAAATAATAAATAATAATGGAAATATTTTATTTCTTATACCATCTGAAAGGCAGTATTATTCCAGACAGGGATGCCAAATAGGTTTTGTCTCTTTCATCAACTCCATGTCTTCCAAAGGTGCTGTGCTGGGAAGGCGTCTGAGGTTGAGTCTACAGGATGTGGGGTACACGGTTGTGGCATCCATGATATTTATTTTCCCCCCAGATGGTAAATTCTTACTCTTCTTCTTCCAGAAGTAGCCATTTGTTTGCCGAGTTTTGTGGATTCTACCTTTGAGGTGTTTTTTTTACTGTCTCTGCCTTTTCGTCCCTATTTCATTATTTCTCATTTGAACTTTTTTCTTTTTAAAAGATTTTATTTATTTATTCATTCAGCAGAGACAGAGACAGCCAGCGAGAGAGGGAACACCAGCAGGGGGAGTGGGAGAGGAAGAAGCAGGCTCCCAGCGGAGGAGCCTGATGTGGGGCTCGATCCCGTAACGCCAGGATCACGCCCTGAGCCGAAGGCAGATGCTTAACCGCTGTGCCACCCAGGCGCCCCTCTCATTTGAACTTTTATAACAATTTCCTACTCACCCTTTTTCCTTCAGTCACAGTCCCCAACAAAACACTGTAATGACACTATTGTACCTCTGCAGATCTGATGATGTGTCTCTCCCTTTAAAGACCCGGTCTCCTCATGTGTGATACAGCATGAACTTTTTAGTGTAACATCCAAACTATCCATGTTTTGGCCTTTGTGTCTGTCTTCAGTATCATGGTCATCCTTCCCACCTTTTCGAATCTATTTACCTGCAAACTATCTGCAATTTACTTGAAGTCATATTCTGTTGAGTTTTGTTTTCTTACCTTTGCACGTGCCATTTCTTCTGCCTGTGGTATTCTAAACTAGGCAACTTGGCAAAAATTTTTCTCCTCTTTAAGACATAGTTTAACAGTCAGTCACTCCGGTAGAATTAATCATTCTCTTTTTTTTTATGGTATATTGCTTTCACTTTTGCCATGACATCTACAGGTCAATGAATTTTGTTTTCATACAGAGTCTGGGATCCTCAGTTCTTAGTGCAATGGCTAGACAAGGTACATGCTCAGTAATTGAAATCAAAGAGCCTCTGTTTCACAGATGAGGAAACTGGGCCCGAAGAAGCAAGGGACTTCACCAAGGTCCCATGGCAAAGTTGGAGCACAAAACAAGTTTTTAAAAATTCTAGATCCAAATTTTCTTTCATTGTGCCTTGTCTGTATAGTGTATAAATTTAACAAATATTGTGCTATGAGTTGAATGTCCTTTCTGAATGTCAAAATTGTGATAATGAAAATCCCAACAGCTTACATTTTATTTTTTTAAAAGATTTTATTTATTTTTTTATTTGACAGAGAACGAGTGGGGTTTGGGGGGGGAGAGCTGAGGTAGAGGGACAAGCAGACTCCCTGCTGAGTGCAGAGCCCAAGACCCTCATATCATGACCTGAGCCGAAATCGAGTTGGACTCTTAACCGACTGAGCCACCCAGGTGCCCCAAGAGCTTACATTTTATCTATCTATCTATCTATCTATCTATTTATTTATGTATTTATTATTGTTTTTAGATTTTAGTTATTTGTCAGAGAGAGAGAGAGAGAAAGAGAGTGCACAAGCAGGGGGAGCGGCAGGGAAAGGGAGAAGCAAGCTCCCTGCTGAGCAGAGTCCCGATGCGGGACTTGATCCCAGGACTTCAGGGTCATGACCTGAGCCGAAGGCAGACGCTTAACCGACTGAGCCACCCTGGCATCCCAACAGCTTACATTTTAAATTTAAGTAGATAGGGACCCATTCAGTTCTCTTTGGTTTATATTAATGCTACTCAAGGTGAACAGGCTATAATTTTTTTCATAGTTGAGAGTGTGGGCTATGATAGAAAAGCCAATTAAACAAATAGTGTATGGTGTTTTCTGTGTTGCATTCAAATATTGGAAAATGGTAGGCAAGAAATAAAAAATGTTTAATATATTCTGATATACAGCCTTCCCCTGTCCCCCCCCCCCCCCCGACCATCTGAAAGCAGTGTTCCTATGAGAACTTTGTAGGCTGAAATGGTGTAAAATGAAGAAGTGAAATGATTACCACTAATTTATATGGGAAATTTTTTGAGCGTTTCTAGATTAGGCTTTTGTGATACCTTAGGACATATCTTAGTAACAGATGCACAAAATAAATCAAGATAAAGCCCTGATGCTCACATAGTCCAGAGCTATAGCAGCTGAGGTGCTGAGTGTGCTTCCTGGGAAAGGAGCTTGGTGGTGCTGCTCTCGCTTCTTGCTTCTCGGGATGCACGCTGCCTCTGCAACTGCTTGCTGCAAAACAGAGCTGAAGGCTGTTTTCGCTTTTTGCCTTTTCTCATAAAAACAGAAATCTTCAGATTTCTTTTGGTTAGTGAAAGTAGGTAGTAATGTCTTTTGTGAAAGTGAAGTGGTGTTACACAAACTTTTGAAAAGTGGGGAATATCTCTGCTGAGAGTCTGTTCTGGGTATTCAAGTTACAGTTAAGCTATCATTCATTCAGTGAGTTTTTATTCCTGCTTACTATAAATTTCATAGCACATGTTCAACATTTTGTAAGTCTTTTACATATGTTAATCCATTTGATACACACGACCCTGTTACTCTTCCTGCTTTACCCACGAAGATGCTGAGACACAGATAGTAACTTGTTAAAGGTCACACAACTGGTACGTGGCTGAGTGAGGATTTGAACCCATACCGCCTGGTTCAAGATCCCAAAACCTTAACCACAATACTGTAGGCTAAGTTGTGTTGGTTACTTTGTTTTCAGAAGAGCTATAAAGATGAAAGACAGGGCCTCTGCTCTCAAGGAAATTGATACTGTTAAGGGGGAGATATAGGAATAAGAGGTAATTATTTATTGAGTGCACCTCACCAGAAGCTATGCTAAGCATGTCTTGTGCATTCTCATTTAAATTCTACAGCCATATGAAGGATGTATCTTTACCCCATTTTACAAATGAGGGAACTGAAAAAAAAGAACAAACAAATGAGGGAACTGAGGAAAGGAGAGGTTGGTAATTTACCAAATTCAAAGGCAGCAACAGAGCTGGAATAGGAACTGGCTTCAAACTTGTACTCTTCCTGTTGCTTTGTGCCACCTTCGTACAGATACAAAGTCACAGTATTATGTAATTATTGTAACAGCAAATTGTTTAGGGTGCATTGGGAGCATAGGAGAAGGAGCCCTTCAGTCTGTCTGCAGAGGAGAGGAAGTCTTCACGGGGCAGGCAGCACTTGAATCGTGACAGTTAAGCTTTTCAGGCAGAGAAGATAGAATGTGCCAGGTCATGGAGAGGTGAGAGAATGTGGTATGTTTAGTGGTCGAGTATTTCAACAACAAAGAAGAGAATAGATTTAAGATGCTTCGGTAGAGTTGATCAAACTTAAAGATAACATATGAGGCATGTGGGTCAAGGAGGAATCCCAGAATGCTTAGAAGTTTCTGTCCTCAGTAAGTTGAGTTTTTGATGATACTATTTATGGAGGGGCAAGGAACAGGATTTGGGGGGAAATAAGTGCAGTTTGGGATCTGTTGTGTTTAAGGGGCTAGTGGGACATTCAATGGGTAATTTGCCCTGGGAGGCATTTGCATATATGGATATGGTATTTAGAGATTTGAAAGTTATCTACCTGTAGGTGTAGTGTTGCCAGATAAAATACAGAATGCCCAGGTAAATTTGTATCAAGTTAACGGTGATTTTTTTTTAAGATTTATTTATTTATTTGAGAGAGAAAATGCCAGCTTGGGAGAGGGGCAGAGGGAGAGGGAGGGAGAGTCCCAAGAGGACTCTGCACTGAGCACAGAGCCCAACATGGGGCTTGATCTCACAACCTCAAGATCACGACCTGAGCAGAAACCAAGTCAGAGGCCTAAGCGACAACACCACCCAGGCACCCCAACAGTGATTATTTTTTAATATGTTATATGCAATACTTGGGACATACTTATACTAAAAAAGTATTTGTTGTTTATCTGAAATTCAAGTTTAACCAGGCTTTTATATTTCCATTTGCTCAATCTGGTAGTCCTATATAGGTGATAGTTGAAGTTCTGAATGTGGATGAGATCGTTCAGGGACCAAAAATAGAGGAGAGAAGAGCTCAGGATAGAAAGCTGGGAAATGGATTAATTTAGGGCTTCAAAGTGGCTTCAGAGTAGTCCCTGCAATTAGCAGCCTCAGCATTACCTGGAAACTTGTTAGAAATTTATATTCTTGGACCCTGCTCCAGACCTACTGAGTTAGAAACTCTGGGGTTGAGGTCCAACAATCTATGTCTTTTTTTTTTTTTTTAAGATTTTAATTATTTGAGAGAGAGAGCTTGTGTGTGTGTGAGAGAGAGAGAGATCAAAGCAGGGGGGGAGGGGTAGACAGAGAAGCAGACTTCCTGCTGAGCAAGGAGCCTGATGCAGGACTTGATCCCAGTACTTCAGGATCATGACCTGAGTGGAAGGCTGACGCTTAACTGACTGAGCCATCCAAGCACCTAACAATCTATGTCTTAACAACACCTTTAGGGGCTTCTGATGCCACTGAATTTGGGAACCATTGACTTTAGGACTGAATATAAGATCAATGAAGGATACTAAGACATAGTAATGAATTGAAGTAACAGAACCAGAAGACAATGAAACGGAATCATTGGCAGTATCAGATGTATCTGAGAAGCCATGTAAGATAAAACCTTTAAAAAGTGTCTGTTGGGTTAAGCAACTGCAAGGTGATTGGTGAATCTTAAAACAGTTTCAGTTGGGGGTGTCTGGCTGGCTCAGTTGAAAGAGCATGCGACTCTTAATCTTTGGGTCGTGAGTTTGAGCCCCATGTTGGGGGTAGAGATTACTTAAATATATAAATAAACTTAAAGAGAATAGTTTCAGTTGAAGCAGTAGCCTGACAGCATTGGGTTCAGTGTTCAAAATAAGGAAGTAGAGAAATAATTAGGTGCTTTCTCTCTGGGTGGTTGGAAGGTGAGAGAAGAGGGAGTAGTTCCTTAGGAAATAGGTTCCTCATAAGCTGAGAAGAAAAAACCAACATGGAGGTGGTGAGAGGCTGAAGATACATGTCGGTGGTATGGAGTGCTGAAAGAAGGCAGAGGGAGTGGGATCCCAAATGCTAGCACTGTTTTTAGTCATCTTTAAGAAGGTTGTTTTTTCCTGTAAGATAGGAGGAGAGTTTGTTGATTAATTTGTAGGCATGGTGGAGGGGGGAATCAGGGTGTTGAGGGAGTTCTTAGTTGTTTCTTTTTTTTTCTTGGTACAATTGAAACATCAGGGAGCAGGAAATTTGTAGGGTTGATTTATTAGTGGTGAAGGTTTGAAACAGTTACTTTGTGAATCAAAAGGGAAATTTAATAGGCATATTAGAAAAATATCAGATTGAGTTGATGATAAGGCAAAGTAGTTTTATATTCTTTTTGGTAAGTTGAAGGAGGGTGTATATAGATACTTTTAACTTCCTCCTCTTTTTGCAAGTGCCAGTAAGTAAACATTGTTATTTAAGTATAATGTTTAAGATCATTGACTTGGATTCATTCATTCAACGAGAATTTATTTAATGCCATAACCATGAAAATAATAAGAAAAGCTAGAATTTTTGTGTGTAAGTCATGCTTAACTTTTGGTTTATCTGTAAGGTATCATGCTACAAACTGCATTTGTATTAAATCATTTATCCCCCCGTAATGGCCCTATGGATTAAATAATATATTTTATAGATAAGGAAATTGAAACTGGAAGAGATTAAATAACTTGTTTGAACCAGGATCACGTCTGTTTCTGCCTGCTGTCAGAACCCATAGCCTTCTCTGTTAGGTTATGTTGACTGTGCCGAGGTGGGAAAACAGATATGGTCCCTGTCCTTAATGGGCATGGTCCTTTCAATCTTGTGTATATGGGGGAAAGAAGAAGGGCGTTAGGCATAACAAATTATCACCCAAATAAATAGGAAATGATGTGTTGTGACAGGTGGTATGAGTGAAAGGAAATGGGAGACTACAGCAGGGAAACTTCTTTTTCAATGGGGGCCAGGGTTTGAATTCATTGTAGTAATTTTTTATTATTTTATCTTATTTTACTTTATTTTATTTTTTAAAGATTTTATATATTTGTCAGAGAAAGAGAGAGAGCACAAGCAGGGGGAGCAGCACAGGGAGAAGCAGGCTCCCTGCTGAACAAGGAGCCTGATGCGGGATTCAATCCCAGGACCCTGGGATCATGACCTGAGCCGAAGGCAGATGCTTAACCGACTGAGCCACCCAGGCATCCCTATTATAGTAATTTTTAAAAAGATTTATTTATTTATGAGAGAGAGAGAGAGAAAGAGAGGTTTTAGTACATGTGAGGGGTGGGAAGTGGGGAGAGGGGCAGGGGGAAAGGGAGAGAGAGTCCTAAGCAGACTTCCCGCTGAGTATGAGTCCAATGTGGGGCTTGATCTCATAACCCTGAGATCAGGACTTGAGCCGAAAGCGTCAGGTGCTTAACCAACTGCGCCACCCAGGCGCCGCTATAGTCATTTTTTTATATTGTATTTATACATCTGTGAAGGAGATAGCATGGGTTTTGGAACAAAGAGACCTGGATTTGGTTCCCATCTGTGCATTTAATGTCTCTGTGACCTTGGATAAATTGCTGAACCATCGATCTCTAAACTTCACTTTCCTTGTCTATAAAGAAGATATCATGGTTCCTGATTGCAGCAGCTCATTTGGTGCCATAATGTGCACTGTGGGAAGTGGTAAATTAATGCAGTGGTACCTAGTCTTTGGCGTGTAATAGTCCAGAGCAATTCGAAAAGTAACTTTGGGAGATGACCTATCAGTCATTTATTTTCCTAAGGATAGAGATATTAAAAATACAGCTGCTGTTTATTATCACCGTTGTTTCAGAAAAGAATACGATTTTTAAAAAGTTTTTATTTTGAAATATGTATTTTAACACCAAAGGAAATGTAGGGTGGTTGTGATCTCAGAATAAAGAACAGTCTTTTTCAAAATAGATATATGTACTTTTAAAAAATTTGTTTTATGATTATATTTTAAAGCATTTTAAAGAATGTATAATTAGGATAAATCAAAGGCTCTGACGATTTTATGTGTAATGAACAGATTGCATTGAAACTCTTGTGTCTTTTCTGCCATTAACAGATATGACAGTTTGTAAGTCTGTGGGCTAAAATTACTAATTGGATCCAATCTCTAAATCATTCAGATTTAATTTTATTTATTGTTCCATTATAAACACAGCCCAAAAAATGGTAGCGCTCAACATTGACATAGCTGTGTACGACTCCTGTATATGAGATTACATTTGAAAAGTAGTTAGAACTGTCATGAAAGATTTTCCAGTTCTGAAAGGTCCTTTTTGTAAAGATTAAATTTAGTCTAACGACTTGTAAATTTTGACTTTTGAGGTATTTGTGAAGGTGATTATGATTAGAATGTAGAAGAGATAGAACAGTATTTGTTTTTGCTTGAATTTCTAGTTTATTTAGATACTAACACTGTATTCATTTCTTTTTTTTTTCCCCCCTAAGGAGTACGGACATGCCCCACAGCCAAAAACTCAAGAAAGTGAACTGAAAATCAGTGCTGTGTTTTCAGTTGGTGACAGTCCTCTTGGTAAGAAATAGAACGGTATAAGTCAATTATGATTAATATTGGTATATTCTGGCTAGTAGAATTGAAGGAAAGCACCTCCTTATGTAAGTCTTTTTTTCCTTAAGACAAAGCAGAACTTTTTGAACTGGGTCTTAACTAGCATTTTTTTTTTTTTTAAAGATTTTATTTATTTATTTGACAGAGATAGAGACAGCCAGCGAGAGAGGGAACACAAGCAGGGGGAGTGGGAGAGGAAGAAGCAGGCTCAAAATGCTTAACTAGCATTTTAAAAAGTGGAATAGAGGGGCGCCTGGGTGTTCATTCGGTGGAGTGTATGACTCTTGATCTCAGGGTTGTGAGTTTGAGCCCCATGTTGGGTGTAGAGATTACTTAAAATCTTAAAAATATATATATATATGTATGTATGTATGTGTATATATATACACATGTATGTATGAAGAAATAAAAAGTGGTGGGGCGCCCAGGTGGCTCAGTTGTTAAGCGTCTGCCTTTGGCTCAGGGCGTGATCCCGGGGTCCTGGGATCGAACCCCACATCAGGCTTCTCCGCTGGGAGCCTGCTTCTTCCTCTCCCACTCCCCCTGCCTGTGTTCCCTCTCTCACTGGCTGTCTCTCTTTCTGTCAAATAAATAAATAAAATCTTAAAAAAAAAAAAGTAAAAAGTAATAAAAAGTGGGACTAAAATAAGGTTGTATTAAAGTGTAATGCGTGTAGTAAGGAAACAATTTCATGAAACTACTTTTTCAGTTATTAAATTTTACACACATAAACATACACACAAGTGTATGTCTTCTGAGTTATAATGTGAAATATAGTTCTTACTATGGGTTATGGTTAAAAAAAGTTTGAAAACCCCTGGTTTAGAGTGTTTATTGACTCACTAATACTGGATTTCAAGACTGAGAATTTGTCCTAAAAAATGGAGAACGTGTATTTGTTTGTGTCGATACTAAAACCGTTTTTTTTCCTTCCCTTATTTTGTATTTCTAGCCCAACAGTTGACCCCAGGCTTTCAGTTTTCTCTTGCATCATCTGGCCCAAACGTATTGCTTCCTTCGGTTCCAGCTGTAGCTATTCAGGTTTTTTGTTCTGGCTGTAAAAAAATGCTTTATAAAGGGCAAACTGCATATCATAAGACAGGATCTACTCAGCTCTTTTGCTCCACGCGGTGCATCACTGGATATTCTTCACCTGTCTGCGTTCTACCTCCTCCCAAGAAAACCTGCACAAACTGTACAAAGTATAAAATTTTTAACTACATCTCTTTTTACTTTACTTTTTTAGTGTGTATATAGTTTAGCTTAAATATGCTATTGTTAAAAAAACAAAAGAACCAAAGATGCTTTTGCTACTTTAAATCTCTTTAGCATGTTTCTATGGAATATTTAGTTGATTGAGATATTTGCAAATTCTCAAGTTTTGTAACATTAAGTAAGAGACTTGGTGTTAAAAGTGTCATCTAAACCAGTTTTCTATCTCTTTAAGCTTAAATTTTACTGCGAAAAGAAATAAACTAATAGTGGGAATTGTAGGACCACTCATATATCCTGTAATTGTAGACAACAACCAATCACAGCTATTTATTATCTTGAAAGTATTGAAGTATAGAATAAAATAAGAGTAGTCTTATATATTATGTAAGTTATCTAATTCTTCAGAAGATAAAAAACTCTAAATGGTTACAAAAGTAATGTGTTTATTTCTAAAACATCCTTGTAAGTTTTTGTTGGAAATTATTTTTTGCTTTACAGTCACACATAGGTGCAGAGAAAGGAAGAAATAGCAACAAAGCCACATAAACTTCTTTTTCTATGTTAGTATGTTTGAAAAATTGGGCATTTTCTGCCTATTCCTGTGGTAGTGTAGTTCTAGGAATACATTGTATTGTCAGTAGTCATTAATGTAGAGTGAAAAAGTTACAAGCTTGGTTTAGATCATGGCTCTAATCCCTTACTAGCTATATGACGTTGGGTCTAGATTTTAACTTTCCTAAGCCTTCATTTCTTTGTCAGTTAATAACTATCTACTTACTCAGATTTTAATGAAAGTATTAGCCCAGGGCTTACAAATGCTTAATAAGTGGGATCCTGTTATTTTTTTTTTTTTTTAAGATTTTATTTATTTATTTGACAGAGATAGAGACAGCCAGCGAGAGAGGGAACACAAGCAGGGGGAGTGGGAGAGGAAGAAGCAGGCTCATAGCAGAGGAGCCTGACGTGGGGCTCGGTCCCACAATGCCGGGATCACGCCCTGAGCCGAAGGCAGACGCTTAACCGCTGTGCCACCCAGGCGCCCCAGGGATCCTGTTATTTTTAATGATAAAATTATTATTATGTATATTAACATAGAATTTATAGGTTCCTGTTTTTTTCTTTGGAGATAGATGATAGTTTCTTTATCTGCTTGGGTGCTGGCCTTACGTATCTAAAAGTAGATCCTGTTAAAATGGAAATCTCCAACTAAAAAGAAAGAGGAATTTAAAAATATTTTACATAAATATTCAAATTTAGTTTTGGTTCTAAAATGTCCTTCTAATACCTTACTTAAACTCTTCTATACATTCTCATGAAACTGATCTGGAAGGGTAAATTTAGTTTTCTGTTTCTAGATACTCTGTTTCAACATATCAAATATCAAAACAAAATGAATTAAATTTTAAAGAACTAGCACAACTTACACATCCAAATGCATATTATTCTCTTAAAAATAGTCACTCTTGTCAGAGATATTTTACCACACCGCTGCTCTTATTCAAAATTTTTTTTTGATCTCTTGATTTGGCATTGCATTCAGAGCCTATGAAACATTCCTTTAGACCAAGTTAGGTGACAAATCTATCTTTATATCATGATTTTTGCAAATCGCCAAAAGTTGCTTGATGCCTTTATCAGTTGACTGTCGTAGACGATTCAACTGAGTCATACTCTTAAACATGAGATTTGACTATAACATTGAAAAGTTGTTCTTAGAATTCTTGTAAATAAAAGAGACATTAGAAGAATGTCGGAGCCATGTTTTTGGAAGATGTATTTTTTTTCTTAAGATTAATGTTAAGGTGCAAGTTTCATTTGGGTGCATAAGGTTTAGAATGCATTTATATTTATGTGCACAGATTTCCATTAAAAAGGCGTTCTTGTTGGTTTACATATGTATATATTATACCACTGGCAGATTCCCATTATTAAATAACATTCTCTATTGCTTTGTTTTTAGTAGAAAACTCACTTTTCAAAATTAATAACTTCATCCGTGTGTAAGCATATCCACTTGGTTTCCAAGATTCACTGTCCTATTTTTAAGGTTAGGTGAGTTTTAGAAAATTAAAGTACTTTGTTGTTATTGTTATTCTTTGATAGTTTACCATGGAACAGTTCTGTATGATAAAGGCACAGGATGGGAGGCAGAATAGTGGAATGATTAACTCCATGGACTGTGGAATCAGACTGCCTAGAGTTTGTATTCTGGCTTCACTGCTAACGAGCTGTGTGACCTTGACAAACTGTTTAACCTTTCTGATTTGGTCTCCTCATTTGTAAAGGGGCAATTATAATACTTACCTCACAGAATTTTTGTGATAATTAAGTTGGATAATTGGAATAAAAAGAACAATGTCTGGTACATACTAATTACTCAGTACACATTACTGTATATAATATTACCACTATATTCTTTGTGGCCTCTACCAGAGCTTCTAATTAATGACCATTTCCTTTAGTTTTTTATACTGGTCAGAAAAATGACAATACTTAGCCTTTGTTTTTACTGTCGGTGCTTATTACAGAAATGAGCTCTTACAAAATAACTTGAGGAGTCTTACAGAACGACTCGATTATTAGTGTTCTTTCGTATTCTTAATTCCATCTGTCCTCTGCTACCGAACCTTAATAGCTCTTTCGTTATCTGTTGCTTTGCTCTCTTCATTTATAGTTAAGTTTTATATATCATGCTAATTTTTTATATTAATCTTTGGTAGTTCATCTGTTTCCCAAATCTTGCATTTCAATTAAAAAAAAACCCCAAAACGTGTCATTCCTTGTCTCACTCATGTTTTGACTCTTGGCAGCTGCTGGCTAGTAAGAGGACAAGTGTATTTTGGTCTGGAGTTGTGGGATGGCCACTTGTTCCATTGGCTCCAGCGGATGAAACTTGGTTGGAGTTGGAAGCCTCACTGTTTTTGTCACGAACATCTGGCTGGATAGATTTTAAATATAATTTTCCCTCAACACATCCATAAATTAGGTAGCATAAACCCATGTTATCCATGAAAAATTGAGAGAGTAATTACTTTACTCATTGTCACTCAGCTAAGTAACAGAACTAGCCATCAAACTCAGTTTTCCAGATGCCTTATCCCAGGCCAGCTGTTTTCTCCTATGCAGTAGCTGCCCTTAGTAAATGTAGTTATTTTAACTCACAGTGAGGAGGAAATTACAGTTATGAAGAACACATTTCATTTTGCCTTTATTATTTATTTTTAGAGACATTTTAAATCCAAAGGATGTGATCACAACCCGATTTGAAAATTCTTCTCCTAGCAAAGATTTCTGCAGCCAATCATGTCTTTCTTCTTATGAGCTAAAGAAAAAACCTGTTGTCACCATATATACCAATAGCATTTCAACCAAGTGCAGTATGTGTCAGAAGAATGCTGATGTAAGTCACGTTGTACCTGTATTGGGATTCTGCTCAAAGATCCGAGATTTTTAATCGGCTTTGCTGATTTTGGATGTGTATGTTCTTTATTTCCTAGATTCGATTTGAAGTTAAATATCAGAATGTGGTGCATGGTCTTTGTAGTGATGCCTGTTTTTCAAAATTTCACTCCGCCAACAACCTCACCATGAACTGTTGCGAGAACTGTGGAAGCTACTGCTATAGTAGCTCTGGCCCGTGCCAGTCCCAGAAGGTTTTTAGTTCCACGAGTGTCACAGCGTATAAACAGGTATGAAGATCTGTCTGTCACACATAGTTAGGCTCGCTCCTTCCAGGGTGGCCCTGCAGGGATGAAGTGCGAAATAAACAAGATGAGTTGATCTTGGTGTACGAGTTCCCCTGCAGAAAAGTGAGGTAGATTCTCGTGGTGTAAGTGTTGATTATGGTAGTGAGGTGATACAGGTGAACCAGATCATGGTCAGGAATTCACAAATGGAATTTCATGTTTTGCTAGGAGTCTGAAATATTTTGTGATATATTGATAAGTGAAGAAAGCTCCACATTATTGTAAAGAAACTGTGACCAATTATAGATGATAAAATTAGTGGATCTAAAGCATATTTTTGTCCTTTTAGAAAATACATTTTTTGGGGCACCTGGGTGGCTCAGTGGGTGAAGCATCTGCCTTCAGCTCAGGTCATGATCCCAGGGTCCTGGGATCGAGCCCCACATCAGGCTCCCTGTTCAGCAGGGAATCTCCTTCTCCCTCTCCCCTCGGCCTGTCTTTCCCACTTGTGCAGCTCTCTCTCTCTCTCTCTCTGAAATAAATAAAATCTTAAAAAATATATATATATTTTTAATGTGTTTTGGAATGAATTGTAATTATTTTGGCACATGCCTTTATTAGACTAGTTTAGCTAATTTTTATTTGTTGTAATGAATAATGGATTCATTTGGTTACTAAATAGATCAATTTCGTTAGTTATTGTGGAATGATTTGAAATCTTTAAGAAATCATTTTTCTAAAAAAGGATATAAATGATCATTAAAAATTTTTATTTCAGTTAGCAAGTTTGATTTATTTTTAATTCCTCTGAGCAGTTGGTAGTGGACATTCATCTTTGAAAGTTTCCCTTTTCTAAGAATTAACCACTTTTGGCAGTTAGGTTACTGTTTTCACAAGAGTAAAATAAAATAAAATCCATGTTATTTTTATATACGTGATCCAAAAATTTCTCTTCCTAATTTTGTTGTTGGTATTATACTCTGTCAACTGCATAAATGATGTTCCTCTTTTACCAGGAAGATTATGTAGTGAAACTTCACACTTTGTATTTTCCTACTATTTAATTCCCTATAGAACTTTCTAAATTTAAATTCAATTTAATTAACATACAGAGTATTATTAATTTCAGAGGTAGAGTTCAGTGATTTATCAGTCTTATATAATTCCCAGTGCTCATTATTATATCACGTGCTCTCCTTAATGTCCATCACCCAGTTACCCCATCCCCTCACCCACCTCCCCTCCAGCAACCCTCAGTTTGTTTCCTGTGATTAAGAATTTCTCATGGTTTGTCTCCCTCTCTGATTTAGTCTTCTTTTATTTTTCCCTCCCTTCCCCTGTGATCCTCTGTTTTGTTTTTTAAATTCCACCTATGAGTGAGATCATATGATAATTTCTTTCTCCGATTGACTTTATTTCACTTAGCATACATAATACCCTCTAGTTCCATCCATGTCATTGCAAATGGCAAGATTTCATTTTTTTGATGGCTGAGTAGTATTAGTATTAGTAATATTCCATTGTGTGTGTGTGTATTTATCCATTCATCTGTCGATGGACATCTGGGCTCTTTCATAGTTTGGCTATTGTGGACGTTGCTGCTATAAACATTGGGGTGCAAGTGCCCCTTTGGATCACTACAGTTATATCTTTGGGGTAAATACCTACCCCATACAACTTCTTATTGAAGAGACTTTATCTTGTGTCAGTGACAGTATAGTATAATGGTTAGTCTGGACCTTTGGAGTGAGATGAACTGTTTAATCTCCCACTTTCCTGTTTGTTAATTGAATTAAAATTAATTTAAACTTTTTGTTAATATAATTTCTTAAAGTGTCTCACAATGTTGTTGAAAGGATTTTATGATACAGTCGATACGTTATTTGGTATAAGGTCTAGCTCATGGTGAGCACTGAATAAGTGAAAATATTGGTAATTTATATAAATGGTAGCCGTCATTATTATTGTTTCTTAAAACATGAGTAAAGTTACAGGCAGATTTTATTGTGAACTCAGGTTGGAAAGCAGGTAGTTCTGTAAGATCCCCTAATATACATTAAACCTCATCTCTGTTTCCTCCTGCTAAAGTGTCGTACTGGTTACGTAGCCTTAAAGGTGGCAGATGACCTTCTAGACTGATGTCCAAGGTCTGCTGAGGATGGCCCTTTGGTTCATGGATTGCCTGGTCATCTTTGATCCTTTGTAATGAGAAAAGTGCATTTACAAATGCCAGAGTCATTACTTTTAATGTGTTTTGTGGTTAATATACGTGAGTAGTTACTAATTTTCTTCAGTTTGTGTTTTATTATTGTCTGAAAGAACTTACTTTTCCCACATCCCAACTTCCAGGAAAATCTATACTTAAAGTGGCCTCATAGTCATGTTCAAATATTTCAGCCAGAGGCAGTCATTGTAGGTAGCTTTTCTTTTTTCTTTTCTTAAACAACTTGTATGTTTGTGCTAGGTATCTAAATGTTATTTTATTTTCTTGATAGAATTCAGCCCAAACTCCTCCATATGCCTTGGGGAAATCATTGAGGCCCTCAGCTGAAATGATTGAGACTACCAATGACTCAGGAAAAACTGAGCTTTTCTGCTCTATTAATTGCTTGTCTGCTTACAGAGTTAAGACTGTTATTTCTTCAGGTAATGTTTAAATTCGATAAATTTATAGATATAGTAACTGTTGAAGAACAATGTAGCTGCTTTTCTTTCATTTTGTTACAAACCGAATTTATCTATATGGTTAAATTGAGACCCCAGATTTAGTTTCAGAGAACTCATTTTTAAGTGAAAATAGTTTTTCACTGATTTTTTTGGTTGAGGTATCTATTTTATAGTGTCTATGTGAAAAGAAAGACAAAAACAAACAAATGAACACACAGCACTTGTAAGTTCCAAATTTTTGTGTAAGTAGAACTTCACTGCGATTAGTTGCATTTAGCACAGATTATTGTAAAGTTGCTTGATTTTGGTTTTGTATATTACTGAGTGTTTTTTAATCCTTCTGGTACACTTTTGGATCATTTGTTCATCTGGGTAGCTTATTCATTGGTTTTTATTTTTTGTGACCCAGGTGTCCAGGTTTCATGTCATAGTTGTAAAACTTCGGCAATCCCTCAATATCACCTCGCCATGTCCAATGGAACTATATACAGCTTCTGCAGCTCCAGTTGTGTGGTGGCTTTCCAGGTATGATCTCGGGTCGTCTTTTACCCCTGAGGTTCTCTTAGGCATTGGTCTAACTGCCGAAGGTCCATTTTTACAAAAGATTAGATTTAAGTTAGAAAGAAAGAAATTTTGTTCAACTCTGGTCCCTGAAGTCATTTCTGCAAAATGTCTCAGCCAGTATTGAGCCTCGGTGCCGTCTTCCTAATTCAGGGTCCTTACCGAAACTACTTTTCTCTCCTACTTTTGCCCTTGGTCAAAAGGATGGAAACTAAGATATGGTTCAGATAGGTGCTCATGTGTCCCTTCCTCTCATCCTGGGCCAAGTACGTAATGACTCCTGGCATGAAATTGTGAGCCTCCATTGACTTGTCCCATTTGTTCCTAACTCTCTGAGATAGATGGAGAAAGTGGAGTTTAGTGACCTTCTGGGGTGGCAAGATGCCTGATACAGTGTCGCTGGCACCAGGGCAAAAGAGAGCACTGGTGGCCACCATGCTCTTCATGGCCATCAGAGGCTGGTTGGTGATGGGAGTGCCAGTGGAGGGGTATTTTGGGGGAAAGAAGGGGTCTGCTTTAATTTATTAGAGCCCTGTATTAAAGGTGTTTGGGAAGCCTGAATTCCAGTCCTTAACCTTATACTGTTGCATTTCTCAGTCCTTCTATTCTGGAAGTATGCCATTGAAACTCTTTCTGTGGACTACTTTATAAAGTGTTCAGGAAATATTTGTTCGGGCATTGATTTATTAAAACAAGAAAACAAAAATTACCCAAGTCATGTTACTTCTCAGTCGCTAAAATCTTTGCCTTATTTGTGTTCTTCCAGAATGTATTTAACAAGCCAAAAGGAACAAACTCTTCAGTGGCGCCCCCGTCTCAGGGCCAAGTGGTTGTAAGCCCACCCTCTGGGTCAGCAGTGTCGGCTGCAGGAGGTACCGCCCCTGCCGGTTCCGGTTCCCGTCCCACTGGCTCCGTCAGCAGTTCTGCCTCTGCCACAGCCGGCTTCCGGCCTCTTGCTGCCCAATCCCAGCAAGTTGCTGTAGCTCGGACACTTGTTAAACTCAAGTGTCAACACTGTAGCCATCTGTTTGCCACAAAACCAGAACTCCTTTTCTACAAGGTAAAGAGAAATCGTGAAAGGGTTGGAATATAAACATATCCATCAGAAGCATTTGTCTTTTCATCTTTGACGGTCACTTAATTTGCTTTGAAATGAGAAGAATGGTTTCTTAAAGGTAAAACAACACTTTAATTAGGTCTTAATGACTGTTTTTTTTTTTTTTTTTCCTGTGCAGGGTAAAATGTTTCTGTTTTGTGGCAAAACTTGCTCTGATGAATACAAAAAGAAAAATAAAGTTATGGCAATGTGTGACTACTGTAAACTGCAGAAAATTATAAAGGAGACTGTCCGATTCTCAGGGGTTGATAAGCCATTCTGTAGCGAAGGTAAAGAAAACAAGCAGTTCAGTTTTATCCACAGAGCATGTTGTTATAAAGTAATTCATACTGAGTGGGGCCATTCATCTGTAATTAATTTTCAAGTAATTTTGTTTTATGAGGTATAATTGGAGGCTTTTTTCTTGGGTTGATGCTTACTTAACTATTTTTTATACTGAAGTCACTTTGAAGTCTATACTTTTAAATGTTAATACTTGAAAAAATTTTTTTCAAGATTTATTTATTTTAGAAAAAGAGAGCACATGGCAGGGAGGAGCAGAGGAAAAGAGAGTCTTAAGCAGACTGCACGCTGGGCACAGAGCCCAATGTGGGGCTTGATCCCATGACCCTGAGATCATGAGCTGAGCTGAAACCAAGAGTTGGATGCTCAGCTGACTGCACCACCCAGGCGCCCTGAAGAAAATTTTAAATATTGTAATATATTTGTGATATGATTGGCTTGTGATGATTTTTTAAATTACAGTAATCTTAAATAAATTGCTTTAAAGCTCAAAAAAGACTTTCGAAAGATAATTAGGTCAATGGTATTAGTATAGAGTGTAAAAAATCTCTTCATAAGTTTAGCAATGACTTGAGAGATCTTTCTGTTCTTGCACCCACTTGTAAAGAGGGTACTTAAGCAATTACTGCTTCTTGGCTTAAGAAACTTTTATATCTCTGATGTTTCTGAAAATAGATGGCCTAATATTTAGAGTATATTTAAAAGGTGATACGAGTTTGTTTTGTGAATATAGAGACTATGCTTGCTCCTATCCTCGAAGCAAGTGATTATGTCAGGTATGTAGAAATTAGCTTAGCTGGTACCTGAGACTGTGGAAACTCACTTTATCTCCTTTAGGTTAATGTAAGTTTGATGTTTCTTCCTTTCATCCCTTCTGGTTCTCAGTTTGCAAATTCCTCTCTGCCCGTGACTTTGGAGAACGATGGGGAAATTACTGTAAGATGTGCAGTTATTGCTCACAGACATCCCCTAATTTGGTAGAAAATCGATTGGAGGGCAAGTTAGAAGAGTTTTGTTGTGAAGATTGCATGTCCAAATTTACAGTTTTGTTTTATCAGGTAAATGTAACATACCTTTTTGGCTTTCTGAAGTTAGTACAAATTATTTTCTTAAAATATATTTGGATCATGTGAAGTAAAATTTAGTGTTTAGAGCTGGGTAAAATAAATTATGGGCTCCTAAAACAAACTTTAATTGAATAGAAATACAAAATTTTGTGGGTAAAGAATATAGGATTTCTAGAGACGTTGTTGTTTGAACATATGTTCCTTGTATTTTTATATTTTGCTTTCTCTTCAGGCATATCGACCTTATGGATAACAATTCTTTCAAGTTAGAACCTTACATTGTTATGTTGTCTTAAGTGGCTCTCTCAGAAGGTTACTGTGATGAATTAGAAGTCAGACCTTGTTCTCACTTAATAGGTCAAGTGACTATGACTGACCTCCTTACTCACTACCTTTTAAAAAAATTACTTTTTTGGAAGGCTAACTGTGAAAGCTACAATTAATTGAACCACTAATACACACCCAGTGCTTCATAAATGTATTACTACCAATTTATAAATCAGGAAAAAGAGCAAGAGCCAAGGAGGATAAGTAATGTACCCTTCGAGAAGCTGGTAGGTGATAGTTAGACAGCATCTGTAACACTTGAGTGAAATCATCTGTTTTTTTTTTTTTTTCTACCTACCCTCTAAAATATAATCTTGGCGGAGAAGTATGTCTTTATCATAACTATATGACCGGGAAACTATCTCAGTGCTCAAGACAAAGGATACCTAGTTAAATATTTTTTGAAGAATCAATTACAACTCCAAAGTCCATATTCTTTCTCCTGCATTATGCTGCTTCTTAACCTCTTAAAAGTAGAACCTATCTTTAGAGTCCTTCATCCAAAATTTTGAAAATGGGAGATCAATTTTTATATTCTATATATTGAGGGCATCTATGTGGAAACAAATAAGTATATCTATTTTTAACCGCATTATTTTAAACCTTGTATTTTGTGATCTCACCTGACTTTTACATCCTGTTTTCATAGTGCCTTCTGGTTTTATGATTAATGTTATCATTTCATTATTTTGTGGTTTTAAGCCTATCCTGTCTTACATTTCTCTCTCAGATGGCCAAGTGTGATGGCTGTAAACGACAGGGTAAGCTAAGTGAGTCCATAAAATGGCGAGGAAACATCAAACATTTCTGTAACTTATTTTGTGTCTTGGAGTTTTGTCATCGGCAAATTATGAATGATCCTCTTTCACAAAATAAAGGTAAAATTAAACTTGGCTAACAGGATCTTTATGTCAGTGCTAGGATATACTATTAGCACACGTAGTTGTAAATAATATAATGAAAACAAAATTTTACTGGATTCAAATAGCTTGGATTTCCTTAAATTTTCCTGTAAGAATTCTTAACGATTGCCCTTCAGGGAGAGTTAATCCTGATGTTTTTTGCTATCATAGTCAAACACATCAAGAAATCAGTAAATGTTGTAAGTGCTAATTTTATAGGAAAGTTAGATTTGATTGCTTTTGAATTTATTTATACATAAGTCACTTCCACTAAGAGATATATGTCATTCAGTTAATAAACTAGAAAAAAAAAAAAAAAGAAAAACAGGGCAAACAAAGGGAGAGGCTATAAGTACGTTAATATAGTTTCTGTGACTGGCGTAAGATTTGATCCAGAGCTTGCTTATAGCCAAGGAAAAAGAACCAACACATTAATTATATCAGAAAACATAAAGTAGACCAGTTCTTCATAGGTAGCAAAGTTTTTTTGGCTAAGAATAAAAGAATTTTGCAAGTAGGACAGCTAATATGGTCAAAATATCCAGATGAATAGATACATATGTGGCGTGTTCTTAAAGTAGCTCCTTGAAGTAGTGCTTCTCTGAGTTAGGTTCAAACCATTTGGTATTGTGCTCTCTGATCAAAGCCTGGAGTGCTGTTGACTTGACAGAATCCATGTGCTTTGTCCTTAAAGTCTGGCCCTTGTCTACCTTTGCAGTCTTACTGGTCATCACCTTAATCCCATATGCCACTTGCCAGCGTTTTATGTCATCATCCAGTCCCGAAGACCAGCCAGTTCACTGGTAGAAGTTTCATTTTATCACATGGGTTGGCAAAAAACCATTTAATGGGCAGGTGCCTCACCAACTTATTTTTTAAAATTATCATGTTAAATTTTTATTGGAAGCAAGTTTAGGCGAAGGAGGTTTTAATATTCACTAATAGAGAAGGCCAGTTGATTGTGAAGCTAATACCTATATTTTTACATGTTAAATAGCATTTGAAGTTTATAATTTTAGAGAATCAGCCTGTCTTTAAGTCCAAATGAATGTTAATCTGACCAGAATAATTCTTTACACAGAGTTAGATATTTGCGCTGCTCCTTGAAAACTTAGTTGTTAAACAGGGTTTTTTTGTGTGTGTGTAACCCTTTTGTTTACACGAGGTCTTTTTTACTTTAATCAGTAAACATTTATAAGGTGCAGACTGCTTCAGTGGAGCTCCCTTCTGCAAGGAAAAATACAACACCAGTTATAACCAGTGTGGTGTCATTGGCAAAAATATCTCCTACGCAGCCTACAGGGAGCACTAACAGTGTTTTAAAAGGTATGACTTGACATAAAGGCATTTAGTTAGACTGTAGAGGTGAATGCTGTGTAGTCTAAGTAGGTTTTGTTGCTAATATTTACATTTATATTTATATAAGGAAACATGGCCCTTTTTCTCAGAGGGAAGTAGGTAGCAAGTAGGTTGCCTGGGTAGAGAAGGAGTGGCATGTATAGTTTATTTTTTTTAAGAACCTAAGTGATTTCAATGTAGTTGCCTTTATCACTGGAGATTCTAATACAGCTGGATGAGATTGAGGCCCAAGAATCTTTACCAGGCAGCCCAGATGATATTGATGTCCAGTTTCCTTGGACCATTTTTTGTGAAATTCTGGACTAGACTCTGGCCCACCTTAGTAAGAGGAAAGCAGTTTCTTGGTCTCAGCGTTTACATCTGTATATCCTGGGGATAATGTATGTTTTAATTTATACCAGGTGCAGTTACTAAAGAGGCAGCAAAGATCATCGAAGATGTAAGTTTTATTGTTAATATTTTTCCTCATAATGCCACTTGTGTTTATTTTCATTTTGGATGTAGCATTCTAATACGTACCTGAATATATTTCTGTTTGCAGCTTACTCTTGTAAAAAAGAGTAATCTATTATGTGCTAGTTTTGTTTTGGGATCTTAAAGTTACATCATTAATAAGAATGCGTTTCTGATTTATTTCATTGTGTTCTGTCTCCTTAATTTCTTTAAATACTTGTTAATTCCATCTGGTTGCTTATTTTTCTCTTTTACTACATTCAAGTATTTTTTTTTTTTTAAGAAATATCTCTCTTTCTTGGGAAAGATTTCTTTTTTTTTTTTTTTTAAGATTTTATTTATTTATGTGACAGAGAGACAGCCAGCGAGAGAGGGAACACAGCAGGCGAGTGAGAGAGGAAGAAGCAGGCTCCCAGCAGAGGAGCCCGATGTGGGACTCGATCCCGGAATGCTGGGATCACGCCCTGAGCCGAAGGCAGACGCTTTAACGACTGCGCTACCCAGGCGCCCCTCAAGTATTTTTCTTTAAGACTAGAAAGTCTCTTGAGGGGCGCCTGGGTGGCTCAGTCAGTTAAAGTGTTTTGATTTCAGCTCAGATCTTGATCTCAGGGTTCAAGCCCCATGTTGGGCTCCATGCTGGGTATGGAACCTAGGAAGGAAGGAAGGAAGGAAGGAAGGAAGGAAGGAAGGAAGGAAGGAAGGGAGGGAGGGAGGGAGGGAGGGAGGGAGGGAGGGAGGGAGGGAGGGAGGGAGGGAGGAAGGAAGAGGAAGGAAGGAAAGAAGGAAAGAACGGGAGGGAGGAGAAAGTCTCTTGAAAAAGTTCATTGTGGTGTTTTATGCATCTTCAAATTATGTGAGGCTGAAAATAGTGCAAAGTAAAAATACATTTAAATTCCCACTTTATGTCTCAAATTTGAAATATTGTGAAACTTTCCAAAATTAAAAAAAATATTTTGAAGAAATGCATAATTTCAAATCTGGCAGCCTGAAAGGATTGCAAACTATGTCATTGTTGTCCGTGTCTTGTGTTAGCAGGAAACCAAATTCCCATCATCCTTTATCAATATCATAGGAACCTAATGTATCAGATCTTTCTTGGGTTAACGTTTTTGGTGACTGTTTTTGGCTGTTCTCTTAACATTTGTTTTTGGTATAATTAAAAATATTTTTATATATCATACAACATTGTTATTCAAATTCATTAAGTAGTGGTGCTAGTGCTAAAAATGTGCCCCAAATGCAGTATCTTTGGAACAGAAGTTAGATGTTACAAAGCTCTGTGATGAAGTCCAGGCCTCGGCTGTGAACCCCCATGCTGTTCATTTAGGAGAGTGAAACCTGCCGAATATTAGAGATAATGCTCAAAACCCCCCCCCAAAAGCAGCATTAAAGAGGGCGCATCATTTAGTTCACATAAAAATATCTTCTAACCAGGCAAAAATAATGGAATAAATGGGAAAAAATCCTGGCAACAGAGCTGCAAGATCAGTGCTGCCGTAATGCAGCCCTAAGGCCAAGCCATCGCCTGTGCTAAGGCATGACGTGTTTTGATGATTTGAAAGGAATTGAAAGGGAGACAAAAAGGTTTACTACAAGTCATGGCTGGCTTTCCAATTTTAAAGCCTACCGAGGTTTTAAGAATACAAAAATGAGCAAGCGAGCTGTATCTGCTAACTGAAGCTACCAAAACATTTCAGCTTTACCATAATCTAAAGAGGCTTTAACTGGGGAGACAGCCTCACACCTAGTACAGAATCTGTGAAAGTGGTAGAGAAGGTGAATTTGTGCAAGGTTGGTGAAGGGGATGTTGACATTTTGCTTGGGTTGTTCTCCATGGATCAATAAAGGAAGACTTGCTACAATTAGAAAAACAGGGCCCCAGCAGTTAGCCTGGGCCTTCAGCACAACAGCCAGCAGTGAAGTAACTGGCATATGCTTTTGGCCATATTCCAGCAGCAATTGCTGTTATTAAAGGAAATGATTCAAAGGTGGATTGCTGTTTCATGGTGGCAAGGTGAAAAATGGACAGTGTGTCTGCATATCAAGACATCTTCAGTGGGAAAAAAAAAAACGCTCAGTGAAAAAAAAAATGAGAGGCAAGAACCAGCCACGTTAGATCCATTTGTTAGAAGTCTTCCAAGGACTCAGACTAGCATTCCTGGTGATATGAAGAGAGAACTTCCGCTAATTTGATACTTTTTAACTCTTCCCTTACTTGTGTTGTTGGAAGATGATAATGATAACTTCTACTTAATTATTTTCAGGCAGAATACTACATTAGTTAATGAAATACCATTAAGTTAACTTTGTATATTGTGTATTATACGTTATATTTTTAAATTACATGATCAGTTAATTGCTGTTACAGAATTAATTCTGTTATTAACCATATAACTATAAAATTAAGTATTAATGTACTGCATTTTATACTATACTAATATACTGTGCTTAATACATTATTAGTATGTATTATTAAAGTGTTCTAGAGGGGCGCCTGGGTGGCTCAGTCGATTAAGCGACTGCCTTCGCTTAGGTCATGATGGAGGTCCTGGGATTCAGTTCCTCATCTGGCGCCTTGCTCAGCGGGCAGCCTGCTTCTCCTTCTGCATGCCACTCCCCCTGCTTGTGTGCACGCACTCTCTTTCTCTCTGACAAATAAATAAATAAAAATCTTTAAAATTAAAAAAAAAATTGAAAAAAAAAGTGTTTGCCTTGGCTCAGGTCATGATCTCAGGGTCCTGGGATTGAGCCCCTTCTGGGGCTCCCTTCTTGGCTGGGAGTCTGTTTGTCCCTCTCCCTCTGCCCCTCCCCACCGCTCATGTATGCTCTCTCTCAAATAAATGAAATCTTACAAAAAAAAAAAAAGAGAACATTCTATATTGGTTGTAGATTTATGTATTCTGAGAATGCATCCCTCCTCTATATGTATGGGACAGTCAGTTTGAATTATTCAGGGTTTTCAGGAATACATCTCTCATATTAAGTGTGACTGCCCTATATATTTTTTCCCCTATGTGGAGTACCTCTGTAATTCACCAGTCATTTAACCTGTGTTATAGAATAGCTCTGATTAATATTTTCAGTTTAGCCTGTAGCAAGTATAATAATAAATAATGTAGTACTCTTACAATGTTTAAAAACCTGACGGTTTTAGAATCTTTTTTTGTTTCTCTGGGGCTTTAGTGTGAATCTCCTTCAAGTTATTTAAATAGTCTTAAATTTCAGGGAAAGGTGAGATACCGTAAAGTACAAAGGAGAAAATCTGCAAGTCAGTGAACTTTCTATAAAGATCTAGGTAGTAAATGTTTTAGACCTTGCAGGCCATACAGACTCTGTTGCAACTCCTCACCTCTGCCATTGTAGTGCGGAAGTAGCCATAGGCCATCCATAAATGAGCGAGTGGCTGTGTTCCAATAAAATTATTTTAACAGAAACAGGTGGTGGACTGGACTTGGTCTACTCCATACTTTGCCAATTCCCGCTCTACTGTATTCCCACCATTGAGAATTAACCATTATTAGATTGGGCTTATTTGCTTAGTTTTTTTTCTCTCCTCTCTCTTTTTTTCTTTTAAAATTTAAGTTTCTTTTTAAAAGATTTATTTTAGAGAGAGAGCGAGCGAGAGCACAGGGGGGAAGGGGAGAGGGAGAGAGAGAATCTCAAGCAGACTCCCTGCTGAGCGATTCCATGACCCCGAGATCATGCCCTGAGCCGAAATCAAAAGTCAGAAGCTCAACCGACTAAGCCACCCGGACGCCCCTAAGTTTTTTTCTTTAATTGAAGTATAGTTTGACATACTGTATCCTTTTAGTTTCAGGAGTATATCAGTACATCATAGTGATTAGATATTTTTATACATTACAAAATGATTGCCACAATAAGTCTGGTTACCATCTGTCACCAAAGTTATTACGTTTCTTACGCTGTACATTACATCCCCATGGCTTATTTATAACTAAGTTTTGTCCCTCTTAATCCCCTTCACCTGTTTTGCCTGCCCCCCCAACCTCACCCTCTCTCTGATAACCAACAGTTTTCTTTATGTTTGAGTCTGTTTCTGTTTTGCTCTATTTGTTTTATTTTTTAGATTCTACAAAGTGAAATCCTATGGTACTTGTCTTTCTCTGTTTGACTTATTTCATTTATTTCACTTTGCATAACATCCTCTAGGTCCATCTGTGTTGTTGCAATGGCAAGATTTCATTCTTTGTTACGGCTGAGTTATATTCCTGTGTGTGTGCACACGCACGTGCGTGCATCACATCTTCTTTATCCATCCATCTATCAGTGAACACTTAGGTTGCTTCTATATCTTGGCTATTGTAAATAATGCTGCACTGAACTTTGGGGTGCATGTCTCTTTACTTTGGTGTTTTGGTTTTCTTTGGATAAATTCCCAGAAGTGGAATTGCTGGATCATATGGTAGTTTTATTTTTAATTTTTTGAGGAAACTCTATACCGTTTTCCATGGGGGCTGCACCAGTATACATTCTCACCAACAATGCAGGAGGGTTTTTTTCCTACATCCTTGCCAACACTTGTAATTTTTTGTCTTTTTTATAATATATAATCTGACAGGTTTGAGGTGATAAATCGTTGTGGTTTTAATTTGTTTAATTTAATTTAATTTCCCTGATAATGGTGATGTTGATCATCTCGTCATGTGTCTGTTGACCATCTGTATGTCTTCTTGGGAAAAATGCTTGTTGAAGTCCTCTGCCTATTTTTTAACTGGGTTGTTTACTTTTTTGATATTAAGTTGTGTAAGTTCTTCGTATATTTTGGATATTGACCCCTTATCAGATAGATGATTTGCAAATATTTTCTCCCTTTCAGTAGATTGCCTTTTCATTTTGTTTATCATTTCCCTCTTTGTGTAGAAGCTTTTCAGTTTGATATAATTCTGTTTATTTTAGCTTTTGTTGCTCTTGCCAAAAAAATGTTGCTAATACCAATGTCAAATAGCTAACTTCCTGGGGTGCCTGGGTGGCTCAGTCAGTTGAGTGTCCAATTCTTGGTTTTGGCTCTGGTTGTGATCTCTGGGTTGTGAGATTGAGCCCTCTGTTGGGTTCTGTGCTGAGCGAGGAGTCTGCTTGAGAGATTCTCTCTCTCCCTCTCCCCACCTCTTCTCCTCCCCCCGCTCGTGCTCTTTCTCTCTCTCTCAAATAAATAAATAAAAATCTTCTAAAGGAAGTAGCTAACTTCCTATGTTTTCTTCTAGGAGTTTTACGGTTTCAGCTCTTATATTCAGGTCTTTAATCCATTTCATATTTATTTTTCTATGTGGTGTAAGATAGTTTCAAAGTAGGCTCTTCACGCAACATGGAGCCTGATGTGGGGCTTGAACTCACAACCCTGACATCAAGACCTGAGCTGAGATCAAGAGTCAGACGCTTAACCAACTGAGCCACTCAGGCATCCCTAGTTTCATTCTTTTGCATGTAGTTGTTGAGTTTTCCTCAACACCGTTTATTGAAGATATTGTCTTTTATCCGCTATATATTCATGTCTCCTTTGGTGTAGATTGATTGACCATATATGGGTGGGTTTATTTCTGGGTTCTCTGTTCTATTCCATTGATCTATGTGTCTGTTTTCATGCCAGTACCATACTGTTTTGGTTACTAGAGCTTTGTAGTATAGTTTGAAATCAGGGAGTGTGATACCTTCAGCTTTGTTTTTCTTTCTCAAGATTGCTTTGGCTAGTCTAGGTCTTTGTGGTTTCATACAAATTTTAGAATTCTTTGTTTTAGTTCTGTGAGAAATGTTGTTGGTATTTTGGTGGGAATTGCATTGAATCTGTAGATTGCTTTGGGTAGTATGGGTGTTTTGACAATATTAATTCTTCCAATCCATGAACATGGTATAGCTTCCATTTATTTGTATCTTCTTCAATTTCTTTCATCAGTGTCTTGTAGTTTTCAGGGTACAGATCTTTTATCTCTTTGATTAAATTTATTGCTAGGTATTTTATTCTTTTTGATGCAATTGTAAGTGGGATTTTAAAAAATTTTCTCTAATAGCTCATGATTAGTGTATATAAATGCAACTCATTTTTGTATGTTAATTTTGTATCCTGTGACTAATTTGTTTATTAGTTTATTGACTGCTGTATAATATTTTATGAAAGTAACACATTTTATTTATCCATTGCCCTATTGATGAACACTTCCAATTTTTAACCTGTAAAATATCTGCTATAATGAACATCCTTGCATATGTCTCCATGTGAACGTGTGCAGGTGTTTGTCTAGTGTAGGTATGAAAGAGTGGAATTTTGGAGTCAAAGAGTATTTGTAATTTTAGTTTTTAAAATGGCTATTTCAGTTTTTGTTCCCACCAGCAGTTTATGATCGTACTCATTTCCCACAGCCTTGCATCATTTAATGTTGTCAGATTTAAACTTGTTTTTTTGTCAATCTGTTTAGTAACATTTTATTGTCTTACTTTGCAGGTCACTAATTACTAGCATGTTTGCTTATATTTCTATGTTTTTGAACATTTGAATTTTCTTTGAATTTCCTGTTTTTGATTTTCCCCCATTTTTGTGTTGAAAATTTTCCTTATCAATTTATAGAATTTCTTTATATATTCCGGATTTGCCCCCACTTCTTTCTACTCGTTTTCATTGATACAAAAACATGCAGTAATACTTAATATCTATTTTAAAAAAATCCTTTAACAGCATAGCCCTCTAGCTATTGTCCTATTTCTCTGCTCTCCATTTTAGAAAAACTCCCCTAAGGGTGGCCTCTACTTCCTGCCTCAATTTCCTTATCCGTTATCTTTCCTTAACTTACTTAAGTCAGGTTGTCCACTGACTTAAGTCCACCGAAGCTGCTCTTGTCAAGGTTGCCATCAGCCTTTATTTTGCAAATCCAATGGTCAATTTTCAGTTCTCATTTTACCTATCCTTTACCCATACCCTCATTTTCCCCTTCCTTCTTGAAATACCTTCTTCAGCTTCCAGGTCAGCATACCTCTCCTTTATCTCAACCTACATTACTTCCCAGGGACTCAATACAGTCCTGTGGTTTTAAACACCACCTAGATGGTGGTTTATTCCCAGATTCATTTCTCTTGTCATGACCTCTGAGCTCCAGATTTATGTATCCAGCTGCCTACTTGACATACACACTTAGGTGATTTAATAGCCATCTCAAATAATATGTCTAAATCAGAACACTTCTATTTTCCCTCAGACTTCCTCTCTAGTGTTCCTTACTTCTTACCACTCCTATTGCTACCTCCTTTGTCTGAGGCACCATCATCTTTTCTCTGGTTCATTGCAGTGACTACCTACCTGTCTTTCTGCTTCTATTCTTGCTCTTTGCATTTTTTTCCTCCTCGTTGTTAGCAGAATGATCTTAAAACAAATCAGATTGTCACGCGACTGCTTAAAAACCTTCAGTGAAATTCTGAAAAAGATAAAGAAGGGGGAAGAGCCGGTTTCCGAAATTATAGTAAAATTCTAAATTTTATAAAGTGAGGTAGTTAAACCAACTGATACGGAAGCCATGAATAGACAACTGAATAGAAAAGAAGTCCAGGGGTGCCTGAGTGGCCCAGTTGGTTGAGCATCTGCCTTCGGCTCAGATTGAGCCCCCCCGCATCAGGTTCCCTGCTCCAGGGGGAGTCTGCTTCTCCCTCTCCCTCTGCCTGTCACTCCCCCTGCTTGTGCTCGCTCTCTCTCTCTGTCAAATAAATAAATAAAATCTTTAAAGAAAAGTCCAGAAATAGACCTGAATATATATGCAAATTTAGAAATAATAAAGATGGCATTCAGATCAGTAGGAGATTGAGATTATTCAGTAAATAGTGACAATTGAGTATACATATGGAAGAAAATACAGTTGGATTTGTATCTTACAAGTTACACCAAAAGGAAGTCCTGATGCAGAAGACATTTAAGTATAAAAAAAATAATAAAGTAGTAGGAAAAAATACAGGAAAGAATTCAAATGCAGAAGTGGGTAGTCTTTCTAAATATGTCACATAACCCAGAAGCCATAAAAGATTTGTTTGGGAAATTCAGCTACATTTCAAAGTCAAAAGATATGAAAAAAATTATAAGATTGCAGTTCATGTCATGAAAAGCTAGCTTTTTTCATATGTAAAGAGCTGCTATGAATCAATAAAAAGACCCAGCACCCATTAGGAAAATGGGCAAAACTATGATCCTTCAGTTTACAGACTATGATATAAAAATTGTTCTTAAACATATGCAAAGATATTCAACTTCAAAATTAGAGAAATGGCAGTTAGAACTACAGTTTTATCAGATTGCCAAAGATAAAAATGATGGATAACACTGTTAAGGCATTTTTACATATTGTCAATAGCAGTTGGTAAAACTGCTACAGAGAGCAATTTAGTAAAACTTGTTAAAATTTAAAATGTAAATACCATATCACCAAGGAACTCCATTTTTAGGAATTTATCCTTCAGATACATTTCACACATTTATAAAATGAAGTATATACGGGGATGATTGTGGCATTGTTTGTAGTAGCAAAGGCTTGAAAACAACCAAATTGTTTCATCAGTAGTCAGAGCCACTGTGAGTTCATCCTGAGTTACTGTGTGAACTAGAAAAAAAATAGGCCTAAATGGGTAGGTCCTGAAATATACCCCTCTCCTATCTTATACTTAGTCATGTGGCCTGGTAAGTGGAGTTCCCTTCACAAGCATACGCAGCAGCTCTTTGGGGACTGTAGTTAAAATAAATATGCTATATCCATACCCGTAGAATACTATGTGCTTAAAAAGAATGTGGGAGCTATATCTGTACAGACATAGAGCAGTCTCATATATAATAAACGAAAAAGACAAAATGGTATAGCATACTGCCGCTTGTATTTTAAACACACACACAAACCACATGCCTATACATATGTATAGAAAGCTCTGGAAGGCAGCCAGTAAATAGATAATAGTGGTTGCCTTTGAGGAGAACTGAATGACTGAGGCAGAATTTTAAGAGAGGGAATTATTATTTTTTCATTGTTAAATGTTTAAATCTTTGAATTTTCTGTCATGTGTTACAGTGCTCATTCAAAAAATATGCCTAGAAATTTTTTAAAAGCTAAAGGAAAACAGGGCACAAGACAGGAGTAGATAGTTCACAGAAGAGGAAAAACTAATAATGCTTAAGCATGCAAAATACCCAACCACACTACTGTTTGGTAATTTTCCATTTATTGAGAAATAGCAAAAAGTTTCATAGTACTGTGTTAACTAGAGTGTTGGGAAACAGGCTCACATACATTGCTGAAGGTCATATAATTTGATATAATATCCTTCTGTGGAAAGCTGTTTGGCTGTACCATCATAATTAAAACCTTCTGACCCACCAAACCGTACTTATAAATATATAAAACCTTAATTATAAATATACTGGCACATGTAGAATTAATTTATATGTAGGAATATTTATTATAGCATTGTTTGTAATAGCAGATATTTTTAACATTCACTGTTTAGCAGCAGAGACTCTTCAGATTACCTCCGGTACATTGAATGTATAAAGCTGCTACTACGGCAGCTTTATACGAAGTTTTGTAAATATTCCTCTGTGATAGCTTGCTCTGAGTACAGTGCAAGGTGCTAGAACCTCACTGATTATATGCTACCAATTTGTAGTCAGAAGCAACTTAATTATAGGGACCATCTCTAGAAGGATGTATAGGGAACTGGGGACAGTGGTTGTGTTCAAGGTTGAGTCTGGATAGAGGGCAGACGGAAAACTTAATTTTCATATATATTTTTAAAGATATTTATCTGAGAGCACACATGGAGGGGGGTGGCAGAGAGAGAGGGAGTCTTTTTTTTTTTTTTTTTTTTTAAGATTTTATTTATTTGTCAGAGAGCAAGTGAGAGCAAGGAGCCCGATGTGGGACTCGATCCCAGGACCCTGGGATCATGACCTGAGCCAAAGGCAGATGCTTAAATGACTGAGCCACCCAGGCATCCCAGGCTGAGGGAGTCTTAAGCAGACTCCGCGCTGAGCATGGAGCCTGAGGCAGGGCTCAATGTCATGACCCCAACTATTTGAGCTGAAACCAAGAGTTGCGCCACCCAGGTGCCCCTTCATGTATATACTTTTATACCTTTTCTATTATTACATAATTCAAAATTATTACATCTACTCCCTGTTTAAAAGGTAAATATAGCGGCACCTGCTCCGCAGGGAGTCTGCTTCTCCCTCTGCCGCTGCCTCTGCACTTGCTGTCTCTCAAATAAATAAATAAAATCTTAAAATAAAATTAAAAGTAAATGTAAATAAAATCTGCAGTGGCTTTCCATCACATTTAAAATACAATCCTAATTTCTTGTTGTTTTTAAAACTAAGACCTCCAGATCCTACACGATTTGGCTTCTGCCTGCTTCTTCAAACATTTCATTCTAGCCCCCGCTTACTTTATCTCAGTCTTGTTCTCGTCTCTGTTCCTAAAGCACGCCGAACTCTTTCCCACTTGACGGCTTTTGCGTCTGTAATCCCACTGCCTGGAGTCCTCTGGCTTCAGGCCTTTACATGGTTTGCTCTTTTGAGTATTCAGAAGATCTCTGCTCAATGTGTATTCCAAAAATACCCCTCCTCTACACTATCACCCTCCATTCCCTTATCTTGCTCTCTTTCTTTCATAGCACTTAGCACTACCTGGAATTATACATTATATATTTGCTTTACTTTTTATCTTCTGTGTCTCCCTATAGAATGTAAAGCCCATAAAAGCAGGACTTTCTTTGTCTTGTTTTTTGCTGTATCCCCAGGGCTTAGGACAGTGCCTGGTTTACAGTAAATATTCGGTAAATATTTATTGAATGGAAAACATGTTTTCAGTACATTCTCCAACTGTGTTGCTTATCCTTCAGCTTTGTTTTATAAAGACCTTTATTTGCAAAAAAAAGTTCAAGGTAGTCAAATGTATTAGTCTTTTCTATTTTGTTTTTAACTCTTTTGTGTTTTGTTTAAGAATACCTTCTCCTTGGGGTGCCTGGGTGGCTCAGTCCTGGGATGGAGCCCCTGCTTCTCCCTCTCCCACTCCCCCTGCTTGTGTTCCCTCTCTCGCTGGCTGTCTCTCTCTGTCAAATAAATAAATAAAATCTTAAAAAAAAAAAAAAAGAATACCTTCTCCTTGGGGTGCCTGGCTGGTTGGTCAGTAGAGCATACAACTCTTGATCTTGGGTTGTATGTTCGAGCCCCATGTTGGGTGTAGAGATTACTTAAAACAAAAAATCTTTAAAAAGAGAATACCTTCTCTTTGTTCTGGTCATTTGAAAGTTCTCCAGTGATTTGATTTGATATGATTTGATTTGATTTTTAAGATTTTTAAAAATTTTTAAGTAATCTCTCCTCCCAATGTGGGGCTTGAACCCACAACCCCAAGATCAAGAGTTGCATGCTCTGCTGACTGAGCCAGCCATGTGCCCCTTTCCATTGATTTTAAAATTTTATTTTTTTTTAATGTTGAGGTCTTTGATCAATATGGAATATATTTTTACATATGGTTTGAGATTGGATCTAATTTTTCTGAATAGCCAATTGTCCTAATCAGCAAAGATTGTTTTCACTGTTTTGATTGTCCTTACTATAGGCAGAGTGGGTTTTTTTAAATTAATAAATGGAATGGATACTGATTACAAGAATTAGAAATTAATGTATATTTTTATTTTAATTTATTTTTTTTTAAAGATTTTTATTTATTTATTTGACAGAGATAGAGACAGCCAGCGAGAGAGGGAACACAAGCAGGGGGAGTGGGAGAGGAAGAAGCAGGCTCATAGCGGAGGAGCCTGATGTGGGGCTCGATCCCATAACGCCGGGATCATGCCCTGAGCCGAAAGCAGACACCTAACCGCTGTGCCACCCAGGCGCCCCTAGTGTATATTTTTTAAAGTAACTTCTTTATTGCAACTGCTCTTTCAGAATTACATTTCTTTTGCTGTGTGCCATGTTTCAATTGATACAATTATGGTCAGTGATAAGGTACTAAAAAAACATCTCTTTTTGGTTTCTAATTTGTTTTTAACTAGGGAAGCACACAGACAGATGCCATGAAACTTCTATCTTCCCAGTCTCCCAGGCTTTTAAAAAACAAAGCAATATTGTGCAAGCCTGTCACACAGACCAAGGCCACCTCTTGCAAACCACATACGCAACACAAGGAGTGTCAGACAGGTATGTGTCCTTGCGCTCTCCATACGTACAAAGTTACTCTGTTTTGTTTGTTTTTGTTTTTTTAGGAAAGGCAAAGAAAATCATTTACAGTTTCTTAAATGTGAAAACATTCATTCTTGTTTGAACATCTAATTTATTCCTTTTATAATTATTGTCATTAACACTAGTAACTACTAAATTGAATCCATCTGCCCACATAGCGTTATGTGTAGAGTGGACAGACATCTCTGTGTGTGCATTGCTGTTTTTCAGATGTACAAACTATTATAACTACTAAGGTACAAATTTATTTAAAAGCATTAGTGATTTAACCTTAGTTCTTTTTTAAAAACGCCGTGAATTGATTTGTCATTTACTAAAAGTATAACTGTGTCTGAAGTGTTGGTGGTCAGGAAAATTATTTTAATTCATACTTGGAAAGGTTGTAAACTGTTCCCCTGATCCATGTTAACTGCCACTACCTTTCTATTTTTAGTTACTTGTGTAGCCTACTCTGCCCGAAACAGTTTTTGATTTTTGTTTTTAATGATAATATTACTACCCAGAATATACTGTATTTAAAAGCATAGTCTGTCAACAAGTAATCATGAGTTTTTATGGAGGGTGCCTTTCTTTTGGTAGGAGTCAAAGAGAATCCTGTTTTCCTTCCAAAGTAAATTTGTTTGTTTCACATTCCTGTTAAAATGATATACTCTTTGTGTACGTGAATTTATATGTGGAAGGTAGTGAAGGATCTGTGGACATCTGTATGTGTGCGTATGTGTGTGCTCATACAGGTTTTTAGAATTTCTAGATTGAATATTGGATTGTTTAAAATACACTGTTGTGAACTGCTTTTTCATTTGACATTGCTCATCAGAAACATTCCATATCAATATAAATTTAAATATACATTGCGATTCTTAACGGACGCATAGATTACAAAGTATCCATCCCCCTAAGATTGGACATTGAGATTGCTTTTAGTTATTTTATATTATAAACAGTGTTAAGTTGTGTAAATGGATTTTTGTTTACTTGTCTAATTATGTCCTTAGGATCAATCCTAAGTAGTAGAATTTCAGATTCAAAAGCTATCATAGATTTTTCAGGCTTTTGATATGTGTTACAGAATTGAAAAATTACATCAGTGTTTGAGAACATCCATTTCTCTTTACTCTCGTGGACACTGGGTATTCTAATAATTAACCTTTAGTTTTTTCCTCAACTTTAATTTGGAAAAATTTCAGAATTCAGAAAGATTGAAAATATGACACAATGAACATTAATACATCCTTCATCTCGATTCACCAGATGTTAACTTTTTGAAACGTTTACTTTCCCTTTTATCTGAAAATTTTAAAAGTAAAGTAATTTGTTCTTAATTTGATGTGTCCGGTGGACTTCAGCCCTAATGCCAGTAATCTATTGAATACCTAGCATTGCTAGTTCACGTACTGCAGCCTACAGTTTTGCTTTAGTTAGTGGCCAGGTTTTGGGCAAGGAGAAATTCAGTTTTTAACGGCACCATGGAAGTATCATGGTTTGGGTTTCAACTTTAATGAGTGTATGCTTTTGACAAATATAAGTAGTAATAAAATATAAATTTTAAATGTGTGGGGGAAAACAAAGAATATGGCTTATTTCTTCTTGAAAATAACAGTGATTCAAATATTTCATTCAGATTTCCCTATGCCTAATGAGAAACATGACGCGGAACTTGAGTCTCCACCTGCAAAGAAAAAAAGAATAGGTTTTTTCCAGACTTGTGATGCGGAATATTTAAAAGTTGGTTTTATCATCTGTCCAGGATCAAAAGAAAGTTCACCAAGGCCACAGTGTGTCATTTGTGGAGAAATTTTACCCACCGAAAATATGAAGCCAGCAAATCTTTCTCATCATTTGAAGACAAAACATTCAGAATTAGAAAACAAACCGGTAGATTTTTTTGAACAAAAATCTCTTGAAATGGAATGTCAAAATAGTTCTTTAAAAAAATGTTTACTAGTTGAAAAGTCACTTGTGAAAGCTTCTTATTTAGTTGCTTTTCAAATTGCTGCCAGCAAGAAGCCGTTCTCCATTGCTGAAGAATTAATTAAACCGTATTTAGTAGAGATGTGTTCAGAAGTTTTGGGTTCAAGTGCTGGAGACAAAATGAAAACCATTCCTCTTTCTAATAATACGATTGGACACAGGATTGATGAACTGTCCGCAGACATTGAAGATCAGCTGATTCAGAAAGTCAGAAAGTCCAAGTGGTTTGCCCTCCAGGTAGATGAATCATCGGAAATCTCAAATATCACCCTTCTTTTGTGCTACATACGGTTCATTGATTATGATTGCAGTGATATAAAAGAAGAATTACTATGTTGCATTGAAATGCCTTCTCAAGTAACTGGTTTTGACATATTTGAACTAATAAAAAAATACATTGACAGTAAATCTCTGAATTGGAAACATTGTGTTGGTCTCTGTACAGATGGGGCTGCAAGCATGACTGGCAGGTGTTCTGGTTTAAGGGCAAAAATTCAAGAAATTGCCACGAACACAGTGGCATTTACACACTGCTTTATTCACCGTGAACATTTAGCAGCGGCAAAGTTGTCTCCACGCTTACATGAAATTCTTTTGCAGTCAGCACAAATTTTAAGTTTTATAAAGAGCAATGCATTGAATTCACGAATGTTGACAATTTTGTGTGAAGAAATGGGGTCTGAGCATGTGAATTTACCACTTCATGCTGAAGTACGTTGGCTATCGAGAGGGAGAATTTTAACAAGATTATTTGAATTACGACATGAAATTGAAATTTTTTTAAACCAAAAGCATTCAGATTTGGCCAGGTATTTTCTTGATGAGGAATGGGTTGCAAAGCTGGCCTATTTATCAGATATTTTTTCACTTATAAATGAACTCAATTCAAGTCTCCAAGGAACTATGACTACTCTCTTCAGTTTGTATAATAAAATGGATATATTTAAGGAAAAGTTAAAAATGTGGTTGAAGCGCACACAAGAGAATGATTATGACATGTTCCCTTCATTTTCCGAATTCTTAAACTCATCAGACTTAAATATGAGAGGCATTGCAGGCATTATTTCTGAGCACCTGGAAGGACTTTCTCAAATGTTCCATGACTGTTACCCACCAGAAGACGACTTGCGTTCAGGAAATTTGTGGATAATTAATCCTTTTATGAATCACCAAAATACTAATCTCACAGACTTTGAAGAAGAAAAGCTAGTAGAGCTATCTTCGGATTTGGAATTACAATCAGTATTTAAATCAATGTCTGTAACTCAGTTTTGGATAAATGCCAAGACAAGTTACCCAGAACTCCATGAAAAGGCAATGAAGTTTTTGTTGCCTTTTTCAACTATTTATTTATGTGATGCTACATTTTCTGCTTTGACGGAGTCAAAACAAAGAAATCTCTTGGTTTCTGGTTCTGCTCTAAGACTTGCAGTCACATCTTTAATTCCAAGGATAGAAAAATTAGTAAAGGAGAAAGAATAGTAACATGGCTATTGCTTATTATCAAAGTCTATAATTTTGTGTTAAATTTTGTATAAGTTCCCTAAAATATAATTTCCTAATGTGGATATGTGTTTTCAGTGATTAAATAAGTGTTTTAAATATTTTTCTTTTTGTTGAGGAATTTAATAATAATGCATTTATATCTAGTTGTATAAAAATTTTACTATAGTCTAAGGTAGAGAACTTAGCTATTTTTTTTTTAAAGATTTTATTTATTTGACAGAGATAGAGACAGCCAGCGAGAGAGGGAACAGAAGCAGGGGGAGTGGGAGAGGGAGAAGCAGGCTCATAGCAGAGGAGCCTGATGGGGGGCTCGATCCCACAACGCCGGGATCACGCCCTGAGCCGAAGGCAGACGCTTAACCGCTGTGCCACCCAGGCGCCCCAGAACTTAGCTATTTGATCGATTGATTGGATAATCTGGATTAGAGACAAAAATGAGGGTAACAAAAGGCCCCTTTATAACATACCAGCACACCTGGACGTTGAAACCGCTTGGCCCTTAGAAACACATGGGACGTTGCAGTCTTCAACCAGGCAGCCCCCTATTCCGGCAGGTTGTGTGTAAGTATAAAACCAAGATCTGAGGAACTCCCGGGTGGCTCAGTTGGTTAGGAGTCTGCCTTTGGCTTGGGTCTTGGATCTCAGGGTCCTGGGATTGAGTCCCACACGAGGCTCCCTGCTCAGCGGGGAGCCTGCTTCTCCCTCTTCCTGTCACTCCCCCACTTGTGCTCTGTCCCTCTTTCTCTAATTCATAAAGTGAAAATTGTTTAGAAAAACAAAAAAACCCCCCAAGATCTGAGCTGCTTGGCTAACCAGAAATGGAAGCAGCAGGAGAGTTTTGAGACCCTTTATAGGGGTCTCTGTGGCCCTCTCCACCAGGGCTTGCCAAACTTTTTCCGATAGTCAATATTTTAGGTTTTGCAGGCCATATGGTGGCAACAACTCAGTTCCGCGGTTGCAGCAAAAAACAGCTGTAGGCAGTACGCAAACGAGTGTGGCTGTGTTTCAATACTTTTTATCTATGAACATTGAAATAATATAGTTTTCATGCGTCAGAGCTGCCTTTAAGTTTTTTTGTATTGTTAAAAAATGTAAACAAACATTGTTGGCTGGGGAGGGGGAGGGAGTGAAAAAAAAAAACAGACAGCTGACTTAATTTGGCCCACCGATTGTCCATCTGGGTCTAGACAGATCTCCAGGTGATAGCAGATGGGCCAGGAGTGGCCTGTAGGGTTTTGTTCAGTGAAGTCTCTCTTCCCACAGCTGCAAGTGTCTGAATTTTCAAACACTTCACATTTTAATTTCAGCTGAGAGAAATTCGAGGGAAAATATATTTTACACAAAGAAAAAATTTTAACCACTTGTTACTGATTTATTACTAATAATTTCGTAACTTACGAATTTACAAGTAACTTTTGAGCTCTTACATGCGCCAGGCATTGTGCCAGGCCTGTTTTCAGAACGGAGAGGCTTATCCGCCTTTACAGATGCAGACACAGGCCCATCAGGTTAGGCTGCAGCTCCTGGCAAAGCCTGGGAGGTTCAGGCAGGAAGGAAACCCCGGTCTTCTGCGAGGCACGTGCAGATACTCCTGTTGGACTCTGTACTGCTTGGGAGACAAGAGGCTTCCCCTGAACTCAAAGGCGCCCATTTAGTCAGCTGAGCCGGTGGGCCTCAGTGTCCCCATCTGTGAGATGGGGATGCCCCGCCAGAAAAGAGGGTGGCAACGGCCTCGGGAGGCGAGGAGCGGGAGGCTCTGGCGCGGGTCTTCTGGCCGCCCTGGGGAGAGAGGAACCCAGCGCGCGGCAGGAGGCGGGGTTCGGCTGGGCCTCCCCTCCCCTGCCCTGCCTTACCCTGCCCTGCCCTGCCCTTTCCCCTTCCCCTCCTTTCCCCTTCCCTCCCCGCTCCCGGCCGGCCTGCGCGGCCATGGCGCTGGGGCTCGCCGCTCTGCGCGTCCTGCTGGGCGGCTTCTTCGCACTCACGGGGGCAGCCAAGCTTTCGGAGCAGATCTCGGCTCCCGCGTCCGAGCAGATGGTGAGCGACGGGGCGTGGGCGGCGGGTGGGCGGCGGGCTGGCGGGAGGGGGCGGCGGCGCGGCGGCGGGTGCTGCGGCCCCGGCCGTTACCCCCGCCCTTGCCCCGGCGCCCGGCCAGTCCTCGGCCCGCCCGCCTTCCGGCGAGACGGCGCTAGAGCGGGGGCAGAGCACGCCGACCGAGGCGTGGGCACCTTCCTAGGGCGCACCTCGGAGTCCTCGGGCTCTTGCCTAGACGGGAAGGGACGGGGCAGATTTCCTTCCAGCGGAGTCCCGGGGGCCTCGCGCAAACCTAGGGCGACAGGAGGAATGCGTCGGGACCGGGCGGGAAGAAGACAGAATAGAATGGGGGACCCAGCACCCTCCCCGTCCCCTTGTCCTCCTTCGCTTGCTTGCGTTCTTGGGAGGTTCGCGAGGAACGGGTTATTAATCCCCGCTTGGTGGAGTAGGAACTCGCCCTGAAGGTCAGTGTATCTGCTAGAGGTTACACGACTAGTCAAGACGTTCTCCTAGCTCCGAATCTAGAGAGCCCTTACCGTGGAGGCTGAGAGGAAAGTCTGCAAGTCCTCCTTCCGCCTCCTGGCTAGTTCCAGACTCTTGGAAAAGCTTTCTTGTGGTTATGCCCCCCAGTCCCTCCAGCCCCTCAAATAAGCCAGACTTGGAGACCCCTGCAGCCTCCGTCTCCCAGGCCTGGGTTCTGCCCTTCCTTCCTGGTTTAGGGTGGTGGATTGTTTGGGGAAGGACATCCCCAGAGCCAGACAGCTTAGAGTTCCTTCCTTGCAGCAGAGTAGGGAAGGTAGAGCTGAGGTGGGGAGTAAGGGGGCAGGAAAAGGTAGCCGGCGTGGTTGTCGTGTGGCTCAGATGAGAGCCTGACTGGGCAAAACGAGCCTCTTTGAGCTCCTTAACTACCCTCGTGTCTACTGCAGTGGGATCCAGGCCCAGCATACCATGTTCAGAGTGGAATCTGTTGAATAAGCAGCACTCTACCCTTTCATCCTCTCCCCCGCCTCCCAATATTCCCAGCATAGTATCCTCAAGAAAACCAGGCCAGGCAGCAAGAAAGAGAAGCTGTGGCATGCCTAGCTTCCTGGTCTTGGAATTTGGGGCTGGGGTGTCATCCAGTGACAGTCTGGTGAGAAAATCAGTCCTCCTCTGCACCACCATCCAGCCCTTCTCCTTGGAGCATAAAGCCTGTTTCCTGATTCCAAAGCTCAGTCCCTCAGGGAGGCCCTCTCCTCTCCAGACTGACCTCAGCCCTGGACCTGACCTCCCGAGAATGGCAGCTCCTTGGTTGGGGGAGTTGAGGGTGCAGACGTAGAATGCCCCTGTGGAGTGCCCAGGCAGTGGATCCTCGAGTGGGGCTGACAGGCGTTCCCTGCTGCTCCTAGAAAGCCCTGTTTGTGCAGTTTGCTGAGGTGTTCCCGTTGAAGGTGTTCGGCTACCAGCCAGATCCCATGCGCTACCAAGAGGCTGTGGGCTTCCTGGAACTGCTGGCTGGGCTGCTGCTGGTCCTGGGCCCACGGATGCTGCAAGAGATCAGTAACTTGCTTTTGACCCTGCTCATGATGGGTAAGGGGGTGCAACTGCACTGGGGAAATGGGGACTTCTGGCAGAGGGTAATAGAAGATTTGGCTGTTCCCTTTCCTGATGCCTCCTTTCCTTTTTTTCTGGAACCAGGAGCACTCCCTGCTTTTCTGTAGTTTCCGTGGTCTTCAGACTAGGACAGGTGCTTTTTAAACTTCATACACTATAACATGGTTCTATGTCAGACATACTTCCTACCTCACTGATTCAACTGGCTGCAGGGTGTCCCCATGGTAAAGACGTATTGTAACTTAAAAGCCCCTGCCCCTCTCTCCTCAGCCCTACCCTTGAGACGAGGAGATGGAGTTGCAGCTGCCCGTGGAGTTATGCGTCTGGCAGGTGGGAACAGAGAGCAAGGGAGCTGGGCCCCCTGAACAGAAAGGCAGAGAATTTCCCTGTGACAGGCAGTCCTAGAGGAGCCCCTCCTAGCAGCCCTGCCCACAGGAACTCCTGATGTACAAAGACAGCTGCTGCTTCGAAGGTCAGACGTCTTCGGGTTCTTCGGTATCCCCTGGCCTGTGGCACCATTGCTGCCACCCCTCCCCCAGGCTTTCCATCTCTGGAGCTTCCCTCATCGTCAGATCTTTCCCATAACTCCACCACCAACCCCTGGGCCGCCGCCTCTCCAGGAGGGTTAAGGGAGAAGGATGAGAAGTTCCAGAATGTCCATCTACCCACCTCCCTGTCCTATTTGCAGGATTGATCCTATTTCTTTCTCACCCTCTGAGAGTGGCTACATTAGTTCAAGGGGCCTCTGATTCTTGGTTCTGTTCTCTTTAGGCTGCTGTGTGTGTGTGTGTGTGTGTGTGTGTGTGTGTGTGTGTGTGTGTGTGTGTGGTGGGGAGGTGTTGAATAGGAGGGCTTGAGCTGGAGTGGGTCAGGGAGCCTCAGGGACCTCTTTCCATTCCAGGGGCTATCTTCACCTTGGCGTCTCTGAAAGAGTCACCGAACACCTACATCCCAGCTGTCGTCTGCCTGGGGCTCCTGCTGCTGCTGGATATCTGCCAGCTCTGAGGCCAAACTGAGGAGGTGGTCAGACCCACCAGGGAGAAGACTCTTCCAAGTGCACTCAAGGAATCCTGGGAGTCGAGGGCCTCTTGCCTCTTCATGCCATGCCACGGTCACGGCAGGAACATGGTGGAACACACAGTGTACCACCTTGTTACCAGTACCTCCAGGGTTGGCCAGTGTTGAAGCGGACATCTTATCTTCCTGACCCTGCTTTCTGTCTTGGACAGCTACTGCTCTGTTTTGAGGGCTACGTGTTAAACATACTAACATTCCTCATGTCATGTGAAAATAGAAAATAAACAGAAAAGCAATTTAAATCACCCAAATTTTAATGTACCAAAATAACTATTAATTCCTTTTAATAACGGTACTGCTCAACTTTTTGTATGCCTTTATACAGATATTTTTTAATGAAAATGAGACAATATAAATTATTACCTTTTTATTTATTTTTTATTTTTTTTTTGAAGATTTTATTTATTTATTTGACAGAGAGAGAGACAGCCAGCGAGAGAGGGAACACAAACAGGAGGAGTGGGAGAGGAAGAAGCAGGCTCCCAGCGGATGAGCCTGATGTGGGGCTCGATCCCAGGACTCCGGGATCACACCCTGAGCCGAAGGCAGACGCTTAACGACTGAGCCACCCAGGCGCCCCTATTACCTGCTTTTTAAAACCTACATACTGTAGCACCATTCTGTGTCTGTTTTCCCTCCTTGCTGTTAATGGCTGTACGGTATTCCTCTGTAAGGATGTACTGTAGTGTGTTTATTCACGCCCCCCCGAGGAACATTCAGATTGCACCCGGTGTCTTGCTGTTGTACACTCCACAGCAAATCCCCTTTGCATACTTACTGTCTTTCTCTAGAAGTGAGGAGAGAGGGTGGGAGAGGCAGAGGGAGAGGGAGAAAGAGAATCTTAAGCAGGCTCCATCCCCAGCGCGGCCCAACATGGGGCTCGATCTCACCACCCTGAGATCACAGCCCTGGGATCACCTGAACTGAAATCAAGAGTCAGATGCGGGACGTCTGGGTGGCTCAGTCCATGAAGTGTCTGCCTTCAGCTCAAGTCATGATTCCAGGGTCCTGGGATCGAGTCCTGCATCAGGCTCCCTTCTCCCTCTGCCTCCTGTTCCCCCTGCGTGTGCTCTCTCTCTCTCTCTCTCTGACAAATACATAAAAGCTTAAAAAAAAAAAAAAGTGGGACGCTCAACGGATTGAGGCACCCAGGCACCCCTAGATTGCCCCCCCTTTTTTTGCTACGGCAAACATAGTAAATCACCTTTGCGAACTTACTGTCTCCCTAGAAGCGAGGGTGCTGCTTCAAAAGGCACTTGCATTTTTTAAATTTTTATAATACTTGAAATTTACACATTGAATAGGGCGGAGTCTAAGTACCTGCTTCTGCCTGAGTTCTCCCAAGCCACATGGGCTATTCCTTCCTTTTCTTTTACCTTGTGCACGTTAGGCGTGCAGAGCTAACAGAAATGGGCACGGGGTCATCCTCTGACAGGCTCTGAAACTGCCAGCCTTGGGTGGGGAGGTAGGGCACTCAGTGTGGTGCTTCCTGGGTATCTACCTGGAGGCAGAGGACAGCCACCTCCAAGGGCTGCTGCGTGGAAGAGCAGTGCTGGAAGCCTGGGATGAAACCCAGAGGTCCTACGCAGTCAGAACCTGGGCGTGTGTGTGTGCGAATTATTGAGGGACAGTGACCGTGTTAGAGTCCCTCCTATCATACCACCAACTATCTTCACCTCAGTGGGGGACTTTTGGAAAGTGATATGCCTCCCATAATGGAAGATAGGAAAAGGGTTCGTCGATTTATGCAAGTACTCTAGCCACCCGCCTCCGGATTGCTGGGGGGGGGGGTAGGGACAATGGCTTTTGGGAGCCCGCAGGAGTGAGAGAAGTCTGAGCACGTCAGTCCATTTCATCTGCACTACAGAATCGTAATTTCTGCTCTGACACGGACGAACTGGGAACCTCAGGCAAGCTGGCATCCTTAGGTCTTTTCTTGTGTCTGGGAGCACAGTGACGCAATCTAGAGTAAGTGTGTGGATGCGTGTATAGACACACGCTGGCACATCTGCGGTGGCACATAAGCACAGTCGTATGTGTGGAGTACACAGAAAAACTGTAGTGTACATTCACTACGTAGTGTCAAAACCATCAGGAAGCTTCTTCTTTCACGGAGTCCGGAGATAACATACCTTCAGTTTCCAGGTTGGGTCCTTTGGCTGCTTTGCAATGACATCAAAGACTGACGATCTCCCCACTTTCCGCTCTGTTGCTTTCAGTGTATTGGCTCCTGCCCTCGGCGTTGCGAAATAGTTGCAGCAGCTCTGGACAGCACATTTGCCCGTAACATCCAGAAGTGAAAAGAGAGAGGAAAGCTCTCTTTGAAGACCTCCAGGTTTCCCCTCACATCCCACTGGCCGGAATTATGTCCCATTTCTATTCCTGGACCCACCATTGGCAAGGAGAGTGGAATTCCCACGAAAGACTTAAACTAGTTAAGGTTTGCGCGCCCGGTCAGCAAAGAAGGTAGATGATGATTCCTGCTACTTACTAGCTTATTTGCAAAATATGGATAATAAGAGTAAATACTTCACGGAGTTGCTGGGAGGACTTAGTGAGCTAAAATGCTTACAGTCCTGTCTGGCACATAGTAAGTACTCAGTAAATGGTATTATTAAATAGCATTTGTTATTAAATAGCGGTCTGTGCTACAGATGAGAAAATGCATTCAGAAGGCTGAAGTGCCTACCTGTCAGATCTGAGACTAGAATTAAGGCCTGATTGACTCCAGAACCCACACTTTCCACCGCACCAGCTGCCGAAGTCACAAGTGGGCAGGGATGACACCCAGGCTCTCTTCAACAGGGTAAATGGGATGATCTGTCGGATGTGATTAAATGTGCCTTGATTTCCAGAATTGTCCCTCTGCGTGAAAATTTTGACGCTCGAGAAAGTAGAACGTGGAGCCCCGGGATCCGGGCCTCTTACCCTCTCCACTCCTTCCAGGATGCGACGCCAGCCTGTCTCCGGCCAGGACTTGGAGTAAAACCTCGCACAGCTGGCATGAGATCGAGGGCCCCCGTTTACCACAGTTTGGCCCATAAGCTGATTAGCTACAGGGCCCCGAGGCTTGGCTGGAGGGCCCGCCCCGCAGCTGTGGCGCAGGCAGAGAGCTGGAGGAGTGGGCTGGCCAGCTGGTGCCGAGCAGTTGGGATTGACGGCAGCAGCAGGATCCTGAGCTCCGGCAGTGTTTCCTCAGCCCAGGGAGAAGCCAGGCCTCAGGAAATGTGCCCCCAAACCCTGGGCCTTGCTCAGGTCAGCGCAGTGACATTCAGCCGCAAGGCTTTCCCTATGCCTTTCTCTCCTCCTCCCTGTGTCCCCTTGCCCTCAAAGACACTCCCTTCCCTTGGGGCCCTGGCTGTACCCCACAAACCCAGCTCAGAGCTGCCACAGGTGGGCCCCAGCCCCTCCAGCTGTTGGGCCCATTCTTCACGTGGTGTCCTGGGATTAGTCGGCTGATGGGAGGGTCTGAGATGTGAGGGTGGGAGTGGATTCTGCTCGGTTTCAGCTCCTTAAAGCCAGGCCCCCAGAGCCCCAGAGATTGCTGCAGCAGCCAGAACGGCACGAGGTAAGAGAGGAATGATCTGGTGGGATGGCAGGCAGAGGTTCAGGGTGGCCAGCTGGGGGCCAGAGCCACGGCAGACGGGGCCGACAGGGAGGGGGAGAAGAGAATACACTCGGGGTCCCAGAAAGGACTGCAGCCTCAGAGGTTCAAGGGCAGAGGTAAGAATTTTGGCATTGGAGGAACTGAGTTTTGGGACACCCTAGGAGGGTGACGATGCCAAAAATAGGAACGGGACACTGGCTTGTGCACTTAACCCCCTCGGGGAAAGAAGAGGAACACGCCCAGATGTCTCTGTGTTGTTTTGTTTGCTCCGGGCGCCTGTGTGGGTGGCATACACATTCATCGGCTTGCTGCCTGGAGGGGAAGGGAGCTAATGGTTATGAAGTGTCTCCCCAGTGTCAGCCACCGCGCTCAGAGTTTTACTTATGTTTCCTCATAATCCTCCCAACAACACTGTGCGGTAAGTATTTTCATCTCCGTTTTACAGCAGAGAAGCCTGGCTCAGTGAAGCGCAGTAATTCGCCCAGGATCACATGGCAAATAAATGTGTGTATCTAGAATCTGCCTGATTCCTGGGCCTGTGTTCTTTTCCGCTCTGCTGTCCAAAGTTTTGATTCAGACCCAGGACTTTGTGGTCAGATCCAGGTGCAGGGGAAGGAAACAGGCTGGGAAGGCTGAGAGTTGTGAGACGTTTTCCGCCCTGCCCCAGGGGCTCCAGGCAGGCCCCAGGAGAGGACCTGCACTACCCAAGTCCAAGGTCACTATGCAGGGGCCTGTCCTCAGGGTCACTGCATCATAAGCCTGTTCCTTCATCCACGGTTCACGGAGGAGGGAGGATTGGGCTTTTTCTGGGAAGGACTCCCTATTCCAGTCTGGTTTCTCCAGAACTCTCTGTTGGCCCAGCCTTGCTGGAGCTTACTGCACATGCCTGTAACTCCACATTATCTGAACCATACTCCATCTGTGAGGGGCGCTTCCACCCTCTCAGTCACCAAGGTTGGAAGTTTCCAAGCTATCTGGGACTCTAGCCTCTTCCTCATTTCCCCGCAGCTTGTCAGCAAGCCCATTCTACTTCAGATGACTCTGGGGTTCACCCCCCGGGGGTGCCGCCTCCGCTCCGTCCTCATCCTCTCCCACGTCGACTTCTTGCTGCTAGGATCTCCTCCCAGCAAGGGCTGAGGAACAGGAGGCTGGGGTTGAGCGAAGCTGGCGTGGAGGGCTGCTTCTGTGGCTAACGTCCGCAGTGACCTCTCTTCCTCTCCCTAGTCCAAGGTCGGAGATGAACGGCAGTGTTGGGGACCCGGGCGTCCGCGGCTGCAGCCCCTGGGACGACCCTGCTCGCTTCATCGTGGTGCCCGCGGCCTACGCCTTGGCCCTGGGCCTGGGGCTGCCGGCCAACGTGGCGGCGCTGGCGGTGTTCGTCCGCAGCGGCCGGCGCCTGGGTCAGGCCCTGCGGCTCTACCTGCTCAACCTGGCCCTGGCCGACGTGCTCTTCACGCTCACGCTGCCGCTCTGGCTCACCTACTACCTGGGCCCGGCCCACTGGCCCTTCCCGGAGGCCGCCTGCCGCGCGGCCGGGGCCGCCTACTACGTGGCCACCTACGCGGCCGTGGCCTTCGCCGCGCTCATCAGCCTGTGCCGCTGCGGCTCGGTGCGCGGGCCCCGGCCCAGGACGCCCGGCCGCCTGGCGCTGCGCCGCCGGGGCCCTGCGCGCGCCGCCTGCGCCGCCGCCTGGCTGGCCGGCCTGGCCTGTGCCGCGCCCTCGCTGGCCGCGCCGCACGCGCTGCGCCCGGGCCCGGGGGGCGCCGCTCGGTGCCTGGAGCACGGCTGGGCGCGCGCCGGCCTGGCCTACGCCACCGTGGCCTTCTTCGCCGCTGCCTTCCTGCTGGTGCTCGCGGCCTACGTGAGCCTGGCGCGGGCGCTCGCGGCGCCCTCGGGCCCCGGCCCGGCCCCCGCCGGCCCGCACCGGCGCGCGGCCAGGACCATGGTGCTGGGGCTGCTGCTGGTCTTCGCCCTCTGCCTGGCGCCCTACCACCTGCTGCTGGCGCCCTGGGTGGCCGGGCGGGAGGGCGCCACGGGCGGCGACGGCGGCGGCTGCCGCGCCGCCTCCACGCTCGACGTCCTGCACACCCTCAGCCTGGCGCTGCTGAGCCTCAACAGCTGCTTGGACCCGCTCATCTACTGCTTCTCGGTGCGCCGCTTCCGCCAGGACTGCTGGGCGCTGGGCTGTCGCCCCGGGCTGGGGGCGCCCGGCGAGCGCGCGGCCTCCTTGGCCTCTTCGTCTTGAGGCCCTGGCCTCCCCCGCCTGCGGCACCCCTGCCACCCTGGCAGCGTGGCGTACGGGGTGGAGGAAGCCCTCAAAAGGACCTAGATTCCGATCCTGACGCAACCACAGGCTAGCCACCTCGCTCTAGAGCTCCAGGCTTGCCGATGACAAGGGGCTAGAACAGTCCTTGCCGCCCGAATATCCCCTAGATGTTGGCATCTTTTGGATACAGATAATATGCCGTGATCTGGCTCCTGCGTCCCTCTCAGCATCTTCTCATCTCCATCCCTTCATCCTCTACCACCTCTGCCCCTCTCCGTGCGTTTAGTCACCTTCTCAGTCCCTGAAACAGACCAGTTTCCTTCCCAACAGGGCCTTTGCACCTGACTTTGCCAGGAATGATGTCCCTCTCTCTCCAAGAAGTTATTTCCTCTTCATCCTCCCTTCGTTAGAAGTAACTGTGTACAGGGAAGCCCTTCTCGACCAGCAACACGCATGCGAGCACACAAATGATTGGGTTGGGTCTGATTGTTCCTTCATAGCTATTTTCACAATTGTAAGCAAGCAGTTAAGTGGGTAATTCGTTTTTTTCTTCTATCTTGCCAGAATGTATTTTTTTTAAAAAAAGATTTTATTTATTTATTTGACAGAGATAGAGACAGCCAGCGAGAGAGGGAACACAAGCAGGGGGAGTGGGAGAGGAAGAAGCAGGCTCATAGCGGCGGAGCCTGATGTGGGGCTCGATCCCACAACACCGGGATCACGCCCTGAGCCGAAGGCAGACGCTTAACCGCTGTGCCACCCAGGCGCCCCTATCTTGCCAGAATGTATTGATGTTGATCCATGAGAAGGTGCCATTTCTGTAGATCCCAAAAGGTTGAATATTGGCAATTGCGTTTTCATCTAATTCAACTTAATAAATTCTGTGTTTGCCTTATTCACGGCTGTATCCCCTGTGCTTGCTACTGTGTCTTGCGCACCGTGAGGCAGTATATGAGGTGCGTGAACGAAACCTGGACATAATTAGCTTAAAATGCTCAAGGACTCACTCAGGCATTCCAGACTGATAGATTTTCCTCCAGTTTTTCTGGGATTCTCCAAGCTCGTATTACCTGGATTCATTCTTGACTCAGTCTTGATGATTGCTTCCCTTTTCTGTTGCTGGATACCCACAATTCTGCCATCACCTCCACTGTGCCAAGAGTCCTGTGCCAAGACTTGGTGGTAACCAAGCTGGAGGTCTGTCCTGCTATTAGCTGGGACAAGGATCGGCCTGAATCGCTGCCTTCTACTGAGCTGGGACTCTGTCAATGCGTGCAAATCCCTGCCAGGGTCACTGGCCACCAATGCCTTCCCTTCGGGTGCCTTGACAACTCAGCAGTTGGCTTCAGTTGGCTTCCGTCTCCTCAGCCATGTTACTGGAGGCCCCACAGCAGGACTGCTTGGCTCTCAAGGAGTCAGAACTTATGAGTGAGAGCAGCGTGTTCGTGCTGCCAAGTCGGTTGAGTCAGAAAGGGCCCCCCAACGAGCCACTGAGTCTTATTTCTGATTTTGCCTTCTAATGACAACATTTGATAAATTCCTTCTTTTCTTTTCGATAAGTTACCTTTCATCGGTCCCTTATTCCTTCTTTACATTTTTTTCTTTTTTACATTTTAAAAGCAATACACGTTTGAAAATAAATTCAAGGCATAGGGAAAAAGGTGAACTAGAAAGTAAAGGGCCCCTCGTGGTAGCCATTGTTCATTTTTTCTTGTGTGGATCTTTCTAGATGTTTTCTATTCCAGTACGTATATATGTATAGTTAATAGTCTTCACAAACCCACAAATGGGATAGGATTACAAGACTCTTCTGCAAGTTTCTTCCCTCATTTAGTAATTTTGTACATCTCTTTATATCTTTTTATACTAATTATATCTTGTACATCTACCTCATTCTTTTTGATAGATGCAGAGTATTTATTTTACTCAATTGGTTCACTGTTGATGGGCGTTTGTTTTCATTGTTTTCTGCCATAAATGATGCAATGAGTGTCCTTGTCCACGAATCTTGGCATACTTGTAAATCTGTAGAATAAATTCCTGGCAATGAAATTGCTGTGTCAAGGAGTATGTGTGTGTACTTAAATTATTTAATTACATTACCTAATTACCACCAAAAATGCCATGCAGTTACACACCCATCAACAGTATGTAATGGTCCCCGTTTTCCCACACCCTTACCGGGACCAAGTATTGTCACCTGCCCTCTCTGGAATCTGGACTCCTGTCTGCATTACAACTAGGAGCATGGCTGCCTTTTTTCTCTTTTTCCTAGAAGGCTGCTCAGTCTCCTCCATATTTATTTGAAACCTGGTAAGCCTGGGAGCACAAAGGAAAGGGTGTCACCTAAGACCTCACACCAGCCAAATCTTAGCCTATCTTGCTTTTTGGAGGAATTAAACAGAAGCACAAATGAGACCCCAAAAGCACAGTGGCAGGTCCATATTGTTAGAGAGATCTTCTTTGCGGATTAGGTTGGTTCATCCCATGCAGTGGGGGCCAGCATCTCAGGCCAAGGCCCGGAGGCAGCCTTGGCCCACATCATGAATTCACTTTGCTCTGGTGGGTTGAATGGCTCAGCCTTGGGGTCCATGCAAGGCTGGGTCTCTGAGAAATGATCTGGTGTCCCACATTAGGACCGGCTGAGTTTCCTAAGCCTGAATTTGATTCTGTCCAAATAAAAAATGATTCCCTATGGCCTTATCCATCCCTGTGGTCTTGTACTATCTTGCTTTTAATGTGACTTTTCCCTTAGTAATCAGTTTCCTTTGGGAAATGTCTAACTTAGTCTTCTGTGTCTGACCTGGGGAAAAATAACTTGAGACTTGATTACCTCTGGGAGGTCAGATCTGATGGAAAGAAAGCCTCTGTCTGGAGTTACAATGTGTGGGAATCATCCTCTTTCCTTCCTGTCGACTCGGGAAGGTGGAACCTGGGGTGAGGACCCAGAGGCAAAGAGCTGGAGGGATGAAGGAGAACAGACTGCTTTGTACAGTACGAAGAATCCTTTTGGATTCTTGATCCTCTTCCTTATTCCAAACCTTGAAGAATTTGACCCAAGACCCTCCCTCAACCCAGGATGGAGAAGAAGGGAGCCCAGGTTGGTTGGTCCTTGATTAGATGCTGGAAATCTCCTTTCTCCAGGATCTGGGGAAAACTCATCTGCCAGTTGTTTTCAACAGCTATCAATTAGTATGCCCTAGACTCCCCCTACCTCTTGCTGGGCCAGGAATGCCCAAGGACCTTTGGCTGCGGGGCTCTGAACGTGGTGCTAAAAAGCTGCTGCCGACACAGAAAGAACCAATCTCCCCTTCTCTACTGGCCCCACTCCCTCCCTCAGCTTAATCACAGTCCAGATCTCTGAACCCAGCCCAACCCCACTCCTGTCCTTGGCCAGGGCTGGTCCAGGTTCTTGACTCTGCACACACCTGCCTGGGCTCCCTGATCAGCTCTGCAGCCTCTGTGACCTTACCTGTTCCCACCTGAGTCCTCACTTCTAGCCCAGGTCCCACCTGCTCCTTTGGCCTCTGTAGGGAAGCCTGTTAGGTTTCACCTTAATTTCTCTCTCCGTCTTCAGGCCTCAGGGTGCTCTCTCTGCAACTGATGTTTTTCCCTGACATCTATTTCCCTTTCCTCTAGCCCCAGAAGGATAGTGTTTTTCGCCCTGTGTGGCAGCTATCCTTCAGTGATCCTGAAACTACTTCCTTGGACTCATCCCATCTTCAGGAACGACAACTCCTTTCCCAGAACAATAACCTGTAGCGTTCTCCCAGGCCTGCTTTTCTGGCTGTTGATGTGGCACATGGCCACCACCTGGGCCTAGCAGTGACACATTGACATAAAATCATGCTTTGTCACCCCTCATTCTCAGTGAGCACTAGTCTTGTTCTGAAATGTAGTTGTGGTTGGGGTGTTGGGTTCACATTGGCCCTTGGCATTTGTGGAGTGCTGGGCAAAAGATCAAACAGAGGCTCACATACTGTTACATCTAAATATTTAGAAGTTATAAATTAGGTAATCTCTACACCCAATGTGAGGCTCAAACTTAACCCAGAGATCAAGAGTCGCATGCTCTTCTGACTGAGCCAACACATTGTTAAATAAAATGTGTTCCATTCTCCCACTTAGACAAATATACCTTCATAATGACAGGATAGAAAAATATGTGTAAAGTTGTAGTTTTTAAGGACTGAAAGCCAGCAAATTATCAAAAATGATTGAATTAAATTCAACATGTTATGTTTGACCATTGTATTTGAATCTTGTATAAGACATTATTGTCATATAAAATATAAAATATTTTAATTTAATTTCCTAGTTGGAGTTCTTTCAGCTTTTTGGATCAATGACTTTGTAGTGTTCATCGTATTGGGACAAATTTTGGCCATTGTTTCTTAAAATCATTTTGTGTACTTTTTTCCTATTTTTCTGGGATTCCAATTACACATACATTTAACCACATGAAATTGTTCTATTGAGTCTGTTTATTTATTTTTTATTTTTTATTTTTAAAGATTTTATTTTATTTATTTATTTGACAAAGATAGAGACAGCCAGTGAGAGAGGGAACACAAGCAGGGGGAGTGGGAGAGGAAGAAGCAGGCTCATAGCGGAGAAGCCTGATGTGGGGCTCGATCCCATAACGCCGGGATCACGCCCTGAGCCGAAGGCAGACGCTTAACCGCTGCGCCACCCAGGAGCCCCGAGTCTGTTTATTTTTACCAATCTCTCTTTCCCCCTCTCTGTTTTTTGTTTTGAATGGTTGTTATTGTGTGTCTTCAATTTCACTGATCTTTTTTATCCAGTGTCTAACTGGCTATTAATCCCATCCTTTTTCACATTATATTTTTCATGTCTAGAAATTCCATTTGATTATTTAACAATCTTTAATTTCTTTTCTCATTATGTTCATATTTTCTTCCAAATTACCGAGTCTATTTAACATAAATATGACAGTTATTTAAAGTCCTTGTTTGCTAATTCTATCATCTTTCTTATTTCTGACCTTTGTTTCTATTTCATAATTTTTTCTTTTTTTTTTTTAAGATTTTATTTATTTATTTGACAGAGAGAGAGAGCACAAGCAGGGGGAGCAGCAGGCAGAGGGAGAAGGAGAAGCAGGGAACCCGATATGGGACTCGATCCCAGGACCCCGGGATCATGACCTGAGCTGAAGGCAGACGCTTAACCAACTGAGCCACTGAGGTGCCCCTAATTTTTTTCTTTTGATTGTAGGTCACATTTTCCTGCTTCTTGTCATGTCTCCTATTTTTGGATTGGATTTGGGCATTGTGAACGTTATGCTATTGACTGTTGGTGTCTTCCTCTAAAAACTTTGGGTTTTGTTTTATAAGGTAGCTAAGTGACTTTCAGATTATATGGATCCTTCTGAGTCTTATAAGTTTCTTCAGGGCTAGTTTGGAGTAGCCTTTACCCTAGGGATAATTTAGCCATACCACCAATGCATGATCCTCCTGAGAGCTTGGTAAATACCATGAGTGTTCAATGAGGACTCTCCACTCTGGTTTGTCAGAGCTCAAATATTCTCCCGACCTTGTGGAGCTCTGATGATTTTTCAGCTTGCCAACTACTCATGTGCTCTTTGCCCTGTCTTCTGGTGTTCACCTTTGTGTGCATGGCTTGGATGTCAGCATAAACTGAAGGACACCCTAGCAGACTTCTAGAGCTCTTTTTCTGCAGAGTTCCTCTTATTTGTAACTCTGCTCTGCTAATTGCAGCTACCTCAGGCTCCATGAATCCCCATTTCTGTTCTCTTCAACTAAACAAGACTTCCACACTCTGCTTGGGATCTTCTACTCTGCACTATGGTCCAGAGTGTATCTTCAGGGAGATAGCTGATGAATTTGTAGGGCTCACTATGCTTGTTTTCCTCTTCTCAGATTCACAGTTCTGCACTATTTGCTAACGTGTGAAAGAGTCATAACTCTTTTTTAAAAAGATTTATTGATTTATTTCAGAGAAAGAAAGAGTGTGAGTAGGGAGAGGGGTAAAGGGAGAGGGAGAAAAATCTCAAGCAGACTCCCCACTGAGCATGGGGCCCCATGTGGGACTCAATCCTAGTACCTTGAGATCACGACCTGAGCCAAAACCAAGAGTCCGGTGCTTAACTGATGGAGCCACCCAGGCACCTCAGTAATTTGTTTTTTTTTTAAATTTTTATTTGAATTGAGTTGACATACAATATTACATTAGTTTCAGGTGTACAACATAGTGATTCGACAAGTCTATGTGTTATACTCTGCTCACAAATGTAGCTACCATCTGTCACCATGCAACCCTATTATAGCATCGTTGACTATATTCCCTACGTTGTGCCTTTTTTCCCCATGACTTACCCATTCCGTAACTGGAAGCCAGTGTCTCCCGCTCCTTTTCACCCATTTTTGCTCATCCCCCACCTCCTTACCTCTGGTAACCATCCGCTTGTTCTCTGTATTTATAGATTTGATTGTACTTTTTGTTTGTTTATTCATTTGTGGGTTTTTTTTTTAGATTCTAAACATGTGTGAAATCATATGGTATTTGTCTTTCTCAGTCTGACTTATTTCACTTAGCATAATACCCGCTAGGTTCACGCATGTTGTTGCAAATGGCATGATCTCATCCTTTTTCATGGCTGCGTGAAAGGATGGTAATTTGACTTCATTATAATTACAAACTTCTCTTCAACAAATGACAAAATTAAGAAAGTGTGAAGACAAACCACAGACTTGTAGCGAATATTTGCAATACATAATTTGGAAAAAGCACTCTTAACGAATATATAATGAATCCCTTCAAATCAATAATTTAAAAAAAGACTGACAACTCAAGTTTTAAAAAGACGAAAATCTCGAACAGGCTGTTCACAAAAGAGGATATCCAAATGGCTAATAAACGTTTGTAAAAGTGTTTGACGTCATTATCTTTCAGGTGAAATCAAATTAAGACTACAACGAGATACCGTCTCATACTTACACAATTTTAGAATGGCTAAAATTAAAAAAACTGACAAGTTCAAGTTGTTGAAGATGTAGAGAAACCAGAAGTCTTATACATTGCTCATTGGGAGTATAACTTTATATAAACATTTAGAAAACTGTTTGGCAGCATACACTAAAGCTAAACAAACATGTGCTGCGTGATTATACAACTCAGCTCCTGGGTATATGCCCAAGAGAAATGAATGCATATGTCCACTAAAAGATATGCATGTAGCACAGTCAGAGCAGCATTTTGCATGATAGTCCCAAATTGGAAGCAAACCAAATGTTAATCAAGAGTAGAGGGGCGCCTGGGTGGTGCAGCGGTTAAGCGTCTGCCTTTGGCTCAGGGCGTGACCCCAGCGTTACGGTATCGAGCCCCACATCAGGCTCCTCTGCTATGAGCCTGCTTCTTCCTCTCCCACTCCCCCTGCTTGTGTTCCCTCTCTCGCTGGCTGTCTCTATCTCTGTCGAATAAATAAAAATAAAATCTTTAAAAAAAAAAGAGTAGAATAAATTATGATATAGTTAGATCTGGGATATTAAATAACAACGAAAAAGATTTAACTGCATGTAATAACATGGATGAATCTTATAGTTATAAAGTTGGGCAAAAGAGCCAGACGCAAAAAATTACAGTCTGTATGATTCTAATTTTACATAAAGCACAGGCAAAGCTGACTATTTTTAATCAGATTATTTGGTTTTTGGTGTTGAGTTGCAGAAGTTCTTTATATATTTTGGATATTAACCCCTCATCAAATATGTCACTTGCAAATATCTTCAGTATTATTCAGTATCACCCATTCAATAGGTTGTCTTTTTGTTTTGTTGATTTTTTCCTTTGCTGTGCAGAAGCTTTTCACTCTGTGATAATTATTTTTGATAATTATTATTTCCCTTTTCTTGGAGTTCCCAATATCTATAATACAAGCTTGAGGATTCTGAGAAGATGGCAGAGGAAGAATCGCCAGGAATCTGTCTCCCCTCTGAGAGGACAATTGCACTGGCAAAATCTGTCTGATGTAACAGTTTTGGAACTCTGGAGTCTATTGAAGGCTTGCAACTTCTGGGGAAAATTTAGGATGGTAAATTATGGTTAATTTTGGTCACTTTCAGCTCGTAGTACAATAGCACTGACCCCTACCCCTCAGCTACATGGCAGACAGCTGTGCACATATTCCTGGAGCAAGTTGCCCACAGTACATGGGAGATAAGGTGTGCAACAATGACCCTGTCGTCCAAATATATGGGATCTGTGCTTTGATCACTAATTGTTGCTTCTGCTCAAAGAGGTGCAGACAAAGAAGAAATGGGCAACTATTTTTGTTGCACCTGCCCCCTGCCCCCTTCCGCCCTACCCTTGTTGAAAACACATCTTCTCTGCTGAAGTGGTTTGCAGGGGATTTATAGGGCCAGAGTCCCTTTTTCCTCCTTCACTTTTTGCGTGTACCTTTTTGGGAGCCAGACACTAAAGATTAGAACATTCAAAAGCAACTGCATTTACAGACAAAATTAGAAAGTGACCACACTCGCCCAGGGAAAGGCTCAGTAAAAACCTAAGAAGACATTACGCTTACACCTCATTCTGATCCTCAGCACTGAGACAGCCTAAAACAAACAAACAAATGAATGAACGAACAAAACCCACAGTAAACAAAAACAATAATAAAACCCAGCAAACCCTGGGACGAGGGAGAACCTGATTTCCTGAGTTACCACAATATTAGATTCAAATTTCCTGTGTTCAACAAAAAGTGCCAAAGCATACAAAGAAACAGCAAAGCGTAGCCCATTCCGAGAAAGAAAGAAGCCCCCACAAACTGTCCCTGAAAAACACCTAATGGCAGATGTACTAGACAAAGACTTTAAAACACCAGTCTTAAAGATGCTCAAAGAACTAAAGAAATATGTGGGGAATGTGAAGAAAATGATGTATGAACAAACGAAATATCAATAAAGAGATAGAAGTCCTAAAAGAAACCCAAAAGAAATTCTGGAGATGAAAAGTAGACTAACTGAAATGAACAATCCACTAGAGGGATTCAAAGGAAGATGTGAGAGGCAGAAAAAAGAACTAAAAACTTGAGGATAAGACGGTGGAAACTATTGAGGCTGAGAAACAGAGTAGAGAGATGAAAGAAAAGTGAACAGAAATTCAGGGATCTGTGGGATATAATCAGGTGGACCAACATATGCATCCTGGGAGTCCTAGAAGGAGTAGAGAGAGAGAGAAAGGGGCAGAGAGAGTATTTGAAGAAATAATGGCTGAAAAGGCCCCAAATTTGCTGAAGGACATGAATATAATATCCAGGAAGTTCAATGAATCCTTGTAAAATGAATTCAAGGAGACCCACACCAAGGCACATTATAATCAAACATTCAAAAGACACAATCTTGAAAGCAGTGAGAGAGATAGAAATCATCATATACAAAGAATTGTCAATAAGATTATCCGCAGATTTTGCAGAAAATTTGGAGGCTGTAAAGTGGCTCATAATATTCAAGGGCTAAAAGAAAAAAACCTGTCAATCAAGAATCCTATATTGGCAAAATTGTCCTTCAAGAATGAGGGAGAAATTAAGAGATTCTCAGATAAACAAAAGCTGAGGGTGTTGGTGGCCACTAGGCCTGTCCTGCAAGACAGGTGGAGTCCTGCAAGGTGAAATGAAAAGACACAGTAGACGGTAATTTATTTAAAGTTGTATGAAGAAATAAAGATCCCAGAAAATATAAATACATAGGCAATTATAAGCCCTAGTATTATTGTTACAATGGTTTGTAATTATATTTTTATTAATTTTCTACATAATTTAAAACACTAATACATTTATTTTTTTAAAGATTTTTATTTATTTGAGAGAGAGAGAGAGAGCAGGGGGAGGGGCAAAGGGAGAGAGAGAATCTCAAGTAGACTCTGTACTGAGCATGGAGCCCTAGGCGGGGCTTGATCCCATGACACTGAGATCATGATCTGAGCCGAAACCAGGAGTTGGATGCTCAACTGACTGAGCCACCTGGGTGCCCCAAAACACTAATACATTTAAAGAAAAGAATTATTAATGTAAATCTTGTATTACTGTAACTTTGGTTTGTAACTCCAAATTTTGTTTTTTACATAATTTAGGGTACTAATGCATTTATTAGTTTATGTTTTGGGACACATAATGTATAAAAATACAATTTTGTGACATCAACAACCAAAAGGGGTGGGGATAGAGCCGTAAAGGAGCAGTTTTTGTATGTTATTGAAGTCAAGTTGGTATAAATACAAATTAGAGTGTTAAAACTTTAGGATGTTAAATGTAATCCCCATGGTAACCACAAAGAAAATAGCTCTAGAATGTACACAAAAGGAAATGAAAAAGAAATCTAAATATTTCGCTAAAAAAATCATCTAACGCAAAAGAGCACAGGAATGCCGGAAACGAGGGACCGAAAAGCTAAAAGGCACTTAGAAAACAAATAGCACAGTGACATAAGTGAGACTCGTTAGCAGTCATTGCTTTAAATGGGAAGAGATGAAACTCCAATCAAAAGACAGAGCTTGGTAGAATGGATAAAAACACATGACTCAATGATATGGTGTCTACAAGAGACTCAGTTGAGATCCAAAGGCACAAACAGTTTGAAAGTGAAAGGATGGGAAATGATTCCATGCGATGACAACCAAAATAGAGCAGGAATGGCTATACTAATATCAGATAGCATATTATTTAAATAAAATAAGTTTGGGGCGCCTGGGTGGCGCAGTCGTTAAGCGTCTGCCTTCGGCTCAGGGCGTGATCCCGGCGTTATGGGATCGAGCCCCACATCAGGCTCCTCCGCTGGGAGTCGCTTCTTCCTCTCCCACTCCCCCTGCTTGTGTTCCCTCTCTCGCTGGCTGTCTCTCTCTCTCTGTCAAATAAATAAATAAATAAATAAATAAATAAATAAATAAATGAAATCTTTAAAAAAATAAAATAAGTTTGCAAGAGGCAAAGAAGGATAATAGATGGTAGTGAATGGTTTAATGTGGTAAGAAGATATAACGATTACAGGCATACCTCACTTTAGTGCACTTTGCTTTACTGCACTTCACAGATACTGTGTTTTTACAGATTGAAGACTTGTGGTAACCCTGCACCGAGCAAGTCCATCAGTGATTTTTTTTCCCCAAGCCCAGATGATAGATAGCATTTTTTTTTAGCAATAAAATATTTTTTAAAAGATTTATTTATTTATTTTAGAGAGAGAGTACGAGCAGGAGGGGGAGAGGGAGAGAGAATCTCAAGCAAACTCTGCCCTGAGTTTAGAGCCCAGTGTGGGGCTCGATCCCACAACCTTGAGATCATGGCCTCAGCTGAAATCAAGAGTCTGACACTTAACTGACTGAGCCACCCAGGCACCACGAAATATAACTTTTATACGCACTGGGAAACCAAAAAATTCATTTGACTCACTTTAATGTGATATTTGCTATATTGTGGTGGTCTGGAACCTTAGCTGCAATATCTATGAGGTGTGCCTATAAAAACTTTTCACACATAGTGACAGATGATCAAAATATATGATGCAGAATCGAAGGGAGAAATAGACAGTTCTACAATAATAACTGGAGACTTCAATATCCCACTCTCAGTAATGGATAGAGCAACCAGACAGGAGATAAGTAAGGAAGTAGAAGGCTTAAACAACACAATCCACCAACTAGATCGGACAGATGTATACAGAGCACTCTAGCCATCGACAGCATACACATTCTTCTCAAGTGCTCGTGGAGCATTTTCCAGGACAGACCATATGTTAAGTCATACATTAAATTTCAATAGATTTTAAAAGCTAGATATCAAAAAACTCTCTCCCTGACCACCATGAGATAAGGTGAAAATAAAGAAAAAACTAAAACAAAAATTCTCAAAATTGTGGAAATTAAACAATACATTTTCCAAATAACCAATGGCTCAAAGAAGAAATCACAAGGGAAATTAGAAAATACTCAGAGTTGAGTGAAAACAAAAATGCAATATGTTGAAACTTATGAGACATAGCAAAAACAGAGCAAAGGGGAAAATTTATAGTTACAAATGCTTACGTTAAAAACAGGAAGGATCACGGTGTGTCTAAGTGGCTTAGTCGGTTAAGTGTCCAACTCTTGGTTTCAGCTCAGGTCATGATCTTGTGGGTTGTGGGATAGAGCCCTGCATTGGGCTCCTCATTCAGTGGGGAGTCTGCTTGAAAGATACTCTCCCTCTGCCCCTCCCCCTGCTCACGCTCTCTCTCTCTCTGTCTCTCTCTAAAAATAAATAAATAAATCTTAAAAAAAAAAGAACAGGAAGGATCTCAAATCAACAACATAACTTTACAACTTAAGGAACTAGAAAAAGAAGAATGAACTAAACCCAAAACAAGCAGAAGTAAGAAAACAATAAAGATTAAAGCAGAGATAAATGAAATAGAGAATATCAGCGAAATCAGAAGTTGGTTATTTGATGGGGCGCCTGGGTGGCACAGCGGTTGGGCGTCTGCCTTCGGCTCAGGGCGTGATCCCGGCGTTGTGGGATCGAGCCCCACATCAGGCTCCTCTGCTATGAGCCTGCTTCTTCCTCTCCCACTCCCCCTGCTTGTGTTCCCTCTCTCGCTGGCTGTCTCTATCTCTGTCGAATAAATAAATAATCTTTAAAAAAAAAAGAAGTTGGTTATTTGAAAAGATTAACAAAAAAGACAAATCTTTAGCTATATGGACTAAGAAAAAAAGAGAAAAACTCAAATTACTAAAATCAGAAATGAAAGTGGGGACATTACTGCTGATTCTACAGAGATAAAAAGGATCATAGGAGAGTACTATGAACAACTGCATGTCAAAAAATTGGGTAGCCTAGATGAAACAGACAGATTTCTAGAAACAGAAAACCTACCAAGACTACATCATGAAGAAATAGAAAAATCTGGATGTATCTATTATAGTAAGGAGATTGAATCAATAATCAAAAATCTCCCAATGAAGAAAAGTTCTGGACCTGATGGGTTCATTGAGGAATTCCACAAAAAATTATAGAATTAACATTATTCCTGCTCAAACACTTCCAAAAAATTTAACTCATTTATGAGTCTAGAATGACCCTGATACCAACCCAGACAAAGACACTACAAGAAAAGAAAACTATAGGGGCGCCTGGGTGGCTCAGTTGTTAAGCGTCTGCCTTCAGCTCAGGGTGTGATCCCGGTGTTCTGGGATCGAGCCCCGTATCAGGCTCCTCTACTGGGAGCCTGCTCCTTCCTCTCCCACTCCCCCTGCTTGTGTTCCCTCTCTCACTGGCTGTCTCTCTCTCTGTCAAATAAATAAATAAATAAATAAATAAATAAATAAATAAATAAGATCTTAAAAAAGAAAAGCCTAAAGGCATTGATCTGACCCCGGCCCATGCCTTTAAAACAAAACAAAACAAAACAAAACAAAACAAAACAAAACAAAACAACAAACCAAACCAAAAATAAAAAAAACAAAAACGATAGACCAATATCTCGTATGCAAAAATTCTCAACAAAATACTAGCAAACAGAATTCAGCATCGTATTAAAGGATTATACACCACGACCAAGTGGGATTTATCCCTGAAATACAAGGATGATTCAACCTATGAAAACTGATCACTGTAATACTCAACATCGACACGATAAAGGGAAATATCCACATAATCATCTCAGTTGATGCATTTGACAAAATGCAACACCTTTTCGTGATAAAAACACTCAACACGCTAGGAATAGAAGGGAGAAACTTCAAGGTAATAAAAGCCATAATGAAAAAATCACAGCAAGCATCACGCTCAATGACAGAACACTGAAAGCTTTTCCTCCAAGACTAGGAACAAGGCAAGGATGCCTAATTTCACCAGTTCTATTCAATATAGTCCTGGAAGTCTTAGAGCAATTAGGTAAGAAAAAGAAATAGAAAGGTAACCCACAGAATGGGAGAAAATATTTGTAAATCATATATCTGATAAGGGATTAATATTCTGAATATAAATAGAACTCCTAAAACTTAACAACCACAAAAAACAAGCTGATTCAAAAGTTAGGAAACGGGGGTGCCTGGCTGGCTCAGTTCGAAAAGTGTGCAACTCTTTGATTTCGTGGCGGAGAGTTCAAGCCCCATGCAGGCTGTAGAGATTATTGAAATAAATAAGTAAAATAATAATAAAAAAAAGAAAGTTAGGAAAGGACTTGAATAGACATTTTTCCAAAGAGCGTATATGAATGGCTAATAAGCACATGAAAAAGATGTCCACATCACAAATTACTAGGGAAATGCAAATCAAAACTACGATGAGATGCCACCTCACACCCATTAGGCTGGCTACTATCAAAAAACGATAACAGCAACAAAAAATAACAAGTGTTGGCAAGGATGTGGTGAAATTGGAACCCTTGTACACTGTTGATGGGAATATAAAATGATACAGCTCTTGAAGAAGACAACATGGAGGTTTCTCAAAAAATTAAAAATAGAATTACCATATAATCCAGCAATTCTACTCCTGGGTTTATACTCAGAAGCACTGAAAGCAGGGTCTAGAAGAGATAGTTGTACACTCATGTTCATGGCAGCATTATTCGCAGTAGCTCAAATATGAGAGTGACCCATGTGTCCATCAACAGATGAAAGAGTAAACAAAATGTGGTATATACATATATTATACATATATAATAATGGAATATTATGCAGTCTTGAACAGTAAGGAAATTCTGTAGTATGCTACAACATGGATAAAACTTGATATTATGCAAAGTGAAAGAAGTCAGACACAAAAAGGCAAATACTGTGAGATTCTACTTACATGAGGTACAATGAGTAGTCAAAATCCTAGAGACAGAAAGTGTAATGGTGGTTTCCGAGGGTCATACAGAAGGGCAAATAAGGATTTATTGTTTAATAGGTATAGAGTTTCAGTTTTACAAGATGAAAAGAGTTATAGGGCTGGATAATGGTGAAGGTTGCCCAGCCAAGTGAATGTATTTAATATCACTGAATATACACTAAAAAATGGTTAAGATGGTAAAATTTATATTATGTGTATTTTACTGTAAGAAAGGGAAAAAGTCTGTTGTTCAATGGGTCTCTCGTTCCTGTACGATCTAGTTGAACAGAGTAATGTTTACTTTTTTGAAATTTTATATGTAATTTCTTCTCTCATGTTATTACCCATTATATTGCTAATCTCATTTTGAACTCTATCTCAGAAGTGATTATTCATCTTGTCATTACTTTTTTTTTTTTTACCCATTGTACATGTTTGTCCATTCTATAATCAAATTTCAAGATCATCTCTACTATACCCAGAAGATACCTATTAAATTCTGGAAATGTGCTTTTGTTAGTAACATATCAAAATATAATATTATTATTTTAATAATATCATGCCAAAGTTCTTTTTTTTAAATAATAATATTTTTTATTATATTATGTTAGTCACCATACAGCACATCCCTAGTTTTTGATGTGAAGTTCCACGATTCATTCCTTGTGTATCTTTATCAGCATTCATATTTGTTTAGTGCTATCAATTGTTGCTCCTTTTTTAGCCTTTCTTCAGACATATTAGGAGTAATTTCAACAGTTCTAGATCCAGAGTGACGGAGGCATCCATGTGTTTTTAAATAAATTGTGGGGTGTGTGTGTGTGTGTGTTGTGCAAGACTCCAAAACACAGGGACCAGAGCTGGACCTCTTTTCCTTCAATTTAAGGAGGCTACTGTCTGGACCCATCTGTTTTCTTTCCTAACGTTTGGTCTGTAGTAAGAAATTTTGTGTCCCAATATTGAGAATCGTCTTCATTTCAAATATTTAGACCTGTTGTCCCCATAAGTGGGAATAGCCAACATTTACTCCGTGTTTCCTACATCTCAAGCACTGTTCCACACATTTTATACTTATTTACTAATGAAATACTCAGTATTTACTCACAAGAACTCTATAAAGTAGGTACTGCTATTATCCCCATTTTACAGATGAGAAGACTAAAAACAGAGAGGTTAAGCAAATTGCCTAAAACATTAAAATATCCCAAGAAGGTCAACACTTTGGTATTAAAATTTTCTCTCTTGAATCTAGGAGAAGCACAAAAATTCATAGCATGGTTCCCAGTTCTTGTTTCAGAGAATAAATCAAATCTATCATCTATCTATCTATCTATCTATCTATCTATCTATCTATCTATCTATCTATCATCTATCATCCATCCATCTATCTATCATCTGTCATCTCCGACCTTTCCCTGGAGGTCTCATACCATAAGTACACCTGGGTACTAGAGAGAGTCTCCTAGGAGTTCCACGGGCATCTCCAACTTAATACGTTTAAAATCATATGAATAGTTTTCTCCTCCAGTCTTGCTTTTCCTCCTGTGATTTTTATTTCACTGAACGGCTCTGCTCAGTCATCTGAGCCAGACCCTGGGGTGATCTCAGGCTCTTCCTTTCTTCTTCTTCTTCTCCTCATCTCCTTCTCCGAGTCCTCCTTGTTTAAAAATATACTTTAGTGCTGATAATGTGCTGTTTCTTGATTAGGACTAGTTATAGGAATGTACTTTGTGACATATTCATCAATGATACACTTATAATTTATGCAGTGTATATAGGTATATAAGTATATGTGTACATTATATATAATCTAGTTGCAATTCAATAGAATCATTTTATAAATTTAAAAATGTAATTTATTTAACATTTTAATTAATTTAAAAAAATAAATATATACTTTTTTTTTTTTTTTAGAGAGAGAGGGGGAGAGAGAGAGGTTCCTAAGCAGGCTCCATGCCAAGCATGGAGCTGGACTCAGGCCTCTATATCCCACAACCCTGAGATCATGACCTGAGCTAAAACCAAGAGTCAGGTGCTTAACTGACTGAACCACCAAGGTGCCCCAAGAAAAATTTGCTTTTGAAAAGTGTTTTAAAAACTGCTTTAAAATGATATAAATGTCTCCAAATGTCATGGTTGGATATGAACTGGGGCTCAGGTGTTCCTGAGAAAGGTTGGGCAAATCCTCTCTTTGTATCCATTCACATCTAGTGATTTACACAAGGCCTGAGGAACCCCTGGAGAGAAGCCCTGAACTCTTTCTAGAGATATACAAATATGGCTGATGGGAGGCGTGATCCTAACAGAAGCCGGTGATAGAGAAGGAGACTGGAAGGAAGGGAAAACTCCCTATATAAATGGGAAAAGTTGTTGAGTACATAAACCAGCTCTAACAGTAGGTCGTAAGTAATGGAGAAGAGTTCTGGTTCTAGGTACAGGACAGTGACTGAGACCAGACCAACCGCTCCAGTGGCAGGTGTACATCCTGGCGGACATGGTTTCTGAGTTTGAATTGGAAGAGTTAGATCGTTGATCTCACGAGGCTCCATCCACCTTGCTGTGGCTCCCCTCCTCTCTTCCCTGAGCATTTCTCAGTAGAATCTCTTTCTTACTTCCAAGGAGTGAAGACATGGACTTTCTGCCTTGAGTGCAATGCAGTGTCTAAGTTTCATGGCCTTCAGGCTATAGCTGAATTCTAGCTCTACCAGCATGTGGCATAGCTGAGTTCCTGCTTCACTGGTTTCTAGGGGTTATGGTGGGGATAACATCCACAGGAATGGAGTTTCAACAGGGGTATGGCTTTTGTGGAGACATTAGGTCCTGAGGTTATGGAGTCCTTGCGTGGATGTCTGTGGCAGTAGGTAAAAGAAGGATAGGACCAACAGCTCAAGCAATTCCACTGCAGGACCTCTCCAACGGAGCATAGCATAGAATGAGCATTCTCCCTATTTCACAACACATAACTTTAATTTCAAGCACCAAGCCAAAGCAGCAGCATTTCAACTCCACGAACAATGGCTCATGGCAATGATGGAAGTCCGTGCCCACTGTGGAGTAGAACTTCCATGAATGATTGAGCCCTGAGCGTGCAGATTTCTGGCTTGGCTAGCCATGGCCTAAAGCTCCCACTTTTTGTTTGCTTGCAAAAATTCTGGATTTTAAGCTACCAGGATATAGTCGTGAATGTTGACAGGTGACATTTGTATTCACCAACTGGCAAAAGTTGAGATTTCTGGTTATCTTTGTGCAGTTACATATATATGTGTGTGCACACGCATGTGTGTGTCTGTGTGTGTGTAAAACTTGGTCTATATCCACACTCTGGTTAGAGTGTTGTTTCTTAAAACAAATTTGATCAAGTCAGTCTTGCCTACACGAAAAGTCTTCACTGACTCTTCATTGCTTAGCGGTTCAACTCCTCAGCCAGGACCCTCCATAATCTTTGCTCTTGCTGGTATCATTGATCTCATCTCCTGTGTGTATCCCCTGCAGTCTAACTATCCTGAAACGGTACTTGGATTCCCGCTTTCATTGAGTGTCTCTTATTTAAATTTTTCTACAACTATTTTAGAAGTTATATACTCTCTTTCTGTCCTTTTGTTGATTACTCTCACAATTTTAACATATTTATTTATCAAACATATTTATTTATCAAACATATTTATTTATCAAACATATTTATTTATCAAGAAGTCAATCTCCTTATCCTCCTTCCCCCAAATATAAGGACCTTAGACACTTTAACTCTACTTTTTCCTTTCCAGAGATCTAGGCTACTGTTATGTTTTTTTTTTTCTTTTAAGATTTTATTTATTTATTCGACAGAGATAGAGACAGCCAGCGGGAGAGGGAACACAAGCAGGGGGAGTGGGAGAGGAAGAAGCAGGCTCATAGCGGAGGAGCCTGATGTGGGGCTCGATCCCATAACGCCGGGATCACGCCCTGAGCCGAAGGCAGACGCTTAACCGCTGTGCCACCTAGGCGCCCCTAGGCTCCTGTTATGTTTTAATTCCATCTTTGAAAAACTCACCAGAGCTTATTATTACCATTTTATATAGTCATGGTTTATTTATATGTATCCACATATTTTCCATTTTCTTTGTTCTTTATTACTTCTTACATCCCAGACCTTCCATCTGAGAGCACTTCTTACACATGAGATCATATTTTGTCTAAAGAATTTCCTTTATAATTTTCTTTAGTGAGGGCCAGCTAATGGCAGTCTTTTGATTTTTTTCTTTTCTGCAGTGTTTTTATTTCACCACGATTCCCGAAAAGTCTTTTTAACTGTGCCTAGATCTCTAGGTTGACTGCTTTGTTCCCTCAGCACATTGGACATACCATCCCACTATCCTCGGGGTGTCTGTTGTTGCTTTGTGAAGTCAGCTGTCAGCTTATCTATTGTTTGTTTGAAGGCAAACTTTTTATTCTCTGGCCGCTTTTAAATTCTTCTTTGTATTCTTGATTTTGCAGTTTTTAAAAAAAGATTTTATTTATTTATTTGAGAGAGAGAGAATGAGTGGGGTGAGGGGTAGAGGGACAGGGAGAAGCAGACTCCCCACTGAGCAGGGAGCCTGACGTGGGGCTCAATCCCAGGCCCTGGGATAATGACCTGAGCTAAGACGCTTAACTGAATGAGCCACCCAGGCACCCCTTGGTTTTGCAGTTTTAGCATGATGTCATAGATGTGGAATTTTTTCTTTTTATTCTATTTGAAATTTATTGGGCATCTGTAGTTTGATTATTTTTATCAATTCCGGAAAATCGTCCGGCCCCTATCTCTCCATGTTTTGCCTCTGTCCCATCGTCTCCCTCTTTTTGGGGGGCTTCTGATTTGATGTATGTTTGGCCATCTCACATTACCCTTCATGTTTCATGACCTCTCTCTCTCTGAGCTTTCTCTCTCTATGATCCCTTCTACATACATTCAGCTCTTTCTGTTTGCTGATTCTATTAGCACCTGTATCCAGTTGGCTGTAAAAACCCATTTACTGAGTTTCTAATTATAGTTATTATATTTTTCATTTCTAGAAGTTATATTTAGTTCCTTTTCTTATCTACTTGATCATTCTTTAAAATTCCAGTTCTTTGCTCATGTTTTAAAATTGTCTTTTATTTTTTAATGAATCTGAGACACAGAATTAGATAAATCTTAATCCTTGGTTCATGGTCACTCACTGTTCATCATTGGACATAGACCTCTTATTTCGTATACGAATGTATGTATGTATGTATGTGTATGTATTTATAAAAGAGCGTAATGAATACCTGTAATCCTACCATCCAACCCAAAAGCTAGAAGAGTTACCTATTTGCTTCTTCCCATCCTATAATTCTGCTTCCCCCTCCTGAAGTTTGTGATTCATTCACTTTTTAAAAATAATTTTATCAAATATATATGTGACCTAAATATATTGTTCAGTTTGAATAGTTTCTGAATTTTATGAAAAGAGTATTATGGCATATGTAATTTTCTGGGACTTTAAAAAATATCTACATCATATTAACTAAGACTTTTCCATATTTTTGCACAATCTATATAAGTTTCCATTGTGTGGCTATTCCATGATTATTTTATCCATTCTTCTGTTAGTGAGCATTTTGGTTGTTTCTATTTTTTTTCTACTAACGACAGTCATGCTATGAATATTCGTGTATCTATCTCTTGATAAACATGAGCAGAAGTTTCCACTGGGCACATCGTTAGGGGTGGAATGCCGGATTGTAGTATACATGAGCTAAGGAGTCAGCCAGTACACATCAGTAGAGCTACTGGCTAGCGTCCAGTCTGGTTGGCCAGGCATCTGTTCTGATTGGTCAGTATCCATGTGGTATTGGTTATTAGTACTTTGAATATTATCCCTAAGTGTCTGTGAATGGCAAGCTTTGTAATCGAATGCCAAATTATTTTAAATGGTTATTCTTTTTTTTTTTTTAAGATTTTATTTATTTATTTGACAGAGATAGAGACAGCCAGCGAGAGAGGGAACACAAGTGGGGGGAGTGGGAGAGGAAGAAGCAGGCTCACAGCAGAGGAGCCCGATGCTGGGCTCGATCCCACAACTCTGGGATCACGCCCTGAGCTGAAAGTAGACGCTTAACCGTGGTGCCACCCAGGCGCCCCTTAAATGGTTATTCTAATTTATACTTCTACTAGAAATATATGAGATCCTATTGATCCACATTATCTCCAACATTTGGAATTGTCAGATATCTTAATTCTTGCCAATCAGATGGGTATGAATTGGTATCTCATTCTGGTCTTGATTTGCATTTCCTGTTTACTAATAAGTTCAAGCGTCTTTTCAAGCATATATTGGCCATATGCATTTCCTCCAAGAATTCCCTGCTCATATATATCTGGCTCACGTATCTTACTCATGTATCATGTACTTTTCTATTTGATTACCTTTTTCTTATTGATTTGAATGGGTTTATATAAAGACATTTAAAAATCCGTGTTGCTAATTCTTGGTCAGTTATTTATGTTATGAATATCTCTGCCCCTTTTGTACCTTTCCACTTTCTTTAAGATGATTTATGAAATAAAAAAATAATCAAAAAACGAAAAAAAAGATTATTTATGAATAGAAATTCTTCACTTTAATGTAGTCAAATGTATCAATCTTTTCTTTCTCAGATAGTGCTTTCTGTATGCCATATTTAAGAAAATCTTCCTAGGGGTGCCTGGGTGGCTCGGTTGGTTGGGCGACTGACTCTTGATTACAGCTCAGGTCATGATCTCAGGGTTGTGAGATCAAGCCTTCATTGGGCTCCACGCTGAGCATGAAGACTACTTGGGATTCCCTCCTTCCCTCTCCCTCTGCTGCCTCCCCGCCCCTTGTATATACTTGTGTGCACATCCGCACAGTCTTTCTCTCTCTCGCTCTCTCAAAAAAAGAAAATCTTCCTAATCCAAGTTCGGAAAGATATTTACCTATACTAGTGTGAGGTGTCGCGTTGATTTTATGTGTCAACACGACTGGGTCATGTGGTACTCAGATACTTGGCTAAATATTACTTCTGGGTATGTCTGTGAAGGTCTTTCTGGATGAGATTAACATTTCAGTAAAGCAGATTGGCTTCCCCATTGTGAGTGGGCCTCATCCAATACATTGAAGCCTGAACAGAGTAACAAGGCTGAATAAGAAAGAATTGTCTGTGTCTGCTTGTCTTCAACCTAGGACATGAGTCTTTTGCCTTTGGACTTGGACTCCAACTGGAACTTACGCCATCTGCTCTCCTGGTTGTCAGCCTTTGGACTTGGACTAGAACTATATCATTAGTTCTCTTGGGTCTCCAATTTGCCTACAGTAGATCTTGGGATCTCTAGGTCTCCATATTGCATGAACCAATTCCTTATAATAAATCTTTATATATATACGTATATGTTTAATAAATATGTAAATTATATAATTATGCATTCATATATATTTATATAACTCATAAACAAATGTATTTGTATATGTAAAATATATTAAAATATATTTTGATATATAAATATATATTTAAATATATGTATTTTAAGATTTTTTTATTTTTAAGTTAATCTCTACATCCAACGTGGCGCTTGAACTCACCACCTTGAGATCAAGAATCTCATGCTTTACCAACTGAGCCAGCCAGGTGCCCCATATATTTATTATTTATATATCTTTAATAAATTTAGTAAATGTACTTTAAAATAGAAAAAAATATATACATATACAAAAAATATATATTTAATATATATAATATATACATTTATTTATTTATCTCTTATTGATTCTGTTTCTTTTTTTTTTTAAAGATTTTATTTATTTATGTGACAGAGAGACAGCCAGCAAGAGAGGGAACACAGCAGGGGAGGTGGGAGAGGAAGAAGCAGGCTCCCAGCGGAGGAGCCCTATGTGGGACTCCATCCTCCAATGGCAGGATCACGCCCTGAGCCAAAGGCAGACGCTTAACGACTGCGCTACCCAGGCACCCCTGATTCTGTTTCTTTGGAGAACCCTAATACAATTTCTATTAAGGCATTTGAATTTATTTGACATTTAAGTCTTTAACCCAACTGGAGTTGAATTTTGTCTATTGTGTAAAGTAGGGATCCACTTATTTATTTTTCTAAATAAGTCATCAGTTCCCTTCCTTTTTCCACTTATCTGCTGTGCTATCTCTGTTATACATCTAAGTGCCGTATATAAATTTGTTTTGAACAATCTAGTCCATTGGACTGATCATTTCGTCTCTCTGAGCCAGCACCACGTGGTCTTGATGTTATAACTTCTTAATAAGTCTTGGTATCTGATAGGGCAAATCATGGCTCTTTATTCTCTTCTTTACAAGTGTTTAAAGTAATTAATTAGATTTCTTGGTACCCAGTTTAGAACTTTTAATATGATTTAATATTAAAAGGGCCCTGAATTCTTGGAAAAATGGTTATTTTTCATATCTGGATAGAAAATGTACAAAATGAGTTGAAACATTTTCTAATATTAGAAAATGAGGAAATTACAAATATTTCTGGGATTGCAAATGACCCAGTAGCCACCTTGAACCCTGGTCAAAGATAGGAAAAATAAAGCATAAATAGAATAATAATTTCAATGGATTACAATACATCAAATATGTTTAAATCCATGAGTTTGTAATGATCCTAAAAACCCTCACTGGTCACCCTTGGAATATGCTAGTAAACCATTCCTTACATTTGATTATCTTAATTTTGTATTGGGTTAAAAAAGACACAGTAAAATGCATCTTAAATATATAGATCTTAATATATACAGTCTAAATGTATAATCTTAAATGTATAGGCTGATGAAATTTTACATTTATATGCATCTATGTAACTATCACTCAAAAGAAGGTATAGAGTTATTCTTCTGAACTCTTAAGGTGCCCATGCAGCAACTGGTGATATTCACGTTCTGATTCAGTAGGACCACTGTGAGACCTTGGATCCTGCATTTTTTAAAAAAAGATTTTATTTATTTGAGGAAGAGAGCAGAAGAGAGAACAGGGGCGGGGCAGAAGGAGAGGGAGAAGCAGCACTCCCCCCGCCCCCTGGCTGAGTGGGGAACCCAAGGCGGGGGGCTCAATTCCTGGACCCTGAGATCATAACCCGAGCTGAAAGCAGACGCTGAACCTACCGAGCCACCCAGGTGTCCCGGATCCTGCAGGTTTAACAAGCGCCCAGGTGTTGCCGATACTGCTGATCTGTAGACCACAGTTGAGAAGCAAGGGTATAAATTCTCCTATGTTGTAGTTTGTAAGAGTAGTTTGTTTTTTGCTGAATAACTTTCATTTGTTAACGGAATTGATATTCTTACATTTGTTGACTTATTTTACCACTGATGGACATTTTTTTTAAAGATTTTTTTATTTATTCATTTGACAGAGATAGAGACAGCCAGCGAGAGAGGGAACACAGGCAGGGGGAGTGGGAGAGGAAGAAGCAGGCTCCCAGCAGAGGAGCCTGATGCAGGGCTCGATCCCAGAACGCCGGGATCACGCCCTGAGCCGAAGGCAGACGCTTAACGACTGAGCCACCCAGGTGCCCCTCCACTGATGGACATTTTTATTTCCAGTTTTAGGCCATTATGAATTAAATTGCTATGAACATTCTTGTACATGTCTTTGGGTAGACATACGCACTTACTTGGTGGGGAGTATTTATCTAGGAGTAGAATTGCTGGGTCATAGGGTCTACATTTATTTATCTTTAGCAGATGCTGTCAAACAGTTTTCCAAAATGATTGTAACATTTCATTCTTACCAGCAAGGTATCAGAGTTCTGGTTGGTCCACATTTCACCAACACTTGGTATTGCTCTTGTTAAAATATAGCCATTCTGTTGAGTGTGTGGTGGCATCCAGTTGAGACTTTTTTGGCTGGTGGGAGAACCTCTTTTGAGAAGTGACCACCCAAGTTTTTTTTTCCCATTAAGATTTTTGGCTTGTTTTCTTTGTTTGTTTCATATCGATTCATAGGGATTCTCCATATATTCTGGATTTGAGTTCTTTATTGGATACATGTATTGTAAATATCTTTTCGCAGTCTATGGTGTGTTTCTTCCCTCTCCTTAATGACCTTTTAATGAATATAAATTTAATTTTAACAAAATCCAATTTGTCAGTATTTTTTTCAACTTTGGAAAGTTGTGGTAAAATACACATAAAACGGACCATCGTCACCATTTTTAAGTGTACAATCAGTGGCATCAAGTACAATCATACTGTTGTGCAACCATCACTCCCATCCATTTCCAGGACTCTTTTCCCCTTGCAAAACTGAAATTTCATGCCCATTAAACCACTCCTTCCCATTCCCTTCTCCCCTCAGTCCCTGGAAACCACCGTTCTACTTTCTGACTCTATGATTTTAATTAGTTACTTCTGTGTAAGTGGAATCAGACACTTACACTTACGGAAAAATACAGTATTTGTCTTTCTAGGACTGACTTATTTCATTCAGCATAATGTCTTTCTTGGTCTCTTGTAATTTTTTTTTTTAGAATTTATTTATTTATTTGTGTGTGTATGGGTGAGAGAGGGAGAGAGAGAGAGATCACAAGCAGGGGGAGTGGCAGAGGGAGAGGGAGAAGCCAACTCCCCGCTGAGCAGGGATCCTGATGTGGGACTTGATCCCAGGACCCTGGGATCATGACCTGAGCTAAAGGCAGACGCTTAACTGACTGAGCCACCCAGGCGTCCCTCTTGTAATGTTTTTTGATGTAAGGTTTATTTTGTCTGGTATTAGCATAGCCACTCTTGTTCTTACATTTACTGTCCTCTCGTGTTTAGTTGTTTTTTTGTAGTGAAATGCTTACATTTCTTTCTCACTTCCTGTTGTGTATATTTTGGAGCTCTTTTCTTTGTGGTTACCATGGGGATTTCATTTAAAAATTTAAAGTTATAACACTCTAATTTGAATTTACACCAGCTTAACTTTAATGGCACACAAAAAGCTCTGTCACCACTGATTTTGTCTGTTGACACCACAAAATTATATCTTTATATATGGTGTGTCCCCAAACATGAACCAATAATTATTTTAAGTGCATTTAAGCCTCCTAAATTATGTAGAAAACAAGATTTGAAGGTACAAACTAAAGTTACAGTAATACTAGCTTTTTCACTAATAGGTTTTTTAAAAATGTACTAGTCTCTGAAATCATGAAGAAAAAAAACAGAAAATGCAGTTACAAACCATTGTTACAATAATACCAGCTTTTATGATTGCTTCTGTTTTTACCTTTATTGAGATCTTTCTCCATACAGCTTTGAGTTCCTGTCTAGCCTCCTTTCATTTCAACCTGCAGGACTCCCTTGAGCATTTTTTTTTCAGGGAAAGCTTAATGGTAACAAACTTCCTCAGCTTTTGTTTATCTGGGAGTGTTTTAATTTCCTCCTCACTTTTATTTTATTTATTTTTTAAAAATATTTTATTTATTTATTTATTTATTTATTTATTTATTTATTTAGAGAGAGGGGGTGGAGGGGCAGGGATAAGCAGACTCTGTGCTGAGCATGGAGCCCACTTTGGGGCTCGATCTCATGACCCTGAGATCATGACCTGAGCTGAAACTAAGAGTTGGACACTTAACCGACTGAGCCACTCAGGCGTCCCTACTGCCTCACTTTTAAAAAACAGTTTTGCCAAATATAAGATTTTGACTGGCAGGTTTTTTTTTTTCTTTTAACGCTTTTGATACATTGACCACTCTATTCTGGTCTCTAGAGTTTTTTTTTTTTTTAAGATTTTTTTATTTATTTATGTGACAGAGAGACAGCCAGCGAGAGAGGGAACACAAGCAGGGGGAGTGGGAGAGGGAGAAGCAGGCTCCCAGCAGAGGAGCCCGACGTGGGACTTGATCTCGGAACGCCGGGATCACGCCCTGAGCCGAAGGCAGACGCTTAACGACTGCGCTACCCAGGCGCCCCCTGGTCTCTAGAGTTTCTGATAAGAAAGCTGTTTATGATCTTATTGAGGACTCCTTGTAATGGGACAGGTCACTTCTCTCTTGTACCTTCAGAATTTGTTGTCTTTGTCTTTTGGCAGTGTGAATATAATGTGTCCCAGTGTGGGTCTCTTTGAGTTCATCTTAGACTCGTTGAGCTTCTCGGATATTTATATTCATGTCTTTCACCAAATTTGGGAAGTTTTCAGCCAATATTTCCTCAAATATTCTCTCTGCCCTTTTCTCTTTTTTATCTCCTTCTGTGACCCCCACAGTGTATATATTGGTCCCCAATGGTATCCCACAGGTCCCTTAGGCTCTGTTCATTTTTCTTCAATCTTTTTCCTTTCTGTTCCTCAGCCTCAATAATTTCCATTGTCTTACTTTCAAGTTCACGGTTATTTTCTTCTACCTGCTCCAATTTGTGTGTGAATGACTGTAGTGAATTTTCCATTTTAGTGAGTGTATTTTTCTCTTCAGAATATCTTTTTAGGTTTTCTGTTTATTGATATTTCCATTTTGTTCATACATCATTTTTTTTTTTTACTTTCTCCACAACTTTCTTTAGCTTTTTGAGCATCTTTAAAATAGTTGTTTCAAAGTCTTTTTCAAGTAGATCTACCATTAGGTTCTTTTGGGGGGGGGGACAGTTTCCGTTGGTTTATTATTTTTCTTTGAATGAGTCATTCTTTTCTGTTTCTTTGTATGCTTTGTGATATATTGTTGAAAACTTGACATTTGTATCTAAAAATGTGGTAACTCTGGAAATCAGAGTTGTCCCCTATCCGCAGGGTTCACCCCTTCCTTCCTTCCTTCCTTCCTTCCTTCCTTCCTTCCTTCCTTCCTCCCTCCCTCCCTCCCTCCCTCCCTCCCTCCCTTCCTCCTCCTCCTCCTCCTTCTTCTTCTTTCTTTCTTTCTTTCTTTCTTTCTTTCTTTCTTTCTTTCTTTCTTTCTTTCTTTCTTTCTTTCTTTCTTTCCTTCCTTCCTTCCTTCCTTCCTTCCTTCCTTCCTTCCTTCCTTCCTGTTGGGAGAGCATGTGAGTGGGGGTGGGGAGGGGCAGAGGGAGAGGGAGAGCATCTTAAGCAGACTCCATGCTGAGCACAGAGCCCAACAGGGCTGAATATGACCCTGAGATCATGACCTGAGCCATAATCAAGAGTCAGACACCCAACCAACTGAGCCACCCAGGGACACCCTCCCCTTTTTCTTTAAACATAAATTCTTGTAAGCTGTTTCTGTGCCAAGGATCAACCGGAGGTGTAAACTTAACGTTTTCTCAGCTGTTTTCTGAGGCTGTGTCTTTCTCTGGACATGCACAGTGATAGTCTAATTTCTCCTGTATAAGTAGTTGCTTTTGAATATCTTTTTTTTTTTAATTTTATTTATTTATTTGACAGAGATAGAGACAGCCAGCGAGAGAGGGAACACAAGCAGGGGGAGTGGGAGAGGAAGAAGCAGGCTCACAGCAGAGGAGCCTGATGTGGGGCTCGATCCCATAACGCCAGGGTCACGCCCTGAGCCGAAGGCAGACACTTAACCGCTGTGCCACCCAGGCGCCCCTGCTTTTGAATATCTTAGTCTTTAATATCTGGTTCCCAAAAAGAGAAAAGGGAAAAATAAAGGGGGAAAAGGCTCTAGCCACTTAAATCCCCTGGAAGTCACTTTAGCCAGGGTGTGGGGGTGTGTTTTGCAACAATGGGAGGAGGTCCAACAACAATGGCCATCTCCTCTTTGTCTACGTCCTGTTATTAGAAGTAACTTTCAGTGGTTGAGCATAGATCCCTGATATTTGAAGAAAAGGGTCCTTTTGGCACCCTGGCTTCTGCAAGCTGCTCCAAGAACATATGCACAGCTGCCTGCCAGGTTGCTGGAGGTGGGGGATAGGCAAATGCTACTATGCTAAAATTGCTGAATTTAACCAAAATTAATAGCACTTTACTGTGTAAGTTTTTCCTGGAAGTTGCAAGCCTTTCAATAAACTCCAGAGTTCCAAAAACAGTTACATCAGACAGATTCACCAATGCAATTGTTGCCTAGTTGAGGAGACAGATTCTTTTTTAAAGATTTTTTTTTATTTATTTAAGAGAGAGAGAAAGAGATTGAGAGACATGGGGCAGACAGAGAAGCACGCTCCCCCCAGGGAGCCTAATGCAGGACTTGATCCCAGGATCCTGGGATCATGACCTGAGCTCAAGGCAGATGCTTAACCAACTGAGCCACTCAGGTGCCTGAGAAGACAGGTTCTTGGTGCATCATCTTTCTAGAATCCTTCTGTCAATATTTTATTATATGGTTATCACTTTTGGCACGCTGCTTAAGAAAGATTTGCCCACTTCAAGTCCATAAAGATATTTGCTTATATTTTCATCCAGAAGCTTTAATATTTTACCATTCATATTTAGGTCTGCAATCCATTTTGAATTGCTTTTTTTGTAGTCAAGGTTTTTGGGTTTTTTTTGTTTTTTGTTGGTCATATTTTTTGAGGTCAAGGTTCATTTTTAACCAATTCATTGTTTTTCAAACTTAAAACTAAAGGAAACAAATAAAGTGTTTTCTTGCTTTCCCTATATAAAATATACATTAAAGTAATAAAATAATCGAGGAGAGAAGTTTCTCTTCATAGAAGTGTTGCAGCTAATAATTGAGGAGGGAATTAAATAATTGGTATACCACCATTTTGCAACCTGTAATACATAAAAGAGAGACAACATGAAAGGAGAGATTACCAGATACAATACATCTTCTTGATGGAAATATACAACACTACCTATAAAGAATGGTTGCCCCCAAATTGAACCTGCATCTGATCAAACCTCTAGATCGACTTACCAATTTCTATAAAATATGGGGGATAGAGAAATGTGATAAACAACTTTGCAAGCAAAACCCACACACTTTAGGAAATTCTCAAGATAAACAATCTTCTTTCTGCAACAAATACATTTGCTGAAAAAAAATGGAGACAGGGAATCTATAGATTAAAAAGACTTCAGGGGCGCCTGGGTGGCACAGCGGTTAAGCGTCTGCCTTCGGCTCAGGGCGTGATCCCGGTGTTACGGGATCGAGCCCCATATCAGGCTCCTCCGCTATGAGCCTGCTTCTTCCTCTCCCACTCCCCCTGCTTGTGTTCCCTCTCTCGCTGGCTGTCTCTATCTCTGTCGAATAAATAAATAAAATCTTAAAAAAAAAAAAAAAGACTTCAGTGACATCAATCAATTACAATGTATGAGAAAAATCAGCGAAATCTGACTGCATTTCTTACTAGATATTTGATTATATTTGATGATACTAGGGGATTATTATTAAATTTTTAGACATGATCATCATATTGTAATTATATTAAAAAAATGCTTGTATTTTAGAGATACATACTAAAATGTTTGTTAAAAAGATATTATGTCTAGGACTTGCTTCAAAATCATACAAAGAGAGGGGGAGTGGAAGATATAAATTAAACAAGATTGGCCAGGAATTTATAATAATTGAATTGGATAATCGAATAGATAAATGAGGGGTGTATTATATTTCTCTCTTTTCTAAATTTCTGTTGTGTGTGTGTGTGTGTGTGTGTGTGTTTGAAATTTATCATGATAAAAAGTTTAAAAACTGTGCCTTAGTCATTCTTGGTTGTTTACTTTTTCATATTGATTTTAGAACCAGCTTATCAAATTACATGGCTTGTTATTGAAATTGCATTGAATCTAGGGATTAATATGAAAAGAACTGACATCATTAGAAAGTTATAATTTTTAAATTCATGAACGTGAATTATCTTTCCATTGATTAGGTCTTTTTAAATGACTTTCAGTAAATATTTATAGTTTTCTGTATCTTAGATTTATTATTAAATATCTAACATCATTGGAGATATTGTAGATGATGCACTTTTGCAAATTACATGTTTTGCTATTGTGCTGATGTAAAAACATGCCAAGTGACTTTGGTATATTGATCTATCCAGGCATCTTGCTAAATACAGTTGCATCTAACAATTTGTCTTCCAATTAGTAGTACAATTAGGACAAAATATTCTCCAGAACTGTCTTAGTTATCTATTGCTCCACAAACTCAGTATTGTAAAAAAAAAAAAAAAAAAAAAAAAAAAGGATTTAAAAAAACATCTCAATGTTTGTGGGTGGGTCAGGAATTTAGGAGAAGATTGGGTGGTTTGGGCTGAATATTTCTCATGATATTCACAGAGTTGTCATTAGTGACTGCAGTTTTCTGATGGTCTGGCTGAAGCAGGAGTATCTCCTTTCAAACTGATTCACCCGCATAATAAGTAAATTGTTGCTAGTGGAAAGAAGCCTCAGTTCCTCCTCATGTAGGTCTTTTCACAAGCCTTCTGGAATATCTTCATGACATAGCAGCTGTTTCCCTTAGGGTGAGCAAACTCAGACAGCAAGGTCGAAGCTGCAAGGTGTTTTATGCCTTTGCCTCAGAAGTCACATGCTATCATTTCTGCTATGTCCTATTGCTTGTACATATCAATGTTATTATTATTCAGTGTGGGAGGGGACTACCCAAGACCATTAACGCCTTGAGATGAAAATAATTGAGGGTCACCTTGAAAACTGATAACCATAAGCACACGTGTTAGATTTAGAAACACTGATTATATATTAGTCACAGAACAAGTTTCAACAAATTTCAAAGAATAAGTATCATACAGGCAAGTTCTTTGATCACAATGCAATTAAATTAGAAGTTAGTAACAAAAATATACACTAAATACTGCTCTTTGTAAAAGAAAAACACACTTTCAAATAACTCATGTGTCAAAGAAGAAATTATAATGGAAATTTTAAACTAGTCACAACTGAATGATAATAAGACATGTGCAATACAGTGAAAGTAGTTCTTCAAGGATAACTTATAGCCTTACACATATTTACATTAAAAAAGAAGAAAAGCTGAAAATTAAGAAACTAAGTTTTCAATTAAAGTGGTAAGTTAAAGAATGAGTAGACCCAAAGAAAGTAGAAGTAGGTAATAAAAATAAGAGCAGAAATCAAGAAGTCAGAAAAGATCAGCAAGGGGCGCCTGGGTAGTGCAGTCGTTAAAGCGTCTGCCTTCGGCTCAGGGCGTGATCCCGGCGCTCCGGGATCGAGTCCCACATCGGGCTCCTCTGCTGGGAGCCTGCTCCTTCCTCTCCCACTCGCCTGCTGTGTTCCCTCTCTCTCTGGCTGTCTCTCTGTCACATAAATAAATAAAATCTTAAAAAAAAAAAAGAAAAGATCAGCAAAACTAACAAACTGACTCTTTACAACGATTAAAATATGGACAAATCTCTGTAAATGAGAACCACAAAAATAGAGAAGACACAAATAAATATTATAAGGTGGGCACAATTACAGGAGAAGCAGAGATTCAGATGATAATGAGAGAATTTTGTCAACAACTTTATGGGAATACATTTGAAAACTTAGACAAAATAGACATAGTATTAGAAAAATATAACTTACTAGAATTGACTCAAAAAGAAACAGAAAACCTGAAATAGTCCTTAAATAGTCCTGTTAAAGAAACAGAAGCAATAGTAATACAGAACAAAACAAAACAAAAAACTTCTGTAAAGAAAACACCAGTTCCAGATGGTTTCAAAGACGTTTCACCAAACTTAGAAATATCAGATCATTCCAAACTTACATAAACTTTTTCAGAGAAAAGAAAATAAGATAATACTCTTCCAACTCATTCTATAAAGCTTAGATACCAAATAACTTAGATACCAAATCCTAATAACAAAAAATGAAAATATCAGGCTTGTTTTATTCATTGACATAGATGCAACAATTCAAAGCAAATATTAGCTGATCAAATCCAATGATATACGTACAATAAATCATAAAATTCCTTGAGTAAGCTGAGTTTACTTCAGGAAAATAAATTTAAATATTAGGAAGATCTCTAAATGTAATTGATCACAACAGGTTATAGGAGAAAAACCATACGGTCATGTCAAAAGATGCAGAAAAAGCCCTTGATAAAATTCAATGTACATTTAATTAAAAATTTAGTAAATTAGAACTAAAATTGAACTTCCTTTACTTGATCAAGAGAGGTCTCCAAGAACTCTACAATAAATATCATCTTAAAGAAGAAATGTCAGAGCACTAAAATTACAAACAAGACAGACATACTCACCATCACATCTTTCTAACATTGTACTTTAGGACCTGGAGAGCACAATAAGAAAAGGAAAATAGGGGCGCCTGGGTGGCACAGCGGTTAAGCGTCTGCCTTCGGCTCAGGGCGTGATCCCGGCGTTATGGGATCGAGCCCCACATCAGGCTCCTCCGCTATGAGCCTGCTTCTTCCTCTCCCACTCCCCCTGTTTGTGTTCCCTCTGTCCCTGGCTGTCTCTATCTCTGTTGGATAAATAAATAAAATCTTAAAAAAAAAAAGAAAATAAAATAAACCAAAGGCAATAGGATTATTTTATTTCTCTAAATGTAGTAAATAGAATTATTTTACATTCCGTGTCTCATAGTTTTAATTTGAGTTATTTGCAGATGTCTTTCTGCTGTTTGTTGTTCTAGCTGGTTCTTGTTCTTAATGTCATATTTCCTTGTGTGTTTGGTGAGATTTGATTGTGTTCATTCATTTCCTTTGGAACTTTACCTGTGGAATTTATTTGAAGCCTGAGATTTATATACTTTCTTCCAGGCCCCTGGGGCACTCCCAGTTTGGGACCATTATATACTAAATTCTTGGTTTGACGTTTTTCAGATCTTCTAGGTCTGATTGCATATGATGTGAAGTCGAAGCTGTAGTTATGGAGTCTTAAGAGGTGATTCGTCTTTCCTATATTCATTGCCATTGCCAAGGCTTAAAACAGTAATTTTCTGGGGCGCCTGGGTAGCTCAGTTGTTTAAACGTAGGGCTCTTGATTTCAGCTCAGGTCGTGATCTCAGGGTCCTGAGATAGAGCCCTGCATCTGGTTCCCTGCTCAGTGGGGAGTCTGCTTGAAAGATACTCACCCTCTGCCCTCTCCCTGCTCTTTCTCTCTTAAATAAATAAATAAATAAAATCTGAAACAAAAAACAAAAAACCCAGTAGTAATCTTCTTGCAATTTCTTGGGTGTGGGGATGGGGCAAGTTTTTTATAGTTCACCTGTACCTTAGAGGAGAGAGAGCCCTTTGGGATTCTAAGTTAATGCGGGGGAATGTTTACCCAGCTAGGGAAGACCCTGTGCTTTATCTTCTTTCCCATATGCCCTGAGAGATCATGAAAACTGAAGTTCAATTTCATCTGCTACCAAGTACCCCTGTATCAGTTATTTATTGCCACAATATTATGGTATAATATACCATCAAAAAATTTAGTGGCTTCGGGCGCCTGGGTGGCTCAGCTGTTAAGCGTCTGCCTTTGGCTCAGGTCATGATCCCAGGGTCCTGGGATTGAGCCCACATCGGGCTCCCTGCTCGGTGGGAAGCCTGCTTCTCCCTCTCACACTCCTCTTGCTTGTGTTCCCTGTCTCGCTGTCTCTCTCTGTCAAATAAATAAGTAAAATCTTTAAAAATAAATAAATAAAAAAATTTAGTGGCTTAAATTAATAAGCATGTATAATTGTGCAAGAGTCCTCAAATTCATGGGATGGTTCTTCTCATTCAGCTGGGTCGCTTTCATGTCTGCAGTCAGCTACGGTCAAGTATATACCACTGTTGCCCTTGCCTGGGCCCTCCCATGTTTAGGGGTCAGCTGGCTATACCGGATCAAGAGATGGTTGTTCTGATGGTCTTGGCTGGGAAAGCATGGCTCTCTTGCACCTTGTCTCTTGTCTCCAGCAGACTACTCCAGGCTTATAGTCATAGTGGAGGTCAGAGTTCAAGAGAAAGAGTAGAAGTATGCAAGCTCTAAAGCTTAGGCTTGGAACTGACACACTAGGACTTCCTCCGCATTCTATTGGCCAAAGCAAATCACAAGTCAGATTCGAGGTGTGGGAAAATAGAGTCCATCTCTTGATGCAGGGAGTTTCAGAGTCATATGGTAAAGGACATGGATTCAGGGAGAGATGAATTGGTGCTATTTTTATAACCAGTGTATCACAGCCCCCAAGACTAGCGTTGGCTTCAGTGTTCTGCATACTTCTCTGATTCTGCCTTCACTCAGATTTCGGCTGGGGTGCTTTTTTATTTTCTTGTCAGCTCATTGATGCATTTAAGAAGATTAAAAAAATGTTTTTATCTATCATTTTTTAACACCTATCACGTTTTCGGTGGGAGAATCAACTAAGCAGCTAGTCTGCGGTACTGCGTGAATGACAGTTTGATGAGTTCTTGTCTCTGCACCTGGGTGGTTCTCTACCCTAATTCTCTCTCCCAGCTTGGAAGTCTCCAATGCCTCCTTTATGCTTCTTTACTTCTTTGACTGCCCCCCTTCACTGAGGCAGAGCCAACCGTTGCCTCTAGACTCAAAGTATTTTATGCCCATCTCTATTAAGGCCTGGAATTCCTAACACCGCAATCATAATTTGTGAAGTGCAGGGCCCCTTGTTAAGAAATTATTAAGAATTTCAAGACAGTGACAGCAGAGCATTAAACCAAGAGTGGGGCCTTTTTAAGTGTGGGCCTCTGTGTGACTGCACAGCTCACACTCCTAGGAAGCTGGCCCTGAGAGTAATTACTGGTTTACATCTCCATCTCCCTTATACATCACTGGATGGCTGTGAACGAACACTGCCCAGGGTAAGCCTGCCTGATTAATTTTAATCAGTAAATGGTTGTTGAATTAACAAATGAAAACTACACCATGTTCTCAATTCTAAAACACATCAACCCTTGGATAACAGCTTTAAGAGAAGAGAAGAAAACTGTATTAAATGTCCCTATCCATTATAAGATGTGTTCCAATTTTAGAATAGTTAACAAAAAGTACATCTTGGAACTCAGAAAACGTGGTGGTGCCTTTGGTGCCCTAGGTGATGACTGTTCTTACACTTCATGGAAAGCACAATTGTTCTTTCACTTCTAAAGCGGGTTCTTGGGACCAAGTTTCTACTTGATTTTCTGTGGTAACTGTTCTTAGCCGGTCCTTGGGCTGGAAATGATCTGTAACCTTGCTCATGATTGAAAATTCTTGATGGAACCAGTCTTGTGAGAGGCAGGATAGGTAACCATTCTGCCAGCCCCCCAGCCCCAGACTTCTAGACTTCTAGGTTTCCTTGGGGAAGAGCTTCCCAAACTCCTTTATGTCATTTATGTCATGTGGCATCTTGAAACATTGGTCTGGAGAAGGGGGAAAGGGCTTAGCTCGCAGCTTTAATTCTTTTGGGCCTGTGACTTCTACTTTCCCTGCCTCAGTTTCCCCTTTATACAAGGAAGAGAGCCAGCAACCCCAAATGGGTACAGGGAAAAGGGAGTTGTTGGGTGAATGTTGAATCATAACCACTTCAAACGTCTGTTCCCAGAGAGGAGGACAGTTGGTCTCCCAAGGCTCCCAAGCCCTCACTTCACCATCCCAAAGCTTTCAAGACCAGAAGAGGTGGAGGAAGGAAGAGGGCTTTAGGATGCACACTCCTCTCCACCCCAACTTTCAGCGCCTGAGGCAGTGTTCCTTCACATCCATCCTGGAAAACCAGAATCCAGGACCAGCCCCTCCCCCCACATTTTCAGCCCCTCCCCCTGCGGCTTCCCCAGTTCTCCCCCCCCCCCCCCCCATTACAGCATCGCTTTGGGCGCCAAGACGGATTCCAGCCAGGAACTGCTGCAGTCAGCTCTCCTCCGCCTCTCCTGGCTCCTGCAGCCTGTGTCCTGGCTCTGCGGCTCCGGCTGTGCTTCGGACAGTCCCCTTTCCCTTCCCCACCCCGCCCCCGTCATGGCACAACCCCTGGCTCAGGGCCTAGAGGTGGGCGGGCACAGTGGGTACCGGTGGGGGCCCCGGCAAAGTCGGCAGGTATAGCGGGGTTCTCCCTCCACACTGGGAATGCCTGGGCTGTGCGGACTGTGGGTGGGGGACTCCTGTCTGTGGCTCTGAGGCCGGGCACAGCGCCCCACCCTGGCAGGGGCTGGGGCAGAGAAAGGGGGCTCCTTGAACCCAGGCCAGGAGCCGAAGTCGGGTAGCTGCCCGGAAAACCCGAAGAGTCTTCTAAGAGGATGTGGGGGGGGGGCTGTATGTGACATTCAGGGTGTGACTGCCTCGGTGGGCGCGAGACCGTGCCTGTGAGGCTGTGCGACTGTCTCCCCAGCCGCCGCCGCTGGGCTTGGGTCCCTGTGCCCAGGTCCGTCAGTGCGTGATCGTGACACCGTGTGTCTGTTCCTGGGTCCGGCGGACGCGGACCTGGTGGTCCCCGGGGAAGGGAGCAGGTTCGCACCCGGGAGCTGGGCCTCCCCAGCGCTGTCGCTCAGCGGGGCGGGCGCTCCTCGGAGACCCCGGCGGCCGTCCGCCGGCTGCGACCTCGGCCCTCCTGGGTCCGGTGCGGGGGCAGGGAGCTCGGTCCCCCTCCCTCTCCCGGGCTCCGGGCTCGGCAGCCCTGCGCGGGGGCGGGGGCGGGGGCGGAGCGCGCGGGCGGGATCCCCCCGCCTCCCCTTCCTGGTCCCCGGGAAATCCAGCCTCCGTGGCTTGGCCGCCTCCCGCTCCCGCGCCCGCTGCCGCTCGGCGCTCGCTCGGGGCTCCGCAGCCGGCGCGGCCCCTCCGCTGGGGGCTCCGCAGTGCCGGGCCCCTTCCCTGCCCGCCCGCCCGCCGCCGCAGCGCCCCCGGCCCGGGCCGCCGGCACCATGTAACCCGGCCGGAGCCCGAGCCGGGCCAGGTAAGCCGCGGGGAGGGGTGGGGACGGGGCCGCGCTCGCGGCGCCCTCTGCAGCGCCCCCCAGCCTCGGCCTGGCTGCGGCCCCGGCGCCGCCCACGCCCCGGGCTCCCGCGGCCTCGGCTAGCGGCCCCGGGAAGGGGGGGAGGGCTGGGCCTCCTCCGTCGCCCCCGCCCCCGCCCCGGCCTGGCGGCCGCCGGCCTGACCCAGAGCACGGGCGGGGGCGCCACGCGGAGCGAGGACCCGCTCTCCGGGGTAGAGCCGCGGGGGCCGGCCAGCCCCGGCCCAGTGCTGGCCGTGGCTGGAGGCTCGGTGTTGGGAGGGAGTAGCCAGCCGGGTTGTGGGGGGAAGTGATGGTGCTGGGGAGATCCGGAGAGAAGTTTCCTTTGCAGGTGTGTGAGTGTGAGTGCGTGTCACTGTGCCTGTGATGAGTGTGTGAGTGTGTCACCGTGTGGGTCTGTGGGTGATTGTGTATGCCAGTGAGTGTATGCAGTGTGTGCGTGTGTCATTGTGGGTGAGCGTGTGTGTCAGTGGGTGTATGCAGTGTGAGTGGGGAGTGTTACTGTGCATGTATCGGTAGACATGTGTGTGAATGAGTGTGTGTTGTCACCGTGTGTGCCCGTGTATGTCTCTGTGTGTGTGTGAATAGGATGTGTGTCAGTGTGACTGTCTGTGAGTGGGTCCAGGTGTCTGTGGCGCGCGCGTGTGTGTGTGTGTGTGTGTGTGTGTGTGTGTGTGTTGGCTGTGTGAGAATGTATCTGAGCAGGGTTCACTCTGAATCACTGATGTCCAGGCTTTGTCCCTCCTTCCCCCCAGGGGATTCCTGGTGGTGGTCCGGGGGATCAGACTTCTCTGAGGTCAGATCATCCCTCCTCCCCTGTGACTCCTCACCCCCAACTCAGGCAAGAGCTGCACTGTACTCCCCACCTTGATCGTCACCTTCACCTACCTCAGGGGGTACCCTCTGTGATGCTCCTGGTGTCCTTCCTGCCCGCTGGGGCCCCCGGTGGTAGTAGGGCCAGGGGTGAGCTGGAGTGTGCGCTGCTTCTCGGGGCTAGGAACTTGTGTCATCCCAGTGATGTTCACCAAGGGCCCTTAAGTGCCGGGAGCTGAGGAGGCCAGGTGGCAGCTTCTGTCCCGTTGTTAGTCATCAGAGCAGGTGGCTGTCTCCCAGACTTCCAAGTCCTAAATTTCCAAGTTCTGGGTCATTTGTTCAGTTCCTTGGCTCTAGGTGGGTCTGTGCTAAAACTCTTTGAAGTAATAATAGTAAGAAAACAATGCCCTTGTATCAGTCCAGGGCTTTTGAAAAATATTTCACCCTCAACGCCTTCTTATCTCCCCAGTAGCCTCAGGAAGCAAGCAGGCCAGGTTAAGCCATATGAAATTGCCAGTATTCAACTGTTTTTGTTTTTTACCCACAAAAACAGCAATTTCATGTAGTTCAACTTAATATACTACCAATTTACAGATGAGGGTGTTGAGGCTTGGGAGGTGAATTGCACTGTTGGTGATTTTACCCTGCTAATCAGTGGGACAGAAAGACTCCAAGCCAGGTCTTCGGGTGTTCAAAGAGTTGGGCTGGGGCCAAGGTTAACAAGCGGTACCCCCTGGTGGGTTCTCTCTGACCCTGGGGGCACTGATCTCCATCTCCACCCAGCATTTCCTGAGTGCCGGGGCTACTTCTGCACCCAGCTGCCAAGGCCTAAAAGGGAGAGAGGGGGAGAAGAGCGGAGGGAGGGAAGGGAGAGAGGCTTCGTGAGCTGGCAGTGAATCAGGGTCTAAAAAGGGAGCTGGGAGGGCTAGGGTGGCAGGTGTTTCTAAAAGGAACATGAACATAGGATGAACAGCCTCAGATACAAACCCTGCAGCCCCCACCCCCACTGCCCCACTGATCTAGCAGGCAATGCCCACTGCATTTTATGCCAGGGGGCTCACATCCAAGGAGTGAGCTTGTATATAGGAGAGGAAACTTAGAATTGACTTGGTCTAAGCTCTTAATTATAAAGTGAGGATACTGAAGCCCAGAGAAGGGAGGGGACTTGCCCAAGGTCACGTAGCAAACTTGTGTGTTCCCGGCTAGTCTTAGCCCAGGAACTTTCCAACTCTCCATGTTACTCTCAATTCCTGGAACTCCCCCCGCCCCCACCCCAATCCATGCCCATCAGAACTGAGGCGAGGGGATTTGAGGAGAAGAATCAAAGACCCAATAAGCCTAAGGCTGTAGATCCTTTAACCTGGGACCCTTTATAAAGAGAGAGCTAGATGTTATTGGGGATGGGGATTCATAACCATACCTACCACTGAGTAGGCCATGGGCTTGTCTTGATTCCTGCTGGTGAGGGGCTGGAGCTGCTGAAGGCCAGACTCCCAGACTTTCTTCTGTGGCAGTGCCTGCTTTCAGCTGCTGCCTGGCACCTCACATCATCTCTGTCCAGCTGATGTTGGGGCTTGAGCAGGCTAGAGCTCCATTTTCCTTCATCCCACCCAGTTTCTGATGCATTTTGCCTCTAGCTGGCCTGACAATTCCTTATTTCATGGGTTCCTGTTGGGTAGAGAAACTTCTGGGGATTTTCTGGTTTTGGAAGGGTCTGTAGTTACCCTTAAACCCTTTCTAATTAAACTTCCAGAAGTCTAGGGTAAAGATAAGATAATTGTCCCCATTTTACAGATGGGAAGACTGAAATTCAGAGAGGGACCTTCTATTTGGTTGTTTTTTCTCTTAATCTATTAAGATCAGTAGAAGAGGTTCTTGGAGGGAGGGGATGAAGGAGGCAAATGACAACAGAACCTTTTGTCTAGAGGGACTTCTACAGACCCCTTCTAGTGTCTTACCATCTCCATGGTCAGAAAACCTTTCCAGAGTCTGATTTTATTCCCACTTGGTGGATTCAATGTGTTGTCTCAGTGGGAGTTGGAAGAACAGCTGTGTACCCTCCACTATACAAGCATTATGTCTCAATTCCTTCTTTACCCACCTGCCCTCCCCCCCCGCCCCCCAGTCTGAAGACTGCTGGCTCAGCGGGCCTCCCGCTGTCTGGGGAGTCTGGGTTTGAGCTGGGGTGAGGCAGTGGCACCATCGTTATGGAAACGAGCTGCCAGCTCATTGTTGCTAATAACTTGTCAAGTCCCTGGGCTCAGATGCAGCATGCCTTCCCACCGGCCCTTCTCCCCATGTCACAGAAAGAAAAAGTGAGGTTGTGAGGGAGGGGCTGACGAATAAGTGTGTCTGGGGAAGTGGATGGCCTTGTCCTTGGGTTGCAGCTAGAGAACTGGGGATAGGTCCCTTGGGGGCTGATTTGCACATTTGATTACATAAGTTTGTGTATGATTGCATGGGCTGTTACATGTGAATACACTCAGAACATACTTGTATAGACCTGTACATGCTAGCTGACATGTTCATGTGCTTTTACACAGCAATCCACATGTAAACATGCTTCCAAGCACCAGAACATGCTTGTGCATGAATACTGCCTCTACCATCTGCACATAAGGCACCCAAGAAATCTGGGTTTGTGGGGGTGTCCAGGTATGTGGGTGGGGATCTGATCTTTTTCTGAGGCAGCTTCAAAGTGTCTTGTTAACAAAGGGACAGAATGGTACCAGGGTTCCTTCTTCCTTCCAGTCAAGAGCTCAGAATGGGAGTGGGCTGGGAATGATGTGGGGGGCTCAAGCTCCTAGCTCCTGAAGGCCCCTGCCTCTATGTCTTTGAGCTCAGGTATCCCCTGCCCCCTTCACTCTCTGTTCTTTCTTATCCTCTCCTCTTCCTATGTGTAAATATTAAAGAGCTGAGCCTGCAGGGCTGATGTAGACATGGGGAGAGAATGAAATTAAAAAGGATTCCCTTGCCCCCATCCCGACACCCCCACCCTCCATTCCCCTGCTCCTGCCTCCTCCCATTTCTCTTCTCCCCTCCCCTCAATCAGTGCTTCCACATGTCTCTCCTCCCCCCAGTCCAGATGGGAGCTGGCTCCTTCAGAAAGGGGGCTCAGATCAGGGTGTGGGGAGCTACCTCTCTCTGCCTCCCCCCACCACATCTGCCTACAGGGCTGGGAGCCCCCACGTGAGTATTTCTCTTATCTTTGGGGTGGTGGTTAAGAATGAAAAGTGGTTTTTAGAACCAGCTGTGAGTGGCGTTGAGAGGCTCTGGGCTGAAAGGAGGTGGGTGGGGTCCTCTCTCTAGGCTCCCTCAGGGAAGCCTCGTGTCTGGGTTTCTTTTCTCTCTTTGGACACAGAGGGAAGGGAGCAACACCAGGTGCTCCCGGTGGATGGGAGCGAGCGTGGGATGGGCAGGGGAGAGGGGCTTCTGTTCTAAAGAGCACCGGTGTGTGGTGGGGTAAATCTTTCTGGCATCCTGGGTTTCTGGCAGTTGTGCCCGGAGAGTCGCTGGGAGCTGTCCCGAGTACTGAACGGGACTCGGCGGGGATTTGCTCCTTCGGCACTGTCTTGGGTCCTGAATGGCGCTGCGTTGGGACCTGATGATGGAAAGGTGACTAGGCAGTGCTGAGGGCTCACTGGAAAAATTCTCCCAGATGACCCATTTTCCAAGGACGGAGTCCCTAGTTGGAAAGATAGATTTTGGGGTCCTCCTTCTGGCTTTAGGCCTCACAGTTAATTGTTAGTGGTATTTGAAAAAAAGAACTCTTTTCCTGTTTCAGTTCCCCCTCCCCTTTCCAAAATCACCTTTCTGTTAATATGGGGGTAGGAATGGAGGTTGATATCGTGGCTGTAAGCTCTCTTCTCCTGGATAGTTTTTAGTGCAACAAGCTTTGGGGTATGGACACCAGCTTTTCTCCTACTGGGTCCCACAAGTTCAGGCTCAAGGCAGTTCTGGTTTAGGAGAGCTTAGGTTTTGCTAGTTAGGCCTGGGGTAGATAGGGTTTAGGAGTTCAGGACAATTTGATTGACTATGTGGCACCCCTCTGCCCAGTATACTTTGGAATTGAGGACAGGGGATAGTGAAATATTCTTCAAACCTGTCTTATACTCTGCCTACCCCAACCACAGCTCAGAGCAGCATTTGGGAGAGACTTTTGTTGGGGAGGAAGATTTCCAAGCAAAAGATTCAAGGAGTGGGTGGGGTTGTTCAATGCCATGGAGCAGAGAAGGAGGAGGCTACTGGAGATAGGGCAATGGGAAAAGAGGAAGATCTGGGGAAGAAAAAAGCCCCTCAAATTAGGGGATAGGGTCTTAGGTTTCAATCTTCAGCTTCCTTGGAAATCTTTTCCCCACTAACCTAGCGTCATCTCAATTTTCTGGATCCTTGTGCTTTGTCTTTGTAACTCTGAAGGGAATAGAGCAAGGAATTATTTCTCCAGGTCCCTTCCCTTGTCATCCCAGGGGGATGAGAGCCAAATGTCAGGACATGCAGATGAGACTGTGGGGAACAACAGGCAGGAAGGGTTGATGGCAGCTTCACCTCCCATCCCCAAGAGCACAATCAAATATTCAAATGGGATCCTTCTTGAGGGGAGAGCAGAGAGGGTTTCCAGATGATGCTGGGCAAAAATTGGGTGTGGCAGGGAGTTCAAGAAAAGGGGGAAGTATCTAGGGACCCCAAACTAAGCCAGTTCATTCTTTCCCAGATGTGACTTCTAGTTAATAAGGAGCCCATCACCCATCATGTTTTTGATGTAACTCATCAAGATGATTCTTCTCTAGCTGCTTGGGAGGAGCTGAGTTTTCCTGTGCTGTGGGTGCTGGGAGGTAGTGGGTGTGGGTGTGGGTGCCTGTTTGGGGAGGGGAGGTGTTTGTGCTCCACTCAGCTCCCTTGGTTACATAACAGCTTTGATAAGACTTTACTTTGGAGCTGCTGCTACTGCCTGAAGCAGTCACCCCTCCACCCCCACATGGAATACTGGATGTCCACCCCCCTCTCCCTGGCCCCTTGGAGAGTCCTGCTATTCATGATCCAATGTTCCAGCAGCCACTTTCCTGCTGGGAGTTGTCTTCAGTTCCCCTCCCTGCTCCCTACCCAGCTCCTGTTTTTTAAATACTCTTCTTTTGTTATCTTGAGCCAAGGTCACCACCTTTACATTTTTAAGCCTTAAGGTCTGGCCTCTTTTTGGCAGGGTCTTTGGGCTGGGATGGAAGGGGTTCACTGGACATCATGAAGTTGCCCTCTAAGAAAGGAGAGAGTCATCCCAGGAGGTTTTAGGGCCCAGAGATAATTTTCTGACTGTTCCCTCCTGTGCCCCAATAACTGTTTTGGAATCTGGGAGCAGTGGACTATACCCAGAGGTACTGGGAGGAAAAACGCTGGTCTTGTTACTGTCTTTTTATTTCTCCTTTTTGAATTAAAGACTTGTATATGTATGTGGGCATGGGGATGGGGGTGGGGGCTTCTTCTTGGGTGGGGAAAATGTACACCTATTCCAAGGTGCACCTCCTTCATTGCTACTGATCCCCCAGGTTGTCTGAGGAAATATTGGTTACTACAGGCATGGGACAAGGGGATAACAGCCCATTTTTAGAATGACTTTTTTTTTTTTTCTGAGAGTGGGTGGGAATGGGGTGTATCCAGGAGTGGGGCATATCCTATTGATAGTAGGCACAACTTTCCAAATGGAGAAGTGGGAGACTGGCAAGAAAGAGAGCAAGTGCAAACTTGCAATGTCCCTTGGAGAGAATATGGACTCCTGGCTTTGTGCACAGGATAGAAACCAGGGGAGGGGCTGAATAGCTCTGCTGTTCTGGTGCACATGCGTGTGTATTGCTGCCTGCGAGTGGGTCTGTGACTGTGCATATGTACACGCGTATGTGTGAGTGTGCTGTATGAATGTGTTCAAACACATTTATGATTTTGTGTGAAGCGTAGACACATGTATACCTAGGTGGATGTACGTATAACTTTATGTGTGCACCCATGTCTGTTCGTGACTTTGAAGGCAATGACTTGATTAAACCTGTGTGTGTGTGTGTGTTGGGGTGCTCACCCAACAATGCATATACGTGAGTGTAAGTTTGCCTGTGAGCATGTATGTAGGGATACATATATGCACACATGAATTAATAGCATGTGAATATATCTACATAAGCTGGGTCATGTGAACAAATGTGGCAGAGAGAAAGGATGAGAGAGAGAGAGAGAGATTGATTCTGACTGAGCACTGGGGCTGTCCAAAAGTTGTTTTCCCACACACTTGAATTTGATCCACCCTGACGCCAGTGGCTCGTCTCCAGAAGGCAGCCTCCTGAGGTGTCTCAAATTCTCATGTCACAGGGACCCAACTGTTCCTCACTCCCATCCACATGATGGGGATTTGCAGATGGGAAACCTATACAGGCTTCCGAGACAGCTGAGTGAGGAGCCCAACCCAAGGCCGATCGAATGCTATGGGGCTCGGGAGTGTATGGGGGGAGAGGGTATGGGAGCTTAAACATGAACATGACAGCAGACATTTTAAGAGTCAAGCAGAACAAGGGGGGCTTAGTGGGTGAAGGGGGCCGGGTATTAGAGGCCCAAGTGTGTGTATGAGCCTCACACTTGCGGGGCATGTGGCAATACGTGTGTACGTGTGTGTGTGTGTGTATTACTTGTCTAGGCTTTACTATGCCTATCTTGACATAAATGCACTTTCTAATGTGTACACACATGCACGAATCTACAGGAATGTATATATCCACTTGGGATTTGTCAACACGTACATACATGCTAACGAACACATACATATGAATAGAGTGTGCAGAAATACGTGGGCATATGTGAACACTGGCCTGATGGCACCTGGCGAGCACATACACGTGCACCTCACTCACCCACCCACATGTTAACGACAGCCTGCAAGTAGTCCCTTTTCCGCCACCTGTGCCTCACCCAGTGCACGCATTCATTCAGCCAATGTTTCTTTTATGCCTATGATCTGCTGTATTCTGTGCTGGACACTGGGGATGGTCCTTGACTTCAGGTAACTTATAATCCAGAGAAGGTAAAAGACCTGAAACCAAGTAAGGAGAGTGTTGAGGAAGGTGGGAGGACATAAGTGGTCATGGGGGGGAGGTGGAGACCTCTGGAGAGGTTGGTCAGTTCTGGAGTGGGGGAAGGGAGGGGTTTGGTAAAGGAGCTGTAGGAGAGGAGTTCTTTGAGCCACAGCTTGAAGTTGGAACAGGTGTTCCCCAGGTGGACAACTGTAAGAAAAGGTGTTTCAGTGACAAGAAATGTCCCAACTGGTCTCCCAACTCCCACCGTTTCCAGCCCCTCCTCCACAGAGTCTCCCTTGCAGAAAAGCAGCCTGAGTAAGATGAGGTCATGCCTTTCCAATGGCTTTTCATTTCAGAGTGGACTCCAAAATGTTTAGTGGGGCCTGAGTGACCTAAGGGCTGTGTGTAAAATAGCCTCCAGTGACCTCCCTGATCTCAGGTGCCACCCCTACAAGGGCTTCCGTTTGGTTCCACAAAGATGGTAAAGCACCGTCCCACCTCAAGGCCATTGTACTCATTTCCCCTCAGCTTGGAATGTCCTTCCCCCAGATATCCACGTGACTTGCTCTCTCACTTTGTCTTTGCTCAAAAGTCACTTTTTTTTGGAGAGGTCTCACCTACAGTCTATCTTCGATATCCCCTCGTCCTTCTGTCCCCTCGCGCCACTCCATTATTAAATACATTCGAGCCAAGCCCAAGGCTGATCAGCTGCTGTGGTGCTCAGGGGTGTGTGGAGGACAATCCACCCTCTACAGTCTCGTATGCATTCTATTCTAGAAAACGAACTTCTTCAGACTGGGAGCTTCGTCCGTTGCGTTCGCTGCTACCCCTGCTGTGTCCAGAGGTGTGCGCAGCTCCAGCGGGCACTCAGTACACATTTGTTGAATAAACACATTCTAGGTAGACCACACTGGCAGCCAGTGAGGGGACTAGACCGGGGTGGACCCAGATGCGAGGCAGGGAGACCAGTTAGGAACCCGCCGAAATAGCTTTGGTGAGAATGTAGGATGAGGGCTGCTTTGATGTCGAACATTGGCAGTGGAGGTGGCGAGAAGGCGGTAGAATGCGTGCATTCTCATGCACACGCGTGCACACGTATGATTTTAGCCAGTCAGGTCTACTGTCTTAGCTGGAGAAGGCTAAGGAAGAAAGTAAAAATGTCTTCATGTGTGAATGCAGTGTGTATGTCATGAACACCCCATGGCAAGCTGGACACCCTCCAGCTAACTTTGGCTGACCATTCTCCCTTCCTTTTGGATCGTGGCACCACCACCACCACCCATACGCCCACCCCTGACGGCCAGGTTGCAGTGGGCTGTGGTGTACGGGGTCCCTCTGGTTCCATTTGGTCAGTGATACAGGGCCCCTGCCTTAGGTAACAACATCCTGAACAGTGGGAGGGGTGTTAGGAAGTCAGAGCCTCGGAGCATTAGAGACCCTGGGACAGAGGCATGCGGACCCTGAGAGGAGTGCTCAGAGCCTTTGAGCTCAGGCCTGGTCCAGACTTCCCTAGGCCCGATGTGGCGGGAGGCAGGGCAGCCTCCTCAGACAGCATTTTCCCTCCTCTCTTCCTCTCCCTGCTCCATTCTGGGCCCTCCCTCCTGGTGGGGTGGTGCCTTGGCCAAGTACGGGCTCAGGAGTGAGTGGTCCCCCCAGGCTGTGATGTGAATTCAGGTATGTGGGGGCATCTAGGGAAAAGGGACCCGATTTCCAGAGGACAGGCCGGGGGTTTGGGGGTAAGGGAGGAATCGCTCTGAGAATCTCAACTTTGGCCGTTATCCTCTCTCCCAAGAGACTTGGGGACTCGCGCTCGCGTAGCACAGTGAGGGACTGAGGTTAGACCTCAGGCGGGGCCAATCGGCGGCTAGCGGGAAGGGACAGAGACTTGAGGCGCGGGGAAAGCTGGGAGGAGGGCCGGCGGAGAAAGGAAGAAGTGGGAGTGGTGGGTCAGCCCCGCCCCGTGCCGCTCCCCGACCTGGGGAAGGGCCGTTGAGGCCTGAAATCCTCTGAGAGTTCCTCCCCCAGACCTCCAAGCTTGCGCCCGCGTTGCCTCATCCCCCAGAGGCCAGGGCGAGAGCCCCTTGCAGGTTCGAGGTGTCTGGGGGGCTTTCTGCCAATCTCCTCTCCATCTGGACTAGGGGCGGGGGCGCTGCCGCCGCTCCCCTCCCACCTGGGCTCGGAGCTTGGGGGTTGGGCCGAAGCTGCCGCCAGAGCCGCCCACCTGCCCGCGGTGTCATGGCAACGACTCTGCCCACGTGGACGAAGAGGAAAGGGAGAAGAGAGGAGAGGAGGTATCACGACAGACGTGAGGATGGGAGGAGGCTCCTCAGGGTCCTGCGTGCTGGAGCTACCACCCTGCCAGTGGTCCGGTCCTAGCTGCTCTCACCCCAGGGCCCCCAGGGCGGGGTGGGGCTTGAGCGCCAGTCCTGGTCTCAGAGTGCGCATGTCCTTGGGTGTCCTGAGTGATGCTGATGACCTTGGCCTCCTGTGCTGGGGGCCTCCCCGGGCAGCGTCCTGGGGAAGATGGGGCTGTGGCATGTGCAGATCTCTCCTCTCCCCACCCTGCAAGTCGGGGATGGTGCCTGGGGCTGAGGGGATGAGAGCCCGACCTACTTCTCCATTTTCTCACTATTTTTCAAAAGGAAAATGACCCACTTTTCAGCCAATGGGACTGGGGCCTGCTCCCAGGCTTGATTCCCCGAGCCCCCCTGCCCAGGCCTCTGTCCCATCGTCAGCCTATTAGCCACGTGCTGGACCCACTTGCTGAGGGAAGCAGGTGCACCTGTGTGGAGGGCTCCTTCTCCGCCATCTGCACCAGGCTGGGGAGGGGCCTGCTCTGAGTGAGGCAGGGGTGTGCTAGGGCCCTACTGATCCTGCGTGGGCTCCACTTTGGGTGGACCCCATTGGCAGCCACAGTCCCGGGCAGTTTGAGTGTCCTGTCTGCCATCTCCGTACACTCCCGGGGTGCATTCAAGGAAGGGCAGGAAGACTCTGGGGAGGGCTGGAGGAGGACCATTCTGTATTAGTGGATGGTGGTATGCTGTCTTCTCAAGCGTGAACAGGGAGAGCCTATGGCCCTTGAGAACCATGTCTGTCTTTCTGTCTGTCTGCCTGCCTGCTAGAGCTCCTCCCCGAGAACACTCCTAGAGGGTTCTGTCTATGCCTTTCTTCCCAAGCCCCTCCCCCTCTCTAGGATATTGGTTTGGGCCTCAGAGCCCCCTCCCTCCCTCAGCTATATTGGCCTGGGCTGGCTTGGGGGGTGATTAGGGATTTAATTATTTAGTTTCTCCAGCTCAATAGATTAATTCCATCCATCACAGGCAGGCTGAGTCTTCTCCCCCTTTCAGGGCTGCCTGGCCAACCCCAGAGGGAGGGAGCATCATTGCTCACCTGGGCCTAGTGCTGGGTCTGGGAACAATGGATAAAGTTCTTGGTGGGGGAGGATTTGGTGTATGACATTGAGCGGATGTGGGTGCCTGAGCCATGCGGCGTGAACACGTATATTTGTCGTATGGGGACGAACACGTGAATGAACACGTATGGGAGGTTTGTATCTGCAGCTTCTGTGCGTACAGGCGTCGGCGTCCATTGGATTAAAATGCAGATGTGTGTGAACCCTCGTGGGAACAAGTTCGTGTGTATCCGCACATTATGTGACGATGACTGTATATGACAAGTGCCACGTGAGTTGTGTTGGATGATCCGCATGGCTTTGTAATCTGACTTTGGAGGAGCACATATGTTCAACTGTGAATAAGCAGTCTTGGCAACATGTGCCCGTGTGCGAGGGAGGGATGGAGGTTTTCTGAGGCTGCGTGATGAGTCAGGGCACACTGCGGGTCCACTTGGTGGCCTCATCAAACCCCTCTGGTCAGAGAGACATGCTACTTTGGACCTGCTGGGGCTTGGTCTCTCCGTGGATGAGAAGGTTGGGCCTGGACTCGGACCAGATTCCAGTCCCTCTTCCACCACCTCTGTGACCTTGGCAATTCTCTTACTTGTTTAAGCCTCAATTCTTCATCTGTAAGATGGAAGTAAAAATGGGAGCTCCTGCGAAGGGGAGTTTGCGAGGGCGACGTGAGAAAGGGCAGCGAAAGCACTTGACGCCATGGCTTTTTAGTTGTAGGCATTCAAAGAGCTGTACCTCGGATTCCAGAGCTGAAAGGCACCAGGGGTTGCCTGTCTGAAATGTGTTCGGTGCTTGAGTCCATTCTATAGCATCCTCCAAAGCAGCCCTCCAACCTCTACTCACAGACCTCGCTAGGCAGGACACACCCAGTTCTTCTGGAAGCCCACCGCCCCGGAGCAGCTCTGCCTGCGGGGGAGTTCTGCTCCAGCCGCACACAGTCATTTCCTCCCTGCCTTCTTCTGTTTCTCCTCTGCTCCCTGTGCCCCAGCCAGGGATACTCCTTCTTGATGGCTCAATCACGGATCCTGAAATTATTGAGCATCTACTGTATGCCAGGTCTTGTCCATGCTCCGACAGATCAGATGGATCCGGTTTTCAAGGAGCTCACAGTCTGCAAACAAATATTTACCCTACTGTGTTGAAGTATGGGACCCAAGAGGAGGTAGCAAGTGCTGTGTCCTGGGATTGATGGGGGGGGCACTCATAGGTAAGTTTTCTTGGAAGAACACCTCAGAGGTCAAAGCTGGGAGGACAGGCCATCCATATGGAAGGCTCTCCTCTTCCCATGCTGTCTCCCCCTGTGGTCCTAGCTCCTGCTAAGCCCAGAAATCCAGAGAAGAGAGCAGAGGCTAAGATAACCTGGAGGCTGGGACAGGATCAGGCAGAGCTGAGGCGTGTTGAGGTGTTACCCCTTGAACCTCAGAGTCTGCCAACCAACCAGCCTCCATGGGGCCCTGTGTGTGACTCCCCTGCAGGAGAGACCCAGAGGAGGAGCCAGGCCCTGATTCAGGCAGCCCCTGTTTAAGCTCACAGTTTGCTTATGGGACAGTGGGCTAACCCGGGAGGCAGACTTAAACTCTGGACTTCATCAGACAGCTGGGCCAGAGGGTAGGAAAGGCCATGGGCCTGGCCTGGCTGAGAAGCTGCTGCCCAGTGGACCCTTGCCATGGGCTGGGATCCTACCTGTTGTTCTCTGATGGCTCCGGCAGGATGAAGTCTGGAGGCCAGCCCAAATTTCATCAAACACGTACAAAGTACAGAAGGCACTAGGGTGCTTAAGTTGGGAGAAGCCAGCATATGGAAATATAGGTGTCCATTGCCTTGGCTGGATCAGCTTGTTTTCTCATTGCCACAGCATTAGGAGGAAGGTAGTATCCCTGTTTTACAGAGGAGCAAATTGAGACTCAGATAAACAAGTTTTTCAGGATCATGCAGATAGGTTACAATATAATAGTTGGAGGTAGATGACAGTCTTTCCAATACCCAGGAATAAGGTCACTGGGCTTTTCCTTCCAGATCCCAGCTGGAGAAGACACCAGCATCCCTGGCTGCAGGGATTGGTGGGGCTGCAAATCAAGGGCTTCTGGTTGCCACCATCTTTGGCTGCCATCTTTGGCCACTGTCTTTGGGCATCAGGGCTGTTCTGCTATCTTCAGCATGCTCAAGGTGTGGGGGTCTTCAAAAGGAGCTCAGGCCAGCAACGTCCTGGGTGAATCATGAAACAAATGAGTTTTCAGAGCACGCATTTTTGATCCAAACCCAAGTCAGGCATGGCTACAGCCTCTGCCCAAGGCCATTTGAGAAACCGTCTTAGAGACCCTGCTTCCAGACCTCCCACATATTCGTGGTCCTCCCCTCTGCATTGTTAATAGCGTTGGTGGACATTTTACCTGTATTATCTTAATCTTTGTGACATCACGATGCGAAAGGAACTATTCTTGCTTCCATGTGGAAGTTGAGGAAATTGAACTCAAGAGAGACGAAGGACCTTTCCTTAAGCTCCATGTCTAGCAAGTGGTAGGCCCGGGACATGAACCCAAATAGTTTCACTGAAGACCCGTAGTCTCTCTCACTAGCTGCCCCTGACCAGGGTCCTCTAGGAGTCTGGTCCTGGGAGTCCTGCCTTGCAGCCGTGGGCAGGGATGACTTCCCCAGGAAGGCTTCTGGGGACCTTCAGGAGGGAGAACATGGACATGACAAGGCCGAAGAACCTGAGACTGGGTTCACTTGGCAGAAAGGGAGGAACAGGCCGAAAGCAGTTGGGCCCGCGATTAGGGAGCGTGAGGCAGGGCTGGGGATCAGGTGGAATCGTGCCTCACAGCGCCTTTGGCAGCCCTGGGGAGGGAGGAGGAAGCCTGAACTTTGCTTCTGGGGTCTCTTGGCTCTATGGCCCCAGCTGGGCGAGGAGCTGGGGCCCAGAGAGTCTGAATGAAGAGACCTACTCGGGGCTGGCTGGTAGACCCCAGACCCTGAGATTCCCTCTGCAGAGTCTCATTCTGCTCTGCCGTGTGGGGAGAGTCATTTCCCCCACTCTTTCTTCCTCTTTCCCCCAAACACCTTCCTTGAACTGGGCAAAGGGGCACATCTGGAGAGACCCAGATGCGGCTGGAAAAGAACCGTCTGTATCTGCCCAGTTGAGAGGGGCTAGAGAAGTCTGATGAGCAGGGCTGGGTTTGGAGGCTGGATTTCTAATACCAGATCCTTCTGGGACTCTCTAAAGCATTTAGAGGGAAAGGAGTCAAGGTCCTTTCTGTGGGCTGTTGGGCACAGGAGAAGAGTGGATGAGGGTGGCAATCATTTTCATTGATGCAAATAGATATGTATTTTTTAAAGAGATTTATTTACTTTAGAGAAAGAGAGAGTGTGTGCATGAGTGCGGGGAGGGGCAGAGGGAGAGAGAGCGCCTCCCAGGCAGACTCCCCGCTGAGAAGCCTGACGCAGGGCTTGATCCCAGGACTCTGAGATCAGGACCTGAGCCAAAATCAAGAGTTGGCCACTTAACTGACTAAGCCACCCTGGCGCCCCCACATAGATATTTTTTGAGCACCTATTAATGCCAGGTGTCGTTTGAGACAGAATACTGCAGCACATGAGACAGATGCAGTCTGAGTCTTGCTGGGGCTGATGTTCCACTATTAGGAGACAGACTGTAAACATGTCATAGCTAAAGAAAATAATTTCGAAGAGCAATAAGTGCTATGAAGACAATGAAACAGGGTGACGTAGTGCATACCTGGGGGATGGGGTTCAACCTTAGTTAGTGAGTGGTCAGGGAAGGCCTCTCTGAGCTGAGGCCTGAAAGATGAGGCAGAGGAAGCCATGGGAATATCTAGGGCAGAGTGTTCCAGCAGAGAGAACATCAAGTGCAAAGCCCCCTGAGGTGGGATTTTCAAAGAGATTATAGGTAGTATGTGTTATTCACAGACTGAGCACTGTCCAATGGGTCAGGAGATGGATTTAGACTTGGCTCTGCCTAAATGTCTCGAGTGTTTCGGAGCAGTAAGCCCATTTGCTGTAAAATTCCTACCCTAACCCCCCAGGAAGAGTTGATTAAATAAAGTAATAAAGGTGAATGAAAAAGACCCCGAGCCTCCCTCCTTCTATTCTGTTCCTCCTGACTTCTTCTCCATTTTTCTGGGGCAGTAAGGGTAGGAGGAGGTTTTTCTCTGGGGTCCTCAGGGCTGGGGGCTGGGCACAAGACATGTTGAGTTTTCAGCAACGGGGCTGGTGGTGGGGTTGAGAGAGGCCAGGGGCAAGGGCTCCAGCCCAGCTCCAAGAGATCCTGCCAAAGGCAGCTGGGCCAGGCCAGTGCTGGAATGGTTCAAGGGGGCTGGGGCAGAACTGGATGCAGGAGGAGGCAGGCAGCGGGGGGAGGAACGCCCACCCATGTGCAGAGGAGTGTGGGCTATAGGTCCTCGGTTTTATGTGAAGGCTCCCCAGTAGCTAGCCTTTTTATAGTGGACATACAGCCCCCACCACGTATGCTGCTGTCAGGACAGGGGGTGGTGGAGGACTGGACAGGGAAACTGAGGCAGAGTCCTGGCCATTCTGGTTGACACAACGAAAGGGGATGGGTAGGCAAAGCCTGAAACTTTGGGGTCCCAAGAGTACACGTGGTTCACCCACAGGCATGTAGGAGCCCAGGCCCATAGCAGCAAAATGAGTTCCAGGCCTCACTTGCTGCAAGTTCTGCTGTGTTGGAACTGGTATGCGGATGATCTCACGGGTTCCAGTGTGAGGGGACTAGATAGGGCTGATCCCCAGGAAGAGAGCAACTGTACCCCTTGGCTGCCCTCTGGACCATTGTGTCCAGCTCGTAGCTTTCCCGGACAGCTTCGTGGGGAAGGCATGAATTGGTTAATGTTTGATTTTTGAAATCTTTATCTTTGCTTTGCCCAGGGCATGGCTTTGTGTCAGCCTCTGAGACGTTGGCTTTTGCCAAACACTCCGGATTCCCTGGTGCCTAGGTGTGGACAGTCTTGACTAAGACCTGTTTTTTTTTTCCCAGCAGAATACCTTTGGTCTTATATGGCTGTCCAGGAGAGATTAAGTGACCCACCCAAGAGTCACACTGTAAACCAATGCAGGAAGTTAAAAAAAAAAAGAAAGTACAGCTCCCTAGAGCTCCTTTTATTAAGCATTCACCTTGTGCCGGGTTCAGTTCCAAGGGCTTTATATTCTTTACCTTGTTAACCACGCCATTCTTGTTAATCCCTTCCGATGGCTCTAAAATCATCGCCGTTTTACAGGTGAGAAAATAGGCTAAGAGAGGCACATCGCCTGCCCAAGTACACAGAGCCAGTGAGTGAGTGCAAAGGGATTTGAACCCGGAGAGTCTGACCACAGAGTCTGCACAGAGAACCGCTTTGATCCAGGGAGGCTGTGAGTTGCCTGGGTGTTGAGAAAGGCAAAGCACCTGAGTTGGCTGGGCAGGGCCCTGGGGGAGAGGAGAGGAAAACACTGACTCTATCCTCTGCAGCCCTTTCCCTTCCTCCATGTTCCATTCTTTTTCTGGAAGGTAATTGCTTGGGGCAGTGACAACCTCCTGGCGAATTACACAGCTGGTTTCCCAGTGAGATTTGTAACAACAACCCCGCCAGCCTGGCAGCCCCCAGCAAGTTCCGGGTTAAGAAACTAATTGCTGGATTGTGTAGTTGGTGCTAAATTGGGTAATTTCTTGGTGACGGCATGTGTGCCAGTTCTTGCATTCTCAGATAGATTCGAGCTGCATCAGAGAATTTGTCATACACGGCACCCTCCCAGACCCCTCCACTGCCCACTTCCCAGCTAGCTCAGGCAGTTGCAAAAGTGGCTGCTCTCTGGGCCCAGAGGTTCACCATCTGGGCAGCTCCTGTGCCCTGGGGTGGTAGGTAGATGCCTTGGTGCAGTAAAATGGGGGAAAATAGCACCAGCACCCCGAGTTATCATAGGGCTTCGAGGAGCTTCCTTTATTCGGTACTTATCTGACCTTGGTCTTGGAACAGACTCAGCATCACTGCACAGGGGAAAAGGCTAAACCACACTCTGGTTAGCTCCGGAAGTGTGTGGGTTTGTGCGAGGTTTTATTTGTTTGTTTTTCTTTTCTTCTTTGAACAAATTCACTTTCATTACTGTGTTTACTTCAGAGTGGCGTTTAGTAAGGTTGACTTCTCTGGGCTAGCAGCACAGGTCAGAGGAAAGCTAAAGCATTGGGGCGAGGCCGCAATGGGTTTGACTTAGGGCTTTGCCGCCAGCCCTGTGACCTGGGCCTCTGTCAGCCTCAGTTTCTTTTTCTGTAAAATGGAAGTGGGGGATAGTATCTATCCCTTGGAATAGTTGTGGGAGTTACATAAGATGCCATAAGTGAAAGGCTTACATTCACCCAACAAACACCTGCCATGTGCCAAGCATCGTTCTAGGGGTTGGGTAATGCAGAGCTTCCTGCACTTCCACGGAGCTTACATTCTCATGGGAGAGGCGGGCAGTCTCCAAATCACGCCAATTGAAAATGGTAACAGTATAAGAGCTATACAGGGACCTAGTGCCTTGAGAGCAAACAGCAGGGAGATCTGACCTAGTCAGGGAGGCCAGAGAAAGCTGCCCTGAGGAAGCAAGAACGGGGCTGAGATCTGAAGGGTGTGTAGGAGTTAACAAGGCAGAGGTGGGCGGGCGAAGCTTTCTGGACAGGGGGAGCAGGTCCCTGATGGGAGGGATCATGGGACTGCAAAAAGACTGGCCTGGTTGGAGCAGAGGAAGCAAGGGGGAGCATGTCGTGAGAGGATTGTTGGAAACGTAGAAAGGGCCAGACCCTGCAGGCCTTGGTGGACAGGTTATGGCGTTTTATCTTAAGAACATCAATAAGCCATTGATGAGTTTTAAACAGAGAAGTGACACGATCGGATTTCTGTTTCCAAGTGACCGTTTGGATTGGAAGCAGGGTAGGAAAGGAGGCAGGGAGACCAGTTCGGGGCTTTTGCGGAAGCTCAGGTAGGAGATGATGGGCGGAGTTGATTGGGTTCGTTAGCAGTGCCTCTACTTACAAATACAGGAAATCTGGCCAACAGTGGTCTAAATAAAGAGGAGTTTATTCCTCCTTACCGCATTTAGGCCCAGAGGAAGGCAACTGCTTATGTTGGTTCCAGAGCTCAGTGATTCCAGGACTAGCATTTTTGTGATTCTCTAGGCCTTTCTCTCCTGTTGGCAAGATAGCTGCTTGAGCTCCAGGCACTGTGGTTGTATTCGAGCCTAGAAGAAAGGTGGGGAAGGATGGTACTAGCAGGCTCCACCCTTTTTATCACAAAGGCAAACTATTTCCCAGAGACCATCAAATTTTAAGTCTATATCATTAGCCACAGGTGAATCCTGTGGCCTCCAGTTACATGGGGTGCTGGGAAAGGGGAAAGAAGGTTGAGAGCGAGTTTTAGCTAGTCAGGCAACAATGATTTGGTGGATATGGAAAGGAGCGGGCAGATCTATTTTTAGGAAGCAAAATCCATAGGACTTGGTGATGGACAGAATTATGAGTCCCCTCCTTGCTTGTTTTACCTCCCTATTGATTAGCAAGTAGGAGGGTGGCCGCCAGAGAATGTGATGGTAAAGCAGACTATACGGGAGGGAGACTATATATGTCCATCTACATCAATGAAATCTTTTCTTTAGGAAATCCATAAATTGGGTATCTCCCTCCCTCAGTAATTTGTATTTGATTACAGTTTCGTAGTTGGACATTGGGGATTTTTGAAATCCAAAATAAAGGCTTCACATGAGGGGATTATATTATGTAATCTTTTAGAGTTTATAAAATGGCTTCATATACATTTTATCATTTGATATGAAGATCCTGGGAGATAAATGAGCAGCCATCATTAGGTCACTTGTCTAGTGTCACACACCTTCTGGTTTTAGAACTTGTGCTTTTTCCACTCGACAGTGCTGCCCTATAGGACATGGGTAAGGGAGGCGGGGGGTAGCTTGTCTAGAGAGGAGTAATTACAGGGGTCTGTCTCCCCTGAGACTGGAGCTGGGAGAACGTGGATTGTTGCTAAAGAGGCTGAAGTTCGATAAGATCTTGATGGAAGCTCAGAGGCTTGGCGGCAGCACCTGTGTGGGGCGGGACCGAGGAGTGGGGGGAGCCTGGGAATATCCACATTTGGGAAGCTTCGTGTGAGACTCCAGGTCGAGGTGATCACAACAGAGCAAATGAGATGGTCTGGGCTTCTACCAAAGTGGGCTTTCGTGCTGCGAGTCTCGAACGTGGGTTCCACCTGGGTCAAGAAGAGGAGGACTGTGATGTGGATGAAGGACCAGGCTATCAAAATTTCTTTCCAAAGCAGGGAGATACTTCCAAGAGCTTTTCCAACAACTGCTTGTGAGGCCATTTGGGTCTGAAGTCACCTCTGCTTCCCCAGAGAAGGGAAGTGGAGGAGAAGAATTGTCGTCTAGAGCCAAGCAGTTGATATCTGTGAGGTCACCCCCAGTTCCTTGCAGGCAAGATAACCAACAGCTTCTTCAGGCCAGATCACAGGGTGGGCCAGGGTCTCCGCATGTCTCACCCTCTCCTCTGTGGAAGATTTCCAGGAGACTCCACAATTCTCTTCATTGTCTCACATCCCTCAGGGTCAGGAAGTTCTTCCTGATGTCTGACTGTGTCTCTTCCATTACTATTAATCATGCCTACAGAGCTAGCTCTTCTTCCTGACATCCCTGTATCTAATAATGGCATCATTAGTCTTCCAGTCACGGCTGCTGCAAACTTCAGAGTCGTCTTCCTTCCTGACTCTCTCTCTCCCCCACCTCATCCCAGTATTTGCCAAACCCTAAATGTCTGCTGGAACTCTCACAGCCCACCCCTAAAAACTCCCTATTTGCCCACCTCTTCTGCCTTTGTGCCTCCTGTTTCCTTCTTTGGAAACTCTCTCTCCCTTGCCACTTTGTCTTTGGAACACACAGCCTTCTTGTTCTCCATCCCAAACACATTCTTCTCTGGGAAGTCCTCCTCAATTTCCCTCTATTGGGTCTGGTCTTGTTTTCATCGAACTAGTGTAATGTTTTGCTACCCCTTTCTAGTCCAGTCATTTATTTGTCTACTTGGTGAACATTTATTGAGGACCTGCTCTGGACAAAGCCCTGAGTTAGGTGTTGGAGATTCAGAGATAATTAGGATATGGTTCCTAGCCTGCAGAAGACTACATTCTAGTTGGGGAGACAGAAACTGAAACAGACGATTTCAGTGCAATGTTATGGTTTCTTTCATGGGGGAACCAAGGGTGTTATGAAAGCCCAATAGAGACACATAACCCAGAATAAGAGTACAGAAAGTCTTTGAGGGTAGGTGGGGCTTCATCTGAGTAAGTGTTAGCCAAGGGAAAGAGTTGAGGGGAGTAGATGGAAGGAGATTCTAGGAGGAGGGGATAGCTTGTGCAAAAATACAGGGACCTAAAATAACCCTGTCGTGTAGGATTTTTCCCTTGTTAGACTACAAGCCTCTCGATGACAGAGACCACACTTAGATCACCTCTATACACTTCTCACTCAGTCTCGCTTAAGGTAGCTGGTCAACAGATTTTGTGGAATGGAATTGTATTTGAGGGCAATGAAAAAAAATTTCAGTGGCTCAGCACCACGGACAGATCACACAGACACCTGCAGTTGGAGGTAGTCCAACCTGTAAGCTCATTTGCATGTATTTGCATAATGAAGCCAACTTCATTTCCCTGGGGGTCCAAAGGCTCTGCATCATGGGGGATCCAATCAGTCCTGGCTTGGGGGGTTGGGAAGGGAAACTGTCAAGGCCAGAGACTGGTCCTCTGAGGACTCTGGGACAATCTCTTTCTTCCTTTGCTCACTACCCTTTTCTTTACCATCAGGAGCCAGTGATCCTGAGCCTTCTGAAGTTAGGATTCTGTCTGGTGGTGGAGATCCTGACACCAAGGATGGGAAACCCCGGATGGTGAGTGGTAGGAGTCTGGGAGATGGGGAGTAGATCGAGGTTCTGAAATCAGAATAGCTTGGGTTATTCTGGAAGCAGCCTGAAACAATGGGTATGGAGAGGTGGTGGTGGGGAGGAAGGGAGGCTGGGTCTCGGAGGTGCTGCTGTCTGGAGTCTTTGAGGCTGTCATCCCCTCCTAGTCAGCAGATGGCCCAGGAGCCTGGTCTGGGATGAGGGAGGGCGCCGTCTGCCAGCTCCTCAGTCCCTGTCCCTCCTGCTGACACCCCCTCCTGCTGTAGCTCCTGTCCTGGCAGCTCTGGAGCCCTGACTGGAGGCAGTGCTTGCTGAGAGCTGACCTCTCTGTCCTGCAGCCTTGGCAAGCCTGGGATGGGGGCCAGAGGCACTGGTTCCAACGCCTTCTCTCTATCACCTCCCTGGCCTGCCAGCCTACTGTTCCTGGGAGGAGGAACTCCTGAGTTCCAATCCCAGTGTAGGGTTTAGATGCTGCCTTGGACAGCCAGTGTTCTTCCTCTTTATGGTTTCTCCTCCCTCGGTGACTCCCCTACAGTGGAATGGGGGTGGCCGATGGGGGTAAAAGGCAAAAGGGGAAATTTCCCTGGGGAACACTTGGAACCCAGAAGAGGAAGAGGCAGTCATCTTAGGTTATTCCTTCCTGTCTCAGCCCTGGAGTGGGTGGGTGGGGGGTTGTGGGAGGGAGGAGAATGAGCCTGCAGCCAGATGGAAGGAACGGGGTGTGGAAGGAAAGGGAGGGGGTGGATACGTAGATGCGTAGATGCGGGTCCGGTGTTCTGTTTGGTTCCTGCTGCTGGAGGCTGTGACCCTGAGGCCTGGCCCTTCACAGCAGCGGATATAGGGTAGGGTTGGGGCAGAGATGTGACTCTGGATCAATTTGCCTAAAGCCGGCTTGTTAAACACGAGATCACCTAATGACTGGTTTCTTTGAAGATATATTTTTTTAATGTCTGTTTGGGTATCCTTTTATTTTTGGTAACCTAAGGATTTTTACAAACCCATTTGGCTGAGCACATTCTATCTCGTGAATAAGTGTTTATCAGATTTGCAGCATTTGATGAATGATGGCATTATTTTGTGCCCTTGTGAGTGTCTTTGTCTAGGATGACTGTTTTAAGGCATTTTAAGCTCATTTGGGGATAGTACAATTAATCACAATAAATTGATATGCATTACCTAAAGGGTTACCAGAATACCTAAGAATAGAGTTTTAGGTAAAGTGGCCTGTTGTTCGATCTGAATTCTTTTTCTTCTTATTTTCCCAGGAGGTTCCTGGGGCCTGGCCCCCAACACTATGAAGAACCCTTGCTGAGGCCATGAGGGGTTACCATGGCGACCGCGGTAGCCATCCCCGCCCAGCCCGCTTTGCCGACCAGCAGCATATGGACGTGGGCCCAGCTGCCAGGGCCCCGTACCTGCTGGGCTCCGGGGAGGCCTTCTCCACCGAGCCCCGCTTCTGTGCCCCGAGAGCTGGCCTGGGACACCTTTCTCCTGAAGGGCCCCTGAGCCTGAGTGAGGGGCCATCAGTAGGTCCTGAGGGAGGGCCAGGGGGGGCCGGGGTTGGGGGGGGTAGCAGCACCTTCCCCAGGATGTACCCCGGCCAGGGCCCCTTCGACACCTGTGAAGACTGTGTGGGCCACCCTCAGGGCAAGGGTGCCCCCCGCCTGCCTTCTACTCTCCTGGACCAGTTTGAAAAGCAGTTGCCAGTTCAACAAGATGGCTTCCACACGCTCCCATACCAGCGAGGTCCAGCAGGGGCCGGGCCCGGGCCAGGGCCAGCGTCCGGCACTGCCCCGGAGGCCCGCAGCGAGAGCCCCAGTCGCATCCGGCACCTGGTTCACTCTGTGCAGAAGCTCTTTGCCAAGTCCCACTCTTTGGAGGCCCCAGGGAAGCGGGACTATAATGGGCCCAAGGCTGAGGGAAGAGGTGGCTCTGGAGGAGACAGCTACCCCGGCCTGGGCTCTGGAGGCCCCCACACCTCCCACCACCACCATCACCACCACCACCACCACCACCACCAGTCCAGGCACGGCAAGAGGAGCAAGAGCAAGGACCGCAAGGGGGACGGGCGGCACCAGTCCAAGGCCGCTGGCTGGTGGAGCTCCGATGACAACCTGGACAGCGATAGCGGCTTCCTGGCGGGTGGGCGGCCCGCTGGGGAGCCTGGTGGGCCCTTCTGCCTGGAGGCTCCAGACGGGTCCTACCGGGACTTGAGCTTCAAGGGGCGCTCGGGCGGGTCGGAAGGCCGCTGTCTTGCCTGCACTGGTATGTCCATGTCACTGGATGGACAGTCGGTCAAGCGAAGTGCCTGGCATACCATGATGGTCAGCCAGGGCCGGGATGGATACCCAGGGGCCGGGCCAGGCAAGGGGCTCCTGGGTCCGGAGGCCAAGGCCAAAGCCAGGACTTATCACTATCTGCAGGTGAGGCTTTGGTGGGGGGTGGGCACGGGGTCCTCAACCTTCACTGGTCTGTCATCCAGGGAGCTATCAGAAGGGTTGGGTGGGAGTCAGTTGTCCCTGTGGTGGAGGCCTGGAGGCAGGGAGGTTCCGCCCTGCCTCACTGTGTCACCTTGAGCCCCTTTTGGGATCTCGCTTTCCCCATTTGTACAACGAGGGAGCCCTTCTATTCTGACATTGTGTGTCAGTGCCAGGAAGACTTCCCTTCGACCTGCTGTTTGGACAAGCTGTGCCGGCCTCTGTCTCCTGAGCTCGGAGGCAGAATGAGGTTGAGGGTAGGCAGTGGACAGGACAGTGTGGCACTCTCTGGCTGCAGCTTCCCTTGAGATTGGAGGTCAGCCGTTGGAAAGCAGCTCTCCTGCCCCTAGGCCTTCTCCAGACCTCTTTTCTGCTTAGATCTGGGTGGTCCAGATACTGTTTGAGTAGGAAGGTCAGTTATTTCCAGAATGTGCCTCTGCTGGAGTATGTCATGCTGGGGTGCCTGCAAGTAGGATGCCATGAGGCCAAGGAAGAGCCCTGGGAGCCTGTCCTGTGGGTTTGCCTGGGCTGGGGACACACTGAAGTCCAAGCCCCAGATTCAACACCAGGGCAGGGCTTCTTGGGAGTGGATGGCACAGGTGATAGCTGGCCTGCTGTCCCCAGCCTGTCTCCCCACTTGTACGGTTTCTGCAGGTGAAGCCAGGAGCTCTGACCCCTTCTGCTTATGGTGTCCTTATCCATCCCACACTGTCCCCTCTCCATCTCCTTATTGAGGTGGGGTCAGGGCTCTTTTCACCATCAACCTTCCTCTTCTCTGCCTCAGGCCCCTCTCCTATCCCCCCTGGCTTGCTTTTTTTTTTTTTTTAAGTTTTATTTATTTAAGTAATCTCTGCTCCCAACATGGGGCTCAAACTCACGACTCTAAGATCAAGAGTCACACGCTCTTCTGACTGAGTGCACCAGGCGCCCCCCTGGCTTGCTTTCTTGAGGCCTCCCATAGGTTTAGGAGGAAAAGTCAATACAAGTTCTGGAAAGTCCAGCAGACTTGGAGTTATGCCCCAAACCCACATGCCACACATTTAGTCCACAGCCATTCACTCAGTGAGCATTTCCTGGGGGCCGTGGATGCAAAGATGACGACACAGATGTGGCTTGTGAAGAGCTCACGGGGTCGGTGGGATAGACAAGGAAGCGGGTAGCATAGAGCAGTGAGGCTGTGACAGGAGAGAGCCCCGGGCGCCATGCGAGCACAGAGGAGGCATCTCTCCCACCGGGGGTGGTGGCGGCTGGGGGCTGCTCAGTGCAGCTTCGGGGAAGGAGGACTCCTGAGGTGAATCCCAGTGGAGCTGGAGCTGGAGTTGGTCGAGCGCAGAAGTGGATTAAGGGTCTTCCAGGAAGAGACTACGGCATGTTCAGAGGTACAGAGAATTGACCTTGCATGTGTGTTTTGGGTGTCCCCAGCCTTAGGGCTCTCCTGGGTGGAGAACTTACGAGAGAGCTCAAGAGAAAAAATAGGACCACGTGGAAGCAGGAAGGGCCACGTGGAAGCAGCCAGTAGGGAAGGTGGGAGACTTCTAGGATTCAGGACTTTTGGGTGGCCGCCTCCCCGGGTAGAGAGGTTTTCTAAGCTGGGAATTGAAGGGTCCAGCAGAGAGGGCCGAGGAGGGGACACCACCCCTCCTTCTCCCCCATCTGAGCCCTGGCTGTCCCTGGAGCCTCACTGCCACACCGCTGCTCCCTGCTGCTTCTCCAGGGCTGTCCTGACCTCTCTGGGGGCTTCCTTCTTAGCATGCACCTCACAGTGTCCTGCAGAGGAACGAGGAGCCGCAGTGGCTGTGCAGTGGGAGCCCCGCAGTGTGGCAGAGAGCGCCCTGGCTGTCCCATCTGCTGGCCTGCCTCTCTGCAGAGCACAGGGAAGGGATCCCTCAGGGCTTGGGGGTCCAAGGCATCCTAGGATTGCAAAGTCAGAGCCCCTGTGTGGGAGAACTAACAGACTGCAAGGGGCCATGCCCCAAAGTGGGGGAAGCTGGCCCCATCGGACTAGGTGTTTTTGTTGGATCCTTAACCCTTTGGTTGAGACCCTGTTTCTCCCACTGCGCCAGCTCTCCCTCAACCCTCTCCTGAACCCCTCTTTCTACTGGAACCCTTGTTCCTTTATGGAGTCCCGTCTCCTCCCTGTGTTCCCATCTTCAGAGTAAGCCTCTCCTCACTGAGCCCTGCCCCTCCCCGTGGGTTCCTTCCATCTTGGGACCCCATTCCATCCCTGGGTCAGTGTTCTCATTTTGATTTCTGTCCTGTCACCTAGCCTCACCCCCCGAGTCTCTGTCTTTCCCTGAACTCTATGTTCTCCCTGAATCTTGACGCCTCTCAAAGTCTCCATCCTCACCCCGTTCAGCCTGTTCCTTGCAACAGGTGTTTGAAATCTTCCCCACCTGCCCCAGCGCTCTCGCCCATGCCTCTGCTTATACCTCGTTCTTCCTAGTGTAGGCCAACCATCACAGGCTCCCTCGCCTTCCCGTCAGCCCACCTACAGACTCATCTAGATCCCCAGCCACCCCCGTCCCCATTCTTGGCTCAGAGAGAAAGCTAAGACCACTCATCCCAGGCTAATCCTTCCAGCAGGGCTTGAGCCCATCTCCCCAGGCTTCCCTCTGTCTCTGAACTGTCCCCCTCCCTCCCTCCCCACGTTGAAAGACTATCTTTATCTTTATCTTTACTGGCTCTTCTCTTATCCTGGAAGTATGCCCAGGTCTCTCATCCTAAAAAAATCCTTCCTTCTCTCCTTACCCCCTGCCATCTCCTGTCTTCCCTTCATACCCAGGTTCTTAGAGCACAGAGTCTACGTCTGTACTTTCTTTCATTCTCGCCTTTACTACAGTCTGACATCCACATCCCCTGTCCTCTAAAGTGTTCCGTCAGTGGTCACCAGTGGTCTCATGAGAGGTCTCCTTGAAAGGCCCCTTTCAATGCTTATAATAATAATAGCTAACATTTATTGAGGACTTACTATGTGCTGGGCACACTATGTTGGCTTATTTATCCCTCCCACCAACACTGGGACGTCAGCATAATTGTCATTACCAATTCACAGACGAGGAAACTGAGAGAGTAATCAGTTTTTGCTTAAGTTCTCCTAGCAAGTGATGGGGCAGAAATTTAAACATGGCTCTAACTCCTGAGCCCGAATCACTAACCTCTGAATGCACTGTGGCATTTGACATTATCAACTCCTTTTATTCTGGAAATGTCTCCTGTTTCCATGACATGGCATTCTCCTGACTTCCCTCCTACCCCTCTGCCCACTCCTTCTCAGGTGACTTCATAGGCTTTTCTTCCTTTCTTTGCAGTCCCCTTTTTAAATGTCACTGAATCCCTCCCCAGCTCTCTTTCTTTCCCCTGGGCTGTTTCATTCACCCCTGTGGATTTACTGCCGCCCATGACTCCCACGTGTCTGCCTCCAGTCCAGATCTCTCCGCTGAACTCCAGAACCGAACACCCAACCACCCGCTTAGCATTTCACTGCCGAACTTAAGATGCTTAACCCTAACCTATCACCTCTCCCCCAGACCTGTTTCTCTGGGATTCTGTGGCTCAGGGAGCGACAGCACCCTCCCCCAGGTCCTCAGCCGGCAGCCTCCCAGTCATCTGCGGCTCCTCCCCGCCCCTTCGCCCCCTCGCCCCCTACGTCTAATCAGACTCACTGATGCTCCTTAACACCTCATTTCCATCTCCTCGTCCCCCTCATTGTCATGGTCTTAATTTAGGCTCATCATCTCTTGCCTGGCTAACAGTATCAGCCTCCTAATTGGTCTCCCTCCTGCCCCTCCATCCCCTGCCCTGCTCCCGGCCCTACACAGTGCATCCCCCCCTTTGGACTGTCAGAGCACTCTTTCTGAAACAAACGTGATGGCACTTGCCTGCTTGGAGCCCTCTGTGGCTCTTCAGAGAGGGAAGGAGGGAAGAGTTGGAGGATTTGGGGTGTCAGGAGGTTAAGAGGAGGAAGGAGAAGGGAGAGGAGGGGTGAAAGGTGATACGTCACTGCTGGGGTGGGTCAACACAGGTCACTTTGGCCTCGGAGCTTCGTCCTCCTGGTGTATGACCTCGATCAAGTAGTAAGAGGTGCATGAAGAGTGATGAGGCATCTCCCGGAGGGGAGGGGACCGCCGGAAACCTCACCTCTGGCTCTGCTACTGCATGTCCCTGAGCGAGGGGGCTCCAGCTAGCAGAGCGCCTCCCACTGGCAGTGGGGACAGAGGGTCCTGGCTGCTCCATGCAGTAAGTAGGGCCGTGTGGGAGAGACAGAAGCCCCTGTCCCTGCAGGTGCCGCAAGATGACTGGGGGGGTTACCCCGCTGGGGGCAAGGACGGGGAGATCCCCTGCCGCCGGATGCGGAGCGGCAGCTACATCAAAGCCATGGGGGATGAGGAGAGCGGAGACTCAGACGGCAGCCCCAAGACATCTCCCAAAGCGGTGGCCCGGCGCTTCACCTCCCGCCGCTCCTCCAGCGTGGACCAGGCCCGGATCAAGTACGGACAGGGAGGGCCAGGGGCTGGGGTGGGAAGCTGGTACTGGGTCCCTGCGGATGTGTGTGCAGTGCGTACCAGGGGGGTTCCTTGCTTAGGGTTCATCTGGGGAGTCTCGCCCTGCCCCACATGAAGAGGGGTCCCTGGTGATCGCTGCAATCCGAGTGGCTCTTTGGGAGAGTCCCTTTACCCAGGAGTCTCGTGGGAGGATCCCTGGCTGGGGTGGGGGTGGGGGGTTCTGAGGGATACAACCTGCTCAGGGGCCCCTTTCTAGCAGACGCCTGTTCTGAATATGGAATGTTGTCCTTTCCCAGTTGTTGTGTCCCTCCCCGGATCCATCCCCGGAGCTCCATCCCTGGCTACAGCCGTTCCCTCACCACCGGACAGGTAGGGACAGTCCAGCATGCCTCAAGTCCCATACTCAGCCTGTGCCTTAAAATCAGAGGTCCAGCCCACGGAGAGAGCACAGGTCTGGTTCTGGGGGAGCTGGGAAGCCTGCCTTGGGATTCCTGGAGCTGACTCAGACTGGGGGTCTCAGTCACATCCTTCAAAACCACCAGGGGTCCTCAAAGTGATGAGTTTGTAGGGGCGACATCAGGTCTCTGAGGTTCCCCAGCTGTGTCCCGGCCTGATTAGTCTCAGCTCGCCCCGTGTGAAGGGCAGGCATGGTGGTACAGACCGGAGATAGGCAGAGCTGCTGTCGGAGAGATGCCTGCGCTTGACTTCTTCTCCCCCCCCCCCCCGCCCCCCTGGGACTGTTAGTGAGACCCAGCAGAGCCTCTTGTCTTCTCACCTTTAAAATGACAGTAGTAGTGATATTTATCTCAGGGCTTTTGTGAGAGTTCAGTGAGAAAATGTATGGAAACACAGGGTACCTGGCCCCAGATTGGTACTTTATAAATGTGAGTTCCACCCCTAAGTGTAGACTTTGCCCTCAACTAAGCTGAGGCGTGCATGATTACATGCGTGGCACCGATAGCAATTCCAGCTCAGCTACTTACCAGCTGAGTGACCTGGGGCAAGTTATTTGACTCTTTTGAGCCCCACTTTCTCTATTTAAAAATAGGCATCATAATAGTGTTCTTGGCCCATAGCCAGCACTCAGGAAAGGTTAGCTATTTTTACTGTTTGCTGGGGAAAAAGGAATGCAAAAAAGCAAAGCAAAGTGTCCAGATTGGCTCCCATTGTTTGCTGCCGCAGCCTTTGTTACATTTCCTGAATCAGGGAATCTGATTGGCACAGCTGTCTTTTCACATCAGACTAGCCTGTGTTGCTAAAGCCAGTGGTTAATGCTCAGTCCTCGTTTTACTTGACCCATCAGCAACATCTAACACAGACGATGACTCTCTCCTTCTTGAAGCACCATACTCAGTTGGCTTTGAAGGCACCATAACTTTTAGGTTCTCCTGGATTCTCTCTCTGGCTGTTTATGCTTAGTCTTGCCACCGGTGCCTCTCCAACTCTCCAGGATCTGAACACTGGATTTTTCCAGGACTTAGTTCCTGGACTCCTCTCGACACTCACTCCTTAGGTGAGGTCATTCAGGCTCATGGCTTTGAATATTACTGAGGGCCCGATGACTTCCAAATGTGCATCTCCAGCCCCAATCCTCCCATAATTGCCAGGCATGTGCGTCTAACGGTGTATCGAAATCTCACTTGGGTATTTAGTAGACATTTCAAACGTAAGGTTTCCACAGTGGAACTGCTAGTATGCGTATCCTCTTCTCTTTCCCCTACAAAATATCCTGCTCCATCCACTGTCTTCTCCATTCCAGACAATGGCAACTTTATCCTTCTAGGGGCTTGGATCCAAAAGCCTGAAGTCAGTCTTGACCCCTTTCTCTGTCTCACATCCCCCGATCCGGTCCTTCAGCAAATCCTGTTGGTCCCACCTTCCAAGCATATCCAGGATCCCAGCACTTCTCACCACCTCCACTGCCACCACTCCAGTCTACGTCACCATGGCTTTTGTCCGGGCTCTTCCCCTGCCCCCTAAGTGGCCTCCTGCACGTGCCTTCCAATTCATTCTCTCTCAGCACAACCCAGAGCAATCATTTCAAAATAGAATTGCATTCACTCAAAACCCTCGCCTTACACAGAGGACTTTACTATGACTTCTAAGGCCCTGCATGATGTGGCCCTTGCTACCTGAGTTCCTCTCCTAACGCTGTTCCCTCCCCTCACCCATTCCAGCCACACTGGTCCCCTTGCCACTCCTCTGACCCCACAGGTGTGCTCCAGCTTATTGTCTCCTTCTGTTTTAGGTATGTCTTTTATAAATAGTTCAAGGAATTTATCTTACATCTATTCTGACAATTGCTTGAGGGTTTAGTACATTTATATTTATTGTGATGACTGATATGCCTGGATGTATTTTCTTGTTTTATTTTGTGTCTTTATTTCTCCCGCCTTTTGGGCAATGCTTTTCTACTCCTTTGCTACCTTCTCTTGGATTAGTTTTCTTCATTTTTCTTTATTATTCAACAGAGATAGAGACAGCCAGCGAGAGAGGGAACACAAGCAGGGGGAGTGGGAGAGGAAGAAGCAGGCTCATAGCAGAAGAGCCTGATGTGGGGCTCGATCCCATAACACCAGGATCACGCCCTGAGCCGAAGGCAGACGCTTAACCACTGTGCCACCCAGGCGCCCCAGTTTTCTTCATTTTTCTTACTACCAAATCCCACACTGGCTTGGCAGTTCTATATTCTGTTTTCATTCTTGTGGTCACTCTTGTAATTTTCATGTGCGTACCTGACTTAGCAAAGTCCAAATTTGATGATTTCTTCTAAGGACACTTTTGTTTTGACCACCTCTTCCCTTCTTACCTGTACATGTTGCCTGATATTTTAGTTCCATCTTCTTTTAGCCTCTCCAAATTAATTTTATTATTGTTGCTACATTTTATGGTTTTAGTACGTGATTATGTAGACTCACATTGGTACCTCCCCCGGTACCTTCTTATATTTCATTCCTTCCTTTTAAATATCCTTGAGTAATTTTTTTTTCAGTCAATGTCTGTTAGTAGCAAACTTTGCCTTTAGCAAAAAAATGGAGTCTACCCTCATTATTTAACATAAATCTGCTTATTTTAGAATCTTAGGTCAACATTTCTTTTCTCTCAGCCTTTTGAAGATATTCTTTTGTCATCTGTCTTCTGTTGCTGTTGGGAAGTCTGCAATCAATCTGATTGTCTTTGTGGACGGTTTTCATTTCTTTCTGATTGCTGTTGAGATCTTGTCTTTGATTTTGGTGTTCTGCAGTTTCACTCTGATGTGTGTGTGTGCTCCTTGAATCTAAAGATGAATGCTCTTCATCAAATCTGGAAAATTCTCTCATGGTTACTGTTTGCTGGCACATCTTTTTTTCACTCTTTTACTTTCAACCTACTTGTGCTTTTTCAAAAAATCCAATCTAACAATTTCTGCCTTTTGAGCGAGGCTTTCTTGTTCATTCACATTTAATATGGTTATTGATATGGTTGGCGTATCCTGTCGTTGTTTTTCCTCTGTTCTTTCTTTACTGTCTTCTTTTGTATCAAATAAATGTTTTAGGGTACTACTTTAATTTCTTTGTTATTAATTCCTTTTTACTATGTATTTGAGTTATTAGAGTTGTTCTAGGAATTATAATGTGTATCATAACTAATTAAAACCTAATTAATTCTGGTAAAATATAGAAGCACTGCTCCAGCATATCTCTTTTTTTCCCCTCCCCTCTTTGTGCTATTATTGTCATGTACATTTTCTGTGTATATGTTATAAATCTAACCATTATTACAAAGTAATGATGATGTTATAATAATAGTTTTGTAAAATTTTGTGCCTTTTAAAGAAGTTGAGAGAAAAAGTGAGAAGGGTGTATCTATAGCATCTTTTATATTTGTCATTTCTGGTCTCCTTTCTCTCTTCCTATGGATTTGAGTTACCATTAAGTGTCACTTCCTTTTAGCCTGAAGAACTTCCATTAATGTTTCTTGTAAGATAGGTCTGTAACGAATTCTTCAGTCTATATGTATTTGGGAATGTCTTTAATTTTACTTCTTTTTTGAAGAATAGTTTTGCTGGATATAGAATTCCTGGTTGACAGTTTTTTCTTTCAGCATTTTGAATATTCCATTCCACTGCCTTTGATGCTCTGATGAAAAGCCAGTTGTTAATCATATTATTGTTTTCTTGTGCGTGATGAATTGTTTTTCCCTTGCTGCTATTAAGATTTTCTCTTTGTGGCCTTCAACACGTTGACTGTGATGTGTCTGGCTATGGATCTCTTTGTATTTAACCTACTTTGAATTTATTGAGCTTCTTTAATCTGTAGATTAATGTTTTTCCTCACATTGGGAAAGTTTTGAGCTGTTATTTCTTCAGGTATCTTTTTCTTTCCTTTTCTCTCTTCTTTTAGGATTCCCATTACACGTATACTGCTTTGTGTGTTATTATCCCATAGCTCTCTAAGGTTCTATTTGTTTTTATTCTTTTTCTCTCTCCATTTTTCAGATTGGATAATGTATACTGATCAACTTTACTGATCATTTCTAATGCTGAGCCCTTCTAGTGAATTTTTCACTTCATTTCTTGTACTTTTCAGTTCCAGAATTTCCATTTAACTCTTTAAAAAAATTCTGGTTTTTTGTTGTGATTTTTTTATTCATGAAGTCATTGCTGTGCTTTCTTTTAAATCTTTAAACATTACCTTTAGTTTCTTTTAATATATTTGTAACAGCTGCGTTGCAGTTTTTGTCTGATAAATCAAACATTTGGGGATATTGACATTTTCTTGCTTATTTGCATGTCTCATAATTTTTTTGTTGTATACTGTACATTGTAAGTGGTATACTGTAGCAACTCTGGATTCTTACCTTACCTTTTTAAAAATTTTTAAAATTTACAGTCTAGTTAGTTAACATACAGTGCAATATTGGTTTCAGGAGTAGAACTCAGTGATTCATCACTTACATACACTACCTAGTGCTCATCACAAGTGCCCTCCTTAATACCCATCACCCATCTAGCCCATCCCCCACCTCCCTCCCTCCATCAACCCTCAGTTTTTTCTCTATTGTTAAGAGTCTTATGGTTTGTTTCCCTCTCTCTTTCTCTCTCTCTTCCCCCCCTTTTCCCCCTTCCCATATGTTCATCTGTTTAGTGTCTTAAATTACACATATGAGGGAAATCATAGGGTATTTGTCTTTCTCTGAGTTATTTCACTTAGCATAATAACCTCTAGCTCCATCCACATCGTTGCAAATGGCAAGACTTCATTCTTTTTGATGGCTAAGTAGTATTCCATTGTGTGTGTGTGTGTGTGTGTGTGTGTGTGTGTGTGTGTGTGTATACCACATCTTCTTTATCCATTTTTGTCAGTCAGTGGACATTTGGGCTCTCTCCATTGTTTGGCTATTGTTGATAATGCTGCTATAAACACCAGGGTGCATGTACCCCTTCGAATCTGTCTTTTTTTATCCTTTGGGCAAATCCCTAGTAGTGCAGTTGCTGGGTCATAGGGTAGTTCTATTTTTAACTTTTTGAGGAACCTCCACACTGTTCTCCAGAGTGGCTGCTCCAGTTTGCATTCCCACGAACAGCGTAAGAGGGTTTCCCTTTCTCCATATCCTTGCCAACACCTATTGTTTCTTGTGTAGTTAATTTTAGCCATTCTGACAGGTGTGAGGTGGTATCTCATCACGGTTTTGGTTTGTGTTTCCCTGCTGATGAGTGATTTGGGCATCTTTTCATGTGTCTGTTAGCCATCTGGATGTTTTCTTTGGAAAAGCGTCTATTCGTGTCTTCTGCCCATTTCTTAACTGGATTATTTGTTTTTTGGGTGTTGAGTTTGACGAGTTCTTTACAGATTTTGGATACTAACCCTTTATCATATATATCATCTGCAAATATCTTCTCCCATTCTGTAGGCTGCCTTTTAGTTTTGTTGATTGTTTCCTTTGCTGTACAGAGAGGATTTTTATCTTGATGAGGTCCCAATTGTTCATTTTTGCTTTTGTTTCCCTTGCCTCTGGAGACATGTCTGGTAAGAAGTTGCTATGGCCTGGTGCCTGGGTGGCTCAGTCACTTAAGCATCTGCCTTCAGCTCAGGTCATGATCCTGGGGTGCTGGGATGGAGCCCCAAGTTGCAGGGAGCCTGCTTCTCCCTCTCCCTCTACCTGCTGCTCCCCCTGCTTGTGCTCTCTCTCTCTGTCAAATAAATAAATAAATAGATCTTAAGAAAAAAAAAAAGTTGCTGCGGCCGAGGCCAAAGAGGTTGCTGCCTGTGTTCTCCTCTAGGATTTTGATGGTTTCCTGTCTCAAATTTAGGTCTTTCATCTGTTTTGAATTTATTTCTGTGTATGGTGTAAGAAAGTGGTCCAGTTTTATTCTTCTGCATGTTGCTGTCCAGTTTTCCCAACACTATTTATTAAAGAGACTGTCTTTTTTCCATTGGATAGTATTTCCTGCTTTGTCGAAGATTAGTTGACCATAGAGTTGTGGGTTCTTACTTTACCTCTTGAAGATTATTATTGCTTTGTTTATGTGTTTGTTGATCCCTGGACTAAATCTGTAAAATCTGTCTTCCCTGTTAAATGTGTATTCATGAATTTTTTTTTCTTTCTTGTTTTTATTTTTAAGCCTGGTTTCCGAGGGGGTTTGTCCTTGTGTCTGTATAGCTTAGTGTTCAGCCAGAGATTGTGCCCAATAACCTTGAGCCAGAAAGGCTTCTCTCCGCTTATGGTTCTGTGTGTGGACTAGGGAGTACAGACTTCAGGCTGCTTTTCAGCCTGCCCTGGATTTTACTTTTTTGCCAGGCTCTCCCTTATGTTACTGCCCCACATGTGCATAGGCTCCATTGGCCAGAGAGGTGTGGGCAGCTCGAGGCCTCTTTGTCTCTGTTGTGCATGCGGTCACCTCTAGTTAACCCGGGATATGTGGAGAGCTTATCAGACCTTCCCTGGCTATCTCATCTCCTGGAACTCCTCTGTCAAATCCCTGCCTAGTCTTTCAGTCCATTGCTTGCCCCAAACAGCGCTGAAATCTCAGCTTAGCAGTGCTGCTGGCTATTCCTCTATTCCTGTTCTCCCTCCAGCTCCCCCCAGCCGCCCCCACCCCCATTCTTGATACTATACGACAATGTTCCAAATTAAGTGAGCCCCTTTTGGCAGTGGCAACGAAGCAGCTGGTTTTCACAGCCTGCCTCACCCTGGTTGAACTATTGCAAGTGATAGAGCTGGGAACTTGAGTAATGGGAGCAGCCCCAGGCAAGGACACCATGGACTCATGCTGTTCAGTAATTTTCATGTATACGTTTCTTTGTTGTATGCCTTTGATTGATTTTTCAGAGTGATGAAGTGGTTGTCTTTGACAGTTCTGTCTAGCTTTATAGCCGTCTTGCCTGACACTCTGTCATGCTTGAAGCCAGGAGTCTGGAAAATTCTCCATCAGTCTAATTAACTCTCCAAATATTGCCGCTTCTATATTCTATCTAGTGTCTCACCTGGAGCTCCTATTAGTTGTATGTGGGACCTTCTTATTCTTTCCTCCATGCATCTTAACCTCTCGTTCATATTTTCCATCTCTTTGCCTCTCTCTGCTGGGTGACTTCCTGAGATGTATCATCTCATTTACCAATTTTCTCTTCCGTTGTGTGTCATCTACTATTTAACTCATTAATTGTGCTTTTAATTTGACTTTTTTTCAGTTCTAGAAATCTGGTTTGGTTCCTTTTAAATCTTTCTAGTGTTCTTTTCAAAGTTTATATTCTCTCCTTATGTTTTCAGTTTTATCTTTTAAGTTTTAGAAGTTTTAAACATGGTTTATTTTATTTTCTTAAAATATTTTATGTATTTATTCATGAGAGACAGAGAGAGAAAGGGAGGCAGAGGCAGAGGGAGAAGCAGGCTCTCTGTGGAGCTGGGGCCCCGATGTGGGACTCAATCCCAGGACCCTGGGATCATGACTGGAGCTGAAGGCAGAAGCTTAACTGACTGAGCCACCCAGGTGCCCCAGAAGTTTTAAACGTAGTTTAAAAGTTAATCTGTTTTAGCTAAGGTAACACTAGCTGCTCTAACAGGTAAAGCTTGCATCCTCGGTGGCTTAACTTAATAAAAGCTTAGCTTTTGTTTATATCACAGTTTGCATGGGTTATCTCTTGCTACACAGCCTATTATCCTCAAACGTAGTGTCTTAAAGCAACAAATCCTTATTATCTCACCATTTCTGTGGGTCAGCAATCTGAGTGCAGCTTAGGTGGGTGCCTTCTGGATCAGGTGACTCACACGGCTTCAGTCAAGGTGTTGGCCAGGGCTGTAGTCGTCTCAAGGCTTGATTGGAGGAATATCTGCTTCCTCACTCACTCGCATGGCTGTTGGCAGGCCTCAGATCCACACTGGCTATTGGCCAGAGTCATCAGTTTTTTGACACGTGGGACTCACCATAGGGCTACTCATACCATAATAGCTTGCTTCTCCCAGAGCAAAGACCCTGAGAGAAAGAGAGTGTCCAAGATGGAAGCCATAGGCTTTTTGTAATCTCATCTCAGCAGTGACATTCCACGTTCTATTCCTTACGATAAGTCTAGTCCATACTCAAGGTGAGGAGCCTACACAAGGGTGTTAAAGCCAGGAGGTGGATATCATCAGGGCTACGTCAGGTCTAGTGTACCACATGGTCTGGTGTGAACTCATTTTCAGTGGAACTTTGTGAGAATCCTGAACAGCCTGGGTTAGGAGTGGGTCCCTCAGAAAATATTTTGCAGTTGCTTCTGTTAGACTATTCTTGGTTTGGGACCATTTTCTGTTAATTTTTAACTTGCAAGGAGGTGTCTGGGCCGTGCAGGCCCACAGGCCCACAGAATCCTGTGTCTATGGGAAGACCAGCTTATGGGTACAAAAATCGTAGGAGATTACCTACTTTTCCCTCCCTCCAATGCCTAGACTGCAGACGAGCTTCTTGTCATCAGTCTGTGCTGATAATTGATTTTTTTTTTTAGTCTGCCATTCATGAAAGGTTTCCCCTTTCCTACGTTTATGGAGGTTCTCATTCCTAATGCTGTGTTTCATGTGGACCCAACGCCTTACTCCTACACCCAAGTGGCTGTTAATACCTAAGCCCTTTGGTCCCTCCGACCAGCAACCTGTGCCCCCACCTCCCACCACCACTGGGCTGTTTGCAGCACTGACTCACACAGTTAATATGCTGATTTTCCAGTCTCCTCTTTGCTTTTGTCCCCTGGGGACATATTTCGCTTTCTTCTGAGCTCAGCTATGCATATAAAACATTTCTTATATTTTATCCAGTGTTTTAGAGTGTTTTGAAATGGGAGTGATTTCCAAGGTTAGCTAAACCAAAGGACACAGGTAAAGTATACAGGATGTTGTGCAGCCCCCAGACGAACCCACTGACTCTAGCACAGACAATTTTCAGTTATACCCAAGCAAAGTATTTTCTTCTAAATATCCCGCATCCTTGGAAATATTTACTGGTCCTGAGTCTGGCTTGGACAGAGGCTAAGGTTCCCGTTTTCTAAGAGGATCCTTTGACTTTGACTCTACTGAAAGTGGGTCCGAGGGCAGCAGGTTGGAAGGCCGTGCAGGGATAATAGGAGAATTCACAGCACAATGTTACAGTTTTATAATCGTAATACAGTAAAGATCAACACAGATGCAATATTCCTCTGGGAGTCTATACAAGTCTGTGTTTCCCTTGGGTCCTGGTCCCTTGTGGGAACTTCAGAAGCTCCTTTTCTCCAGTAGAGATGGCAAGCATGTGGCCCCAGGGAGTTTCTCATCCTCCCTCTGTCTGCCTTGGATGGAGTTGGTCATAAGAATAGCGTATAGTTGGGATTTCAAGAGCTTTGGAGACCCTGGGAAGGAGAGGCCTCCGAAAGGTATTGTCACTGTGATTTAAGAACCTCTTACTACTAGTAATAGTCCATTATGTTTATTGAGCACCTGCTATATGCCAGATATTGTGCCTAATACTTTACTCACGGGAGAGGCTTGGAGATACAGAGATAAGCTGCAGAATGAGATTCCTTCCATTTGCGGTATCTAGAGGTGAGACCAGAATGCTCTCTCCTGGGGTTAGATCAACTGTCCCGTGCCCCAGGAAGGATCCTCTGAGCGGGATTGGTTCTAGCTGGGGAGTATCTTGAGCCTGGCCTAGAAATAGCAGGAGTTAGGTTAGCTTCTGAGCTTCAGGAAATACCCAGGCACTGCTGGTCCTTCGTACCCCAGGGGTCCAGAGATAGGAAACTGAGAGGTGCACTTGCAGAGGGTTGTGGTGAAAGCCACAGCTGCCACAGGACTGTGGCTTGTGCCACACATGGCACAACTTCACTTCTACAGGATTTTGAGTTGATTTTTCCATGACCCACAATTTCTGTACACTTGTAATGAAGTTCCTTTAGAACAAGCTGTGGAAAGAGGTCCAGACACCCCTTTTTGATTACTGGGCCCACATGGGAACCACTGAATCTGAATTTCCAGGAAATTTTGTCCCTGAGCTTCTAGGCAGCCAAAGCAAAGAGAGGCATATAGTTAGAGAGCCCAGGGTTCAGGTCCTTGGGGTGGAGCTTGAGTTAATGTAGGTTTAAAAGGTCCCCAGCAGATTCTGATTCAGCCTGGCAAAAGAGCCAGGAAACCTGGCATTTGACTTGAGTAAATCGCTTGCAAGCTGGGCATTGTTGGTCTATTCATCTGCCCCCTCTGAGCCTTAGTTTGCCCCTCAGTCGAACTGGATGGAAACTTCTGCTCAATTTGAGGTGGAATTTAGTGACATCATGTTACGCGTTGGAGGCGGAGTTATGGACACGTTGAGCTGCATCGTACACGTGGATCAAGCCACTACTTTATCTGTGGATTGCACATAAATATGCCGCTATGACTCCTTCCTGGGAGATGTCACGAGACGCAGCCATGGGACATTTGCTACCACATTTACCATGTGGGTTCTACTGAGGACTTGTCCTCGACTCCATCCACGGGCCTCTACGTAATCACTCGGCGGGGGGGGGGGGGGGGAGAGGGGGAGGGATTTCTCTCGGGCTCAGTAACAGGAACCGTTGTGGTTCTCATGAGTGCTGGCCTATTTCCAGGTAGGTCCTGAGACCTTCACATGCCACTGACTGAGGGCTTGGTGTGTACCAGTACCCGTACCAAGTGCCTCCCATGTTTTTCTTCGAGTCCCCTAAATAGCCCCATGAAGATGGTACCATTATCATTCCCATCGGGCAGGTGATTCAGCGGAGGCCCCAAATCTTTAAGTACTTTTCCCAGGCCACAGTACTAGGAGGGAGCAGAGCCCACTCTTAAGTCTCGGTAGGTCTCCCTCCATAGGCTATGCCGGCAACCTGCAGGCGATACTCCTTGACGCTTTGGAAGCTCAGGGTCAAATGCGCACCCATGTGCTCTGGGGGTAGAGCTTGTCCCTGGGACCACCCACCTTTACTTTTCCTTTGTGCTACCTTCCTCACATAATATGAACGGAAGCTGCATTCTCCACGGTATATTTAGTCTTAGTGCCGTGCTCCGGGACATGGTTCCATGAGCAGAGGTTTTGTTTTGCCTTTTTCTTAGTTGCTTTAATTTTTTTACGCACCATGGATTCTGTACCACAAAACATCAAGACAAAAACAAGAACCTCAGTCAGCAAGGGGTGAACTTGCCTTAGAGGATGAGGGCAGGGAAGGAAGCAGCAGGCCAAATCAGAACCCTAGTTAGTGGGCAGAAGGTGGGAGACGGCTTGGAACACTTGAAGGTTAATAATTTTTGCTCCATCACTTACCCATTAATTTCTGCCCAGCCCCATGCTATGTATCTCTGTAGGCTGCTGTCAGTCATTTTTGTAATGGAAGGGGTCATAAATAATCAAATAAAAGGTGGGCTTCCCTGCAACTCCCCACCTCCAGACTGGGCTGGAGGGCGGATGTCCCTGGCTGTCTCCCTCAGGGTTAGGTGTGAGAAGTGTGAGGGGCTGGACGAAGTGGAGAGGAAGATGGGGTGGTCCCAGGAGTCTGGGAGAGGCATAGATGGGCTGGAGGGAGGAGTATTTCGAGGAAAGGCTAGACCCCAAGACCCCCGAGGCAGGCCTGGAGAGCAGCACAGGGCAGAGGGGCCTCCGTCCCTCTTTGCACAGAGTGGGGGTTTCTTTTCGCCCAAAGGCAGAGGAGTCACCCAGAGACCGGCTCTGCACATCTGGTTGTATTGCTAAGGCAAAGCGCCTCAGAGATACCCGCTTCCGTCCCAGCACCCCCGTAACTATTCTCCCGACCCCTGCCCACAGCTCAGTGAGGAGCTGAACCAGCAGCTGGAGGCCGTGTGCGGGTCCGTGTTTGGGGAGCTCGAGTCCCAGGCGGTGGATGCCCTGGACCTGCCCGGCTGTTTCCGCATGCGGAGCCACAGCTACCTCCGGGCCATCCAGGCCGGCTGCTCTCAAGACGACGACTGCCTGCCCCTCCTTGCTGCCCCTGCCTCTGTCTCAGGGAGGCCCGGCTCCTGTGAGTGTGCCCTGTCTGCCCCTGACCCGGCCCTAGGTCGGAGAGCGCCCTGGGTTCCGGTGCCGGCCCTCGCTACACCTGTGCTGTGTGACCTTGGGCAGCTGGCTTGCCTCTCTGGGCCGGGTGATGGGGAGAACAAGCCTTGGCCCGTGGAGTCCGCGTGCCTGCTGGGTCCCTCCGGCGCCGGGTGGGTGTGGGGTGGAGGGCCACAGACACCCGCCGGGACGTGTTTCTCACCCGCTGCGTTTCTGCGTTTCTGCGTTCCTGGCCCCAGCCTTCAACTTCAGAAAGGCCCCGTCCCCCATCCCGCCGGGGAGCCAGGCCCCGCCCCGCATCTCCATCACCGCCCAGAGCAGCACCGACTCCGCCCACGAGAGCTTCACGGCCGCCGAGGGCCCGGCCCGGCGCTGCAGCTCCGCGGACGGGCTGGACGGCCCCGCCATGGGCGCGCGCACCCTGGAGTTGGCGCCGGTGCCACCCCGGGCCAGCCCCAAGCCCCCTACACTCATCATCAAGACCATTCCCGGCAGGGAGGAGCTGCGGAGCCTAGCGCGGCAGCGGAAGTGGCGGCCGTCCATAGGGGTGCAGGTATGGAAGGAGGGGGTGCCGAAGCGAGCTCAGGCCGGGACTCTTTGGGGACGGCTTGAGGGGGTCGGTGCGGTTGCTCTGAGCTGCACGTAGACCCTGTGGCTGGTCATCGACAGGGCTGGTACGACCAGTGGCAGCCCCACTCCCTTGTCGCTTGTCCCGGAAACATCACCTCTCCTGGGGAGTGGAGAGGGGTGGCCAGGTTGATGCCTCTGACCTCCTGGGTCTCTTTTCTTGTTCGGGCGGACTGTCTTTGCAGAATTGGCCCATGGGCTTGGCGTTTAGCTTCTGCTCACCTGTCTCCCACAGGGTGGTCTTGTTTCCCGGGTCTAGCCCCGGCCACTGACTCCCCCAATCCTGCCCCCAGGTGGAGACTATCTCAGACTCGGACACTGAGAACAGGAGTCGAAGAGAGTTCCACTCTATCGGCGTCCAGGTGGAAGAGGACAAGAGGTAGGTCTAGGGGGGGCCGTCTCAGGCTTCCCTGGGGGAGAAGAGGAGAGAGGACCGCATAATGCCCTCCTTGGTCCCGTCTGCCTGCACACTGTCTCTTTCTGGACGGGAGACAAAACCTTCTGATGGGGAGCGGCTGCAAGGTCATCTCCTCAGAGATGTCACCAGGGCAGTCATCAGACTTAAAGTGAGTTCTCCTTGTACCCGTGCCTGTCCGGGGTGCTCTGAGGCGGCAGGAGTGGTTGGAGGAAGGGGACAGTAGGGAGAGGTAACAGGTAGGTGCTGAGCAGGCCTTCAACAATTGGTGTTTCCGGGGGATAACAGGATTGTCCCAGTCCCTCGTTGCTGCCCCTGGTGTACAAGTTATGTGAGCTCAAAAAGAAACAAATAAACATGAAGATTGCCTCTCAGGGGCCCCTGACAAATGTAACACTCCTCCTCGCTTGGCTCACACAAGCCTTTAACCAGTCAGGGTACCTGTTGTATGCCCGAGTCTGTGATGTACCCGAGATGGTAGAATTACCAGCAGCCACTATTCTGGCATTACGTGGCCTCAGAAACACCGTGTCCTTAATTTCCAGCTGAAAAGTTAGCATTTCCAGCTCTGGAGGAGTTACTGGGAGGAGTCCCTCAGTCTTTGGCTTCCTATGGGAAGACGCTTTCTCTAATGACCATGTGGCAGGGTCTCGGTGGCCCATCTGCCCTCTGGGCTGCAGTGCCACCAGGCCAGTGGCCCTAAGTAGGGTGGCCGTAAGGTCATCTGTGTTTCCCAGGAGGAAGAAAACTAGAGTCCTAGTAGCAGCGCCTCATAGCTCTGTTCCCAGTCACCATTGTTGGGCCTTTTGCCTTCCCCTAAAGTTCCCCTAGCTATTTCTGGAAGTCCCTGGGAGTATCGTGTGTGCGCCTGATCAAGGCTTTTTGGGGTTCCTGTGAGATTCACCATTTTTCTCTATGCACACTCCAGCTCCATGTGGTTTCATAGGCTCCTGAGGCTGTAAATGCCTCCATCAAGGGTGATAGATAGTTGCCTTATTTCCCCCATCATTCCTGAAGCTACCGTCCTCCAAACTCTCTTTTTTTAAAAAAAGATTTATTTATCGGGGCCCCTGGGTAGTTCAGTTGGTTAAGTGTCTTGACTCTTGGTTTCGGCTTAGGTCATGATCTCAGGGTTGGGGGATCAAGCCCTGCATGGGGCTCCGTGTTCATCAGGGAGTCTCCTTGGCTCTCTCCCCGCTCAAATAAATAAATAAGTTTTTAAAGATCTTATTTATTTGAGAGAGAGAGAGAGAGTGTGGGGAAGGGCAGAGGGAGAGTATCTTCAAGCAGACTCCTTGCTGAGCCAGGAGCCCTATGCAGGGCTCAATCCCACGATCCATGAGATCATGACCTGAGCCAAAACCAAGAGTCAGATGCTTAACCGACTGAGACACCCAGGCACCCCTCCTTCAAACTCTTAATATACCACAAAGATCCCAGAAAAGTAGCACTTTATGGCAAACCCACTTTGCAAGTCCATGACCTGGGTTCTTGAGAGGTGGGGTAGGAGTCATGGAGGGATGTAGCTCTGTGTTGAGAACTCTTCCCCCAACTCTGTTACTGCCCCAGGGACCATAAACCAAGCCCATTACCCCCACTCACTCCCTTATAAGGCTTCTTGGTCCCTCATTCAGTTAGACCCCCAGGGGCCCCCCCATTCTTCCTAACAAGCCTGAATCCTGGGAAGAGTACAGTAGGCATTCTACTGAGATTCAGGCGAAGTCAGCAAACTCCATCATCTGTTCATTCATTCTTTCATTCTGAAAAAATACTTACTGAGCATCTGTTTTATGACCGTTCCTGTTAAAATCTCAGGGAAACATCGAAGAAATGAGTCTTGCCCTCATAGAAGTTATGGTCTCGAAGGGAATTGAGGCAATGAATAAATGACCCACAACTAAAAATATGATTATACATTATGGTATAATATGTCATGGGGTATTATTACATGTTATGGCGGGACTATGAAAGAAAAAAACTAAGAAGGGATCTTGTTTGGGGTAAGCAGGTGACATTTAAGCTGAGACTCGAGGATTGACTAGGAACACTTAGGTGATGATTGGGGGTGGAAGTGTTGCAGGAAGAGGGAAGAGCATGTATGAAAGCGCTACAGCAGGACAGTTTGACACGCATCAGGAAGCGAAAGAAGGTTCTGGGGTGGTGTGGAATGGGATAGGGCAGTGGTGAGGGAGTGGATCGGAGAATAGGCAGGCTCCAGGTCATGCAGAGAATGGGCATGATAAAGAACTGGAATTTAATTATGACTGATGAGTAGCCATTAAAAGGTGAAAGGAGCATGACAGGGTCTAATTTATGTTTACAAAAGATCACTAGCTGCTAAGTGGAGAATGGATTTGAGGGAAATAATAGTGAGCGCCGGGAGGCTAGTGAGCGGAAATGTTTCCTGATCCAGAAGAAAGGTGACGGTCTTTTGCATTATGGAGGATCCTTTTTTTTCTAGTGTATTTTATAATTGGGCACTACTAGTGTATGGGAGAACATAAGGCTTTATACAGTGATCTTGAATTCACCAACTTCGCTGCTGTCTCTTATTGGGACTTATAGTTTACCTGAAAATCATGATGGGTTTGAGTCAGGCATGTTCTCTGTAAATGAGGATATTTCTTTCTTTTTTTTTTTTAATTTAAATTCAATTAATTAACATATAATGTATTATTGGTTTCAGAGGTAGAAGTCAGTGATTCATCAGTCTTATGTAATACCCAGTGCTCATTATATCACGTGCCCTCCTTAATGTCCATCACCCAGTTATCCCATCCCCCCACCCCCACCCCTCCAGCAACCCTGTTTGTTTCCTATGATTAACAGTCTCTTGTGATTTGTCTCCCTCTCTGATTTTGTCCTGTTTTATTTTTTCAAATGAGGATATGTCTTCCTTTCTTTTTTTTTTTTGAGAGAGAGCGAGCGAGCAAGAGAGTATATGTGTGAGCGGGGGTGGGGGCGTGCAGAGGGAGGGAGAGAATCTTAAGCAGGCTCTGACCTGGGTGTGACATGGGTCCTGATCTCACAACCCTGAGATCATGACCTGAGCCAAAATCAAGAGTTAATTGCCTGAGCCATGCAGGTGCCCCTAGGATGATATCTCTTTTAAATCCATATTCTTTTAACTTCTTTTTCTTGCAATAATGTACTGAATAGGACTTCTAGTTCACTGTTGAGTGGAGCAGTCTTGTCCCATTCCTGATATTAGTGGATATCTTCTTAAATCCTACTCATAAGTGTAATGATGTTTGGTACAGATTTTGTTGGATACTATTTATCAGGTTAAGGAAATTCCCTTCTATTCATAGCTGGCTAAAAGGTTTTACGTTTATTTCTTTTTAAACAGAAAATGAGGGTGAAATTTTATTGAATGCTTTTCCAGAATCTACTTAGATGATCATAGATTTTCTCCTTTCATCTGTAATGTGAATTAGATTAATAGATTTTCCATGTTGATCCATTCTTTCATTGCTGGGATGAACCCTGCTCGATACTATCATCTGTTTGGATGAAGTTCGGCTGTAACAGGACCTCAGTAGTCTCCTCAGTGCATTTCTCTCACTTAGAAAAAGAAGGAGCATGGAGATCCAAGGGCAGTGTCAGGATCTCTCTTGCTGTTCTTTCGCTCTGTGTATCACCTCCGTCCCAGGAGTGGAAGCCCAAGCTGCAGCCATCCTGCCTGCGTTCTGAGAAGTACCAAGGCGGAGGGGAGGAGGAATGCGGTGCTGCCTCTTAAAAAAGATTCCCTGAAAGTTACACCCAACACTCTCACCTCCATCACATTGCCCGAAACCAAATGGTGTGGTGACATCCAGTGGCAAGGGAGGCTGTGGCAGACAGTCTCCGTTGAGAAGCAATGCACGAAGAGCAGGGCACATAGCTAAAGATCAGGGTGCTTATGGCCAAAGACAAAGAGAAGAATGGGCATACGGAAGTCCAGCCATGCTGGTCACAGTCCTGCTGTGTTATTTTTCTGTACGTGACTGGATTTTTGGATAGCTGTTACTGTAAGATTTTTATAATCTGTGTCCATAAGTGATATTAGCTGATGATTTTGCTTTATTGTGCTTATTCAGTTCAGGTATTTAGGTGACGCTGGACTCCTAAAATGAATTTGGTAGCATTCTCTCTCTCCCCCTTGGAACAATTTGTGTAAAGTAGGAATTGTCTATTCCTTGAAGGTTGGGTAAAGGTTGCCTATAAAACTATCTAGGCCTGATGCCTTTTGGGGATAGGAGAAACTTACAGAATCACAGCTTCAGTTTCTTTCATGGTTATTGACCTGTTCGGGTTTTCTTTTTCTTCCTGAGTCAATTTTGGTGATTTATATTTTTCTCAGAAAATGGACCATTTTACAAAAATTGACAGTTTTGAAAAAATTTTTGGCACGAATATCCTTTGTCCTAGTAGTATGATTTTATAAGTCTTTATTGTATCTGTAGCTTTTCATTCCTAATACCGTATATGTATGTCTTACCTCTATTTCGTGATCAGTCTTATCTGAGGTTTGTCTATTTTATCATTTTAATATATTCTTATTTATTTACAAAAAATTATTTTATTTTATTTTTTTAGAGAGAGAGAGGGAGAGAGCACGTGTGCAAGTGGGTGGGATGGAGCAGAGGGAGAGGGAGAGAGAGAATATTAAGCAGGCTCCTTGCGCAGCATGGAGCCCAATGAGGGGTTTGATCTCAAGACCCTAAGATCATGACCTGGGCTGAAACCAAGAGTCAGATGGTTAACTGACTGAGCCATCCAGGTGCCCCTTTAATAGTACATATATATATAAGTGTGTGTGTGTGTATGCATATACATATGCACACATATATGTATGTATATGTATACACGTCTGTCTGTATGTATATAGATACATATATGTATATTCACACACATATTTAAAGATTTATTTATTTATTTTAGAGAGAAAGACATCGAGAGCATTAGTGGGCTGAAGGGCAGAGAGGGAGAGGGAGAGAATCTCAAGCAGACTCCTCACTGAGCGGGGAGCCCGATGCAGGGGCTTGATCTCGCAACCTGGAGATCATGACCCCAACCAAAATCAAGAGTCTGTTGCTTAACTGACTGAGCCACTGAAGTGCCCCTTAATATATATATATATATATGTATATATGTATGTATATGTATATGTATGTATATATATATATATATGCATATATATATACACATATATATATATTTAATTTAAATTCAATTAACTAACATATAATGTATTTTTGGTTTCAGAGGTACAGATCTGTGATTCATCAGTCTTTTTTCTTTTTTTCTATCAGTCTTATATAACACCCAGTGCTCATTGTGTCACATGCCCTCCTTAATGTCCATCACCTAGTTACCCCATCCCTTAACCCCCTCCCCTTAATACATTTTTAAAGTTATATTTTATCGGTCTTTAAAAAAACTTGCTTTTGGATTTGGTTAGCATCTCTATTGTTTCTTTCTCTTTTATCTTTATTTTCTTTCTCCTACCAAGTTTGTCTTTTTTTTTTAACAGCCTCTTGAACACGATTTCTTATTTTCTAACGTGTTTTTAAGGCTATAAATTCCCTTTTAACTATACTGCTAGAGCTGTACCTCATAAGTTTTGAGAATCAGTATTTCTACTGTTCAGTTCTAAATAGCTTGTAGCTTTTATCATAATTTCCTTTTTCACCGATGAATGATTTTGAAGTTCTTTTTTTTTTGTTTTTTTTTGCTTCCAAATTTTGGCGGGGGGAGGTTCGGAGCTACTTTTTCACTACTGCTTTCTAAATTTGCTGCATGTGGTAATACAATGCATTCTGTATGATATTTTTATTCCTTAGAATTTGTTGAGGCTTCCTCTGTTTATATATATATATATATATATATATATATATATATATATATTTCTAATATAGATGGTCAGACTTATACATTATATTTTTCAAATGTTTGATTTCTTTTTGGATGTTTGATTTAGCAGTTCTGAGAGAGTTGTATTAAAAATGTCTCACCGTGGGATGCCGGGGTGGCACAGCTGGTTAAGCATCCGACTCTTGATTTCAGCTCAGGTCGTGATCTCAGGGCTGTGGAGCCCCACGATGGGCTATGTGCTGGGCATGGTGGGGCCTGCTTAAGATTCTGTCTCTTGGGGCGCCTGGGTGGCACAGCGGTTAAGCGTCTGCCTTCGGCTCAGGGCGTGATCCCAGCGTTCTGGGATCGAGCCCCACATCAGGCTCCTCCGCCGGGAGCCTGCTTCTTCCTCTCCCACTCCCCCTGCTTGTGTTCCCTCTCTCACTGGCTGTCTCTCTCTGTCAAATAAATAAATAAAAAAATCTTAAAAAAAAAAAAGATTCTGTCTCTCCCTCTTGGCTCCCCCTCCCCCACGCTCTCTCTCTTAAAAAGAAAAAACACAGTCTCACCATGATTGTGGGTATGTCATTTCCCTTGGTGATTGTATTAATTTTTTCTTTAGTTTGCGAGTCCCGTTCATATTCAGGCTTATGATTGTTTTATCTTCTTTGTGGGTTGGTTCTTTTATCATAAATAGGCCGCTTTTCATCCTTACTATGGGTTTTTGCCTCCAAGTCTATTTTGCTTGATTTTACTATTATGGCTGCTTTCTTTTGGTGAGCGTGCCAAAGTATCTTTCTCCATTCTTTGATTTTCATCCTCCCCGTACCCTTATGTTAAGGGTAGATCGGTTGCTTGTAAGCCGTGTGGAGCTAACGTTTAGTAGACATATTTAAGCTACATATATATATCTTCATTACTGATTTATTTGGACTTATTTTTATTATCTCTTTAAAATTTTTCTATTTGATATGCTCTTTCTTCCTTTTTTTTTTTTTTCCTTCAAGTAATCTCTACGCCCAGCATGGGGCTTGAACTCACAATCCCGAGATCAAGAGTCCCGTGTTCCACCTCCCGAGCCAGCCAAGTGCCCTGTCGCGCTTTATTTTTGCTTTCTTCTTCCCCTACTTTTTTGCCTTCCATTGAACTGATCAAATTTACTTTATTTCTCGTCGTCCTTCTCCTGGTTTGGAAGTTTACCTCTTAGTCGTGATTTTCCTCAAAGTTTTAGCAAATATACTTAATTTAATTTTTTTCGAACAAAGTCTCAAATTAGTGAGTATTTCTGTCCTTCGTAGGCAAACACCAAGAACCTTGGAACACTTTAATTTCCTTCTTAACTCCCTCCGCCCATCTCCCATGTTGTATTTGTCTAGTATTTTGATTATACCTCTTTCAAAGAAACTCTGCTAAATCAGTTGTTTTGATATCTTTTATGGTTTAATAGTTTAGATTTACAACCATGTTTTAACAATTTATGTGTTCGCTATTCCTTGTCACTGCCCACTCCTTCCTGATGGGTTCCGTGTTTTTTATGCTAAAGTACTGCTTGAGTTTGGGACCAGTTTTAGAGTTCCTGTCTCAGCTGGAGGTTTCTGTATTTCAGTGGTGGTGCTCACTGGAACGCACGCCCACACACAAAACAGCCTTAATGTTCGTATTCTTAGCATCCTGCTTCCTGGCCACATTCCTGGAGCATGACCTGAGTTTTCCAGTCCACGTTTGTAAGTGGAATTGACCCTTCTTGGCTGCTGGCTTTATCCATGGGGTCTCCTTCCAGCTCCCCAGGATGCAGGGTTTGGGGGCTCTCCTCTCATCCTCCCTGGGCACTACCATCTAGCCTCTAGCATATGTCTGGCCCAATATTCCCGGGCTCACTTGGCTTAGATTCCCTCTCACTTCTTAGGTTTTGAATTTCCTTTTTGTCTCTAGTACCCGAAGATGTCCCTCTTCCTATTTTCAAGCGTGGCCCTGCAGCAGAAACACCTTTTGACTTTATTTTATCCGGCATTTCTACATGTTTGGGGGTGTGTGAGTGGGAGTTTCTTAAGTTAGTTCAGTCTACTGTATTGATCAGTTGTCTGGACCAGGCTGATAGCAGATACAGAGAGAAGCGGACCAATCTGGGAAGATTTTGGAGCCAAGTCACGGAAGGGCGGGGACAGGCAGAGAGTGAGGTCTTCCTCGCGCCTGTATAGGTATTTGTGAGGTCCTGGTGGGGTGGGCTGGGGAGGGGGAGATGGTGTTGGATCAATGTCTGCAGAACTGAATTGCCTGGGACAGGTGATGACACTGGGAATCCAAGGGGGTGACAGGTGGGGAGAGGAGAAATCTGGCGCATGTCTCTGGCCAGGCTCCCTTGCCTGTCTGCTGCGGGCGTCCTTAGTTGTACACCTGCACTGTCTTTTCTGTCCCTTATGTCCCTGGCACTTTAAGTCTGACTTACCACACACCATGCCCCAAATGGTACATAAAAGCGAGCCATGACTACCAGCAGCCTCTCTAGGCAAACTTCCAGGAGCCCCCACCTGCTGCCGCCCCATTTTCTTGGACTCTCTTGTCCTTACTCCTGTCTCACTGGTCCCAGGATCTGTCGTCTCTCTCTGCACATTGGTTTTAGAAATTGCCAGGGAGGAAAGGTCTCTCCCTTTCCACCTTTCAGTGTGTTCCCTGCCAACCTGTTGGGTGAAGAATTCAGATCTACTGCTTGGTGGGTTTTTCCCATTGCTCACTATCAGTGCTGGCTTGGCTTGGAAACACACAGGTATGGGTGTTGGTGCTTCTTTACTTCCATCTCCACAGCACCCCCACCCAAGATTCATTTGTCCACAGATATTTATTGGATCCCTATTATTTGTCAAGTACTTTGCTGGGCACTGAGGATGCAAAGGTCAGCGGAACCAGACAGCCCTTGCCCTGTGAGGCGTACGGCCATGTTAGTCTAAGAAGCTTATAAATGGCATAGAAGTATAGATGTGGTGACACCACAAAGGAGAGGTTTGTGACAGTGAGAGTGTGTCATGGGGGCTTTGACCTAGTCAGAGGGGTTTGGTGTGACTTCCCTGAGGAAGTGACATTTGGGCAGAGATCTCAATGAACAACTCACACAATTTAACAAGGTGAACTGAAATTAACTAGGTGGAAGTGGGAGATAAGAGTGTTCCAGGCAAAAGGAACAGCATCTGCTAAGGCCCTGTGGTGTGGGGGGAGCATACTTAAGGAACTGTTACCAGCGCTGTCTCAGGGCATCCTACAACACCTGTCTACACAGACCCAGCATACTCTGGGCCAGGATAAAAGAATGCATCAAATACCTTTGCTAAATATTAGAAGAATGTTCTACATTCTTAAAGGGGCCCTTTAAGAACATAGAAACCACGTGATTTTTGCCTCAAACTCTAACTATGGGGATCCCCTTGTATCTTTTACCTCTAGATCCTTCCTACTAAGACCTTATCTTAAATTCCAGATGTAGCAAAAACCAACAAAATAAACAAAAAAACACCAGACTGCTCAGTTAAATTTGGTTATCAGACATGAATGTTGAAAAATTTTTAGTATATGTAGTTCCCAAATATTGCATGAGATATGCTAAAAAAATTACGTTATTTATTTGAAATTCAAATTTAAGAGCAAGTCCTGTATTTTATCTAACAGCCCTACTTATAATCAATTAAGCCCAAACAGGGCCAGCTAGAGAACTCTACGTAGGAAGGCCGCCCCCTCCCCACCACTCATTCCTTAGCATCATGGTAATTTCTGGCTTTGGGACCTTGGGCATGGCATGTACTGAAAGAATAGAGCCCCTTGAGACCCAGGAAGGAAGCTTCCACCCTTATGAATTTTTTTTTAAAGATTTATTTATTTATTTATTTATTTATTTATTTATTTATTTATTTATCAGAGAGCACAAGCAGGGGGAGCAGCAGGCAGAGAGAGAAGCAGGCTCCCTGCTGAGCAAGGATGCAAGTCCCAATGTGGGTTTAGAAATTGCCAGGGAGGAAAGGTCCTGGGATCATGACCTGAGCCACAGGCAGACACTTAACGGAGTGAGTCACCCAGGTGCCCCTTCATGAATTTGTACTCCCAGAGCAGTCATGTGAAAGCAATGCCCTGCCGATCGACCACAAGCCCTGGGTGTGGACACTGCCTCCATTCCTCAGTCTTCCACTGAAGACTGACCTGTGGCTCTTCCTAAATCTTCCACCCTGGCCCCACCTCGGCATCACAGTCACAGCCCTCAGGCTGGGGTGGTAGACTCGGGGCCCCCGATTGATTATATGTTCAAGCCCTTAGATGCTTTTTCAGAGAGGGCGCTAGTACAATGGCTGTGCCTTGCTAAAATGCTACTGCCCTTCCCCTTCCCTGCCCAGTGCCTCCTCCCACCCCTGCCAGCCTGCTGCCCAATACTCCTGGTAAAACCTCTTGACAACTCGTGGTTGTGGAGAATTCCGTGGACACCGTGTCTCTTGGGATAAACCAGTTTCTTCCCAGAGCCCTTTGTGTTATCCCTTAGAGAATCACAGTAGAAACGTCTCCCTGAAATAACCATATAACAACTTCCAGCAACATCAGGAATGTGATCACTGTCACCCCGAAGAGCTCGAGGGGGGAGGCCTCCTCAACCTTGTTAAAAAGCTTGGGGAGAAAATATTGTGACAGGCATTGTTACGAATTAGGCATGATTCACAACTGAGGCCGGTTTCTATCCTGTGTTTACAGCTGTTGTGAAGACCACAGCAAATACTGCCAGATCCAGAACTAAATAGGGACATAAGCTCTGGACTTCACTACCCTGAAAATTCACCTGTTATTGTTAGGATTAGGTTTGGCTGTGAGTTACAGAAAAGCCCCAAGATGACAGAAGTGCATTTCTCTCTTGCTTAGAAGAAGCCCAGAGATTCAGTTGAGAGCTGGTAGGTGCTGTGCAGTGTCAGGACCCAGCCTCCTTCTATCTTACTGCTTCTCCATCCTTAGCACTTGGCTTCCATCTCATATTCCCAGATGGCTGCTTGAGTCCGGCCATCACGTCTGCATTCTGGTCAGCAGGAAGGAGGAAGGAACCAAAAATGGCACATTTTCCTTTTAAGAACATTTCCTGGAAGTTGCACATACCTTTCTGTTTATATCTTGTGAGCTAGAACTTAGCCATATGGCTATACCAGGGAAACTGGTAAAAGAGTCGTTACTCAAAGTGGCCATGTGTCCAGCTTCAAATTGTGGGATTCTAGAAAGGTAGAAGGGATATTGGGGGATGAACAGTGGTCTCTACTGTTCTTCCTTCCAACCAACCCACCCACCCACCCAACCACCCACACACCAACCAACCAACCAACCAACCAACCACTCAGCCAACATTTATGCAAGGAATGGCTCTACTTATAAGGGAGACAAATGCAAATTACTAACTATAATACAATGTGCTTTGGAGGACAAAAGGGGTTTTATTCCGAATGCTGTGTGAGAACAGATGGAAGCAATCAGCAGTGATCACAATAATTAATAACTACAATGGCCTCGCTGGGTTCTCAGTGCTACATTCCCATTATTGTATTTGTCCAGCTCCCTTTCTTTTCAGTGAGAGCCACAAACCTCCCTGCCTTTCCATATAATAGCTAACATTTACAATGGGTAGGCCAGGTGCTGGTCTAAGTTCTTTACATACATTATCTCATGAGAATTCTGTGATCGTTCTCATTGGTAGATAAGGAAACTGAGGCACAAGCCAGAGAGCTGAATTTTGACTAGGCAGTCTGGCTCCACGGTGCATGTGCCTGACCCCTTTGCTGGGCTGCTTCCCGTAAAGCTGCTCATTATCATTTCTACCCTGACCCCCTCCCCCTAGATCTCCAGCAGACCACCTCCCCGTTCACGGCACTGTAATGATTGAGATCATCTGGTGGGACCTCTCTCCATGTCTGGACCAAGCCCCACCTCCCTTGCCTCCCTTCTTGCCTCTGCCATCCGTCCTGCCCGAGGTTGAGGCATCGTCTCCCTGATTACAGCCGCCCCTCTCCCTCAGTCCTGGGGAGGCAGTGGAGTGGACTGGAGTGGTGTAAGTGCTGGCCTCTACAGCCAGACTGGACTAAATTGATAACTGTCTGATCATAAGAGTCCACTTTTCCTCTTTAAGCCTCCGTTTTCTCATCTGTAAATAGGGATGATACTAACATTCTTACCGTGGGACCGTTGCTGAGGGTTGAGCGGTTTTTATGCAAAATCCTTAGTCTAGCACATACTAAGTGCTCAAAGGATGTTAGTTACTATTTATACTCCTTCTGTTTGGTCCTTGGACTACCGCCTCCTTCTTCTTGATCTTTCATTGATCTCTCTTTACACGTTGTGTTAGTTTCCTATTGGTACTATAATAAATTATTACAAATTTAGCGGCATCAAATAATACATTTTTATTGTCTTACATTCCCAGGGGTCGGAAGTCTGAACTGTGTTTCACTGGGTTAAAATCAAGGCGTTGGCAGGACGGATGCCTCTGGATCTCTGGGAAGAATCCGTTTTGTCACTTTTTCCTGTTTATAGAGGTTATCCACATTCCTTGGCTTGTAGCCCACTTATGTCTTCAGAGCCCCAGTGGCAGGTTGAGTCCCCACATGACATCATTCCAGCCTTCATCCTGTTGTCCCATCTCCTCCGATTCTGACTTATCTGTTTCCCTCCTTCACTTACAAAGACCTTTGTGATTAAATTGGACACACCTGGATAATCCTGACTCTTCTTCTCATCTCAAGATCTTTCATATAATCGTATCTGCAAAGTCCCTTTTTCCATGGAAGCTAACCTATTCAGAGCTTCCAGGAACTAGGACGTGGACCTTTTCGATCATTATTCTGCATACCCTGCAGTTTCCATCCTTTAGAGATATGGCATGGGAGAGCCATCCTAAATAAAAAATCCCTCTCTTCCCCTCTCTTACCCAGCTTTATTGACATATAACTGACAAATAACTAAAATATCCCTCCCTTAAAGATACATTGTCTTTTCTTTTCCTCCTTTCTCAACCAAGCTCTTTGAAAGAATTGTCTTGCCTAGTTTTCTAGACCTCCTATCAACCTCCTGCCATTTGTGTCAGCCCCCATACTCCACCAGATTGACTCTTGCCCGGGTCCCCAGTGGCTTCTGTTGTGCCAAATCAAGGGACACCTTTAATTCTCAACTGGTAGCATTTTCCATGTTGATTACTCATTCCTTCTTGAGACCCTTCTGTCTCCTGTATGCCTTTAGGTGACTTTGCTCTGGTTTCCTTCCTCTTTCTCTCTGGCTTAGATGCCTCTGGGGCTTTATTGTCTCCACCCACCCCTTAAAATGTCTGTGTTCCCCAGTGCTTTGCTTCTTTGTTTCATTGCTTATTTCTTGGTTGATCATGTCCCATACTGCTGGTTTTATTATTATTTTTTATTTTCTTTTTCTTCCAAATTTGTATTTAAATTCAAGTTAATTAACATATAGTATGGTATTGGTTTCAGGAGAATTTTTTTTTAAAGATTTTTATTTATTTGAGAGAGAGAGCACTTGAGCAGGGAGGGGCAGAGGGGGAGGGAGAAAGAATCTGAAGCAGACTCTGCACTGAACGCAGAGCCTGATGTGGGGCTCGATCCCACGGCCCTGAGATCATGACCTCAGCCGAAACCAAGAGTCAGACGCTTAACTGACTGAGCCACCCAGGCTCCCTCAGGAGTAGAATTTAGTGATTCATCTTTTACATGCAACACTAGTGCTCATTAGGTCAAGTGCCCTCCCTATAATGCCCATCCCCCATCAGCCCATCCCCCACCGACCCCCCCACTCCCAGCAATCCTCCGTTTGTTCTCTCTAGTTAAGAGTCTCATGGTTTGCCTCACACTGCAGGTTTTCAATACCACTTGCACAAGGTTGACCGTCTCCTGCTGGGACTGCGCCGATCTCTGGCCCCCAGCTGGGAGTACTGGTGGTCCCTGTCCCCCAGCTGGGAGTACTGGTAGAGACTGTGCTTCAAGGCATCCCATAAGCTCCTCAACTTTTTAGTCTTCCTTGAGGTGGACATGGTGATGAGACCTCATTGAAGTCGTGACTTGAGAACCAGGAAGCCTGGGGCACTTACGCATGCTTCTGTTCTAGACCACGTGGCCTGTTTCCATCCAGACCAGATGTGATCTTCTTGGGACCCCTCAGAGGCCAGGGTTTAAGGCAGCACACGCAGTGGTTCTGAAGGACAGATCCATGTTTTGTGAGGGGACCAGGGAAGCAGACAGGGAAGGCTGATGTCTTTACCGGGGCAAGCCCCACCTTTCCGTGTGTGGTCTGCCATGGCTGGAGCTCCGAAGTGGCCAAAGGTGGACTGGAGCTCAGAGGCACAGAAGTATTCGAGGTGGAGCCAACGTGCATCCGAACAGTTCAGTTAGACACACAAGACTCTCAGCTGAGACAGAGAACAATTTAGCGGGACATGGGGCTGCTTCCATATGCAAGAAGGCTGCTGAGGGAGGTACAGGGCTGAGGATGGTCCTGGGGGCAGTCAGGAGGCACGCAGAGGAAGGGATGACTCAAGTCGGGAATGGACAGGGAGGGAGGAGGGGGCAGTCCATTTTACACAGGGGAATGGCACGTGCAAAGGCTTAGAGTCAGGGCCAGTATCTACTTGGGGAGCAAGGAGAATGCAGGGGGGATGAGGTCGGAGAGGAGGACTGCTTCCAGAGTCGATGCTCGTGTTGGGTGAACGCCAGCAGAGGAAACTTGAACTTTATCTTGTTGGCAGCGGGGAAGAATTTTGGGCAGGGGAACGAGTTGGGCAGAGGGCCACTTTAGGAAGACTGCTCAGATCTGAGTGGATTGGTGAGGAAATGTTGGGCCCCTGATCCGAAAATATGCAAGGTGTAATTTTTGAGAGAGAAAGTACCTTGGTGATTACTGGCCCATTTCTATCATTTTGTATAGTATAAATGTGTGCGTGTGTATTTACATATAATCATGTATCATATAATATATTTTACACACACACGCGCGCGCGAAAGATGGAGGGTGAGTGACTTCCCAAAGGCACAGAGCAACACAGCCAGCATTAGAACTCAGATCTGACTCCTTCTCTAGTGCTTTGCTTTTGTGCTGAGTGGAGATGCAGGTGTCTTGAAAGGAGGCTGACCTGATGTCAAGGCAGAGGTGGTACAAATCCTGACCAGGGCAGGGCAGGGCGGATGCCAGGGGGAAGAGCATGTGGGAGGCAATGCGGATATGTTCTTGCTTTCTCCCTCCCTCTCTCTCTCTCTCTCTCTCTCTCTGTCTCTCTGGGTGGGGGTGGGGACACAGGGCTTGTTGGAGACTGCACATGAGTGCATCTCTCTTTCCTGGGTCCTGCAGCATCCTTCTGGGCCTGGTTTCTATGGCAACAGGCTCCCAGCAGGCAGCCCGCCAGCTGGAGGGAAGCAGGCAGGCAAGGCAGGCAGGGAGAGAAGGCCTGGGCAGCAAGAGGAAGACTGAAGTTGTGGGGGCTGGAGGAGACTTCAGGGAAGCTGGAGGGGTCCCCCAAGAGCTAGCCCCCCAAGTCCTTCTCTCTTCAGACCATAATGGGCTGGAGGTGGGTTAGGACACATGGATCTTTCTTTCATGGTCCTGAAATTTCCAGACGTCAAACTTTTGCTCACCTCTCCCCACCACCCCCACATCTCCTGACTCCCACTTCTTTAAGGATTGTCTGACCCCAGCTCCATGCACTTCAGGGGCCATGGGTTTCTGCATAGGAAAGAGCTCTGAACTGAGGGGGGTGACAAAGAACAAGGCCAATTGACTTTCTGTTTTGCAGAGGATTTGCATATTAACTCAAAGACAAGAAATTTCCAGGCCCTGTGTCATTCCTGCCAACAACTTAATTCAGCTCCACTGGCGCTGGCTGACTGTGTCTGGCCAGGCTCTGGGCTGGGCTTTGGGGGTCCCTAGAGGAGAAGTCCTTTCAGCTGCAGGCTCCTCCCACCCTCCAGCCGCTCCCAGGCAGTTCCTCCTGATGTTCTAGCAGCTGGTGTGGAAAGTGCTTGGGCCGTCAAGCCAGCAGCCCTGGGCCTGCATCCTGGCTAGCTACTTTCTAGCTGGGTGGCCACGGCCTCTCTGGGCTTGAGTTTACTCATTTCTGAAGGGCTGAGACAAACCCATGCAGTTGGTGTAAACTAGCAAAGACATACTATTTGTTAAAATAGTTGAATAGCTGAAATACTTCGGTACTCACTGGGAAAGAGCCACCACCCTGGCCCCTCTCTCGCCCTTCTGCTCTGCCCCACGGTCCAGCTTCTGCAGCGCCGTGCTCTAGCCCTCTGGGTGTGTCCGTTCCGATGGGTGCGTGCCAGCAATTTTTCTGCCCCCGGAGTACAGACTGTTAGATATTTTGAATATCACCCCTGTCCAGAGGCAGTGCAACGGGAATTCTGTACCTACCTGCAGGGACTGGTGTATTTAAAGGTCGTGGGTTAATGGCCATCACGTTGTACGTTTCTTTTCTCATTCCTTTTCCTTTTGGCCTGGAGAGGCGGGGTGAGGGTGGGACTAAGACTGGGCAGGGGCCACGATGACAGTCACCTCTCTCACCAGGCGGGCAAGGTTCAAGCGCTCCAACAGCGTGACAGCGGGTGTGCAGGCAGACCTGGAACTGGAGGGCCTGGCCGGCCTGGCCACCGTGGCCACAGAAGACAAGGCCCTGCAGTTCGGACGCTCCTTCCAGAGGCACGCTTCTGAGCCCCAGCCCGGGCCCCGGGCCCCCACCTACTCAGTCTTCCGCACGGTCCACACGCAGGGCCAGTGGGCCTACCGCGAGGGCTACCCACTGCCGTATGAACCGCCGGCCACCGATGGGTCGCCAGGCCCTGCCCCCGCCCCCACCCCCGGCCCCGGGTCCAGCCGCCGGGACTCCTGGATGGAGCGCGGCTCACGCAGCCTCCCCGACTCAGGCCGCACGTCCCCTTGCCCGCGGGACGGCGAGTGGTTCATCAAGATGCTGAGGGCGGAGGTGGAGAAGCTGGAGCACTGGTGCCAACAGATGGAACGTGAGGCGGAGGACTACGAGCTGCCCGAGGAGAGTGAGTGAGGGACCCTGTGTGCGCGAAGGGCTCAGAGCCGCGGCTGGGCGGTGGGCCCTGGATCGGGAGGGCCCTCCGCTTGGCCTTGAGTGTGCCTCCTCATGGTTTGCTTCTTTGGCCTGGATCTCTGGGGGTCCCCCTTGGGGCAGCAGGGCATGCTGGGAGCTCTTGGAAGGAAGTGGGGAGCAGCTTCCGAGGCCAGGATGGGACTGGGCAAGGAACCAGGTGCAAGGGCCGGCCCTCTTAGGACATGGGGCCAGTCCAAGTCACCCAGTCCCTGGAGGTCAAGGGCACTCCGTTCCCATCTGGCTGGTGTGGGATTCCAGGGCTGATCCAGGGAGTGGGGCCACACTTCGAGGTGGAGGGCCGGCCGGTGCACAAGGTCAGATCACTGTCCGAGGCCTAGGTGTAGGAGATTCTGCCCGAAGACCTGGCCCTGGACGGAGGGAGGCCGTGGCCCTTCCCTGCAAGTCCATCTGAGGGGAGACGCAGCCATACCTCAGAATCCCTAAGTTGATGGGGTAGTGACTAGGAGGACAAGAGTCAGGCACATGAAATTTTCAGTAATCCTTGATGGGCCAAGGAGTCATATACTGATGAGTGACAAAGTTCTGCCGATGGGTGGTCATTGAGCTAGTGCCTGGGTGAGCCTGAAGGGCCAGGTGGGGGCTGGTTTCCCTCTGTTCCATGACATGGGAGGAAAGAAGGACACAAGAGCATAAGTGCTTAAGAAATGGAGGTTGTCTGAAGAAACACTGGTGTCTGAGGATACAGTCTTCTTGGTGAAGTGGGATAGGAGCCACCTGTTAGGAACTTGAGGATGGGATGGGGAGGGGGCTGGAGGAGAAAGACCGACAGAGAGTGCCAGAGAAGGCAGGGTTGAGTCATTCAGGGCAGACCTCCTGGAGGCTGGGAAAGGAGAGGCAACCGTCCCTCTTCTGAATCTCCTCTTATTCCCCAGTCCTGGAGAAGATCCGCAGTGCCGTGGGCAGCACGCAACTTCTCCTGTCCCAGAAGGTTCAGCAGTTCTTCCGGCTGTGTCAGCAAAGCATGGTGAGTGCCATGGGCTGGAGCCCACCAGAAATGTATATGCCTGGAGGTGAGACCAGGTGTATGTGCCCACGACGGAGAGGCCTGGGCTCTTTCTTGTCTCCCTGCCTCCCACCCCCCAACCCCACTCTCCCAGGTTGAGCTTCCTGATGGTGAGGGTGGATGGGGCTTTCTCTGGTCCTGGCTGGGGTGCGGATCTTCCTGACTGGCTGCCTCTCCTCTGTCTCTCTCCACTGAAGGACCCCACTGCGTTCCCCGTGCCCACCTTCCAGGACCTGGCGGGTTTTTGGGACCTCCTGCAGCTCTCTATCGAGGATGTGACCCTCAAGTTCCTGGAGTTACAGCAACTCAAGGCCAACAGCTGGAAACTCCTGGAGCCTAAGGTAGGGGGAGAGTCCCTTCAAGCCAAGAGGCCAGACCCTGGAAAATACCCTTCCCTAGAGAGGCCTGTGTGGGGAGAGGAGAGGAGCAGAGGGCATTCACGGGCAGCAAAGGCAGTCCTGGACAGGTGATGGTGTCCATCTTCTTCCAATATGACCACACTCTTGGTCACTGCCATCTGCTTGGCCCTGTGCCCATCACTGCCTGAGCGGCCAGAACCCCGAGGGGCTGCAGCCACCTCCCACCAGCTGTAGTCTGAGGGAGCGGAACTAGAGTTTCCAGAAGAGGAGACTGACCTTAGCTTGGACCTAGGCACGGAGGAGATCTTGGGGGGCCCCTCAGCACTCACCTCACTAGACGTTGCTTGTGATGAGGCCCAGATGCCTGGTAGCGAACCCCCATTGCCCTGCGTGCGTCGGGGCCGCTGCATTCCTCCCGACCGGAGGGAACTCGCTCACTTCCCACCCACGTCCCTGGAGGAGCGAGTCTTGAGTGCGAGTTGTCGCGAACGGCGCCACCAGGGGGCGCCCGGATTCGCAATTTTTAATGAAAAGCGGCTTTTGACCTTGTCCCAGGCACACTTGGGGCTTCTGGCCGCCCTCCGGCGTCGGAGCCGCGCGGCGTCAGTCCCCTGGGGCGGCGGGGAGCGCGAGCCGGGGATGGGGGTACCCCAGACTGAGCCGCCGCCCCCTCTCCCGGCAGGAGGAGAAGAAGGTCCCTCCGCCGATACCAAAGAAGCCCTCGCGGGGCCGGGGCGTGCCGGTGAAGGAGCGCTCCCTGGACTCGGTGGACCGGCAGCGGCAGGAAGCGCGCAAGCGGCTCCTGGCGGCCAAGCGCGCCGCCTCCTTCCGCCACAGCTCGGCCACCGAGAGCGCCGACAGCATCGAGATCTACATCCCCGAGGCCCAGACCAGGCTGTGACCGGCCCGGCCCGCCCAGCCCGGGCACGGGCCCGCGGTTTTCTACCCGTACTGTACACCCAGCGTCGAGGTCACTGTGAACGCGGGCCGCCCCGTGCGCCCGCCCGGCCGGCACCGCACGCCCCGGCCCTTCCTGCCCGTCACACTCTCGTGGGTTTTTTACCTTCCTGACCCCACGCGAAGGCGCCCGGGCTGGGCTGGGGGCCGTGCCTCTCCGCCCTGCGCCCCCACCTGGACCCCCTTCTCTCCTGGTCCGACGCTTCGTCCCCACCTCCTTCCTACGGGCACCATCTCTGCCATTACTTCCCCCCACCCACGGGCCAGGCCGGGCCGGGTCCCCCATCTGGGCTCTGCGTACCCCCCCCCCCCACCCCGCGGGGCTGGGCTTCGTGGGGATCAAGCTTCGTGGCTTTTTATGAAGAATCCCGAACCCCACCTAGGAGCCTGCCCCACCCTCCCAGGGGCTCCACCCTCAGCCCTCAGCCCACCGGGCCCAGGGACCACAGTGGCTGGACCAACCCAGGACCAGGGCGCCTGGGCCTCTCCCCTTTCCCAGCTGCTGGGGAGGGGAGATGGGGCTTCCCCTCACCACACCTGTGGCTGTTCCCACAAACCCCTTGAGTATCCCAGGAAAAATAAAACGGCAGAACTGCATTCGAGCCCGCTGCTCTCTCCAGAAGGAGCCACCTCTGCCCCGTGCGTGGGAGCCGGGTGTGTGTGTGTGTGGGGGGGGCGGTAGGGAAATGGGAGTGGGGTGGGGGAGTGGAGGGAGGGGAGGCCGGGAGCCACTCTCTCGGTTTGGGGAGAGCGTGGTAGCCTGGGCCAGCTGGGGCAAAGGGGATTCGGCCCCCTGGTATCCACAGAAGGACCTGAGCCCTCCTGGAGGGGCCCAGGGACCGTGAGGAGGGGAGGGTTTTCTCCTCACCACTCCTAGTTCAGTCCATTTCTCTTTCTGCCCTCCAATGCTCTCAGGCTGCCCCCCAACAGGGCAGCCCAGACCCCAGTGCCTGGCCCACCGGCCTGTGCTCGATAAACAGGGAGTGCTGTGTTTCTTAGATGCACATGGATACTGGTTTGCCTTCCCCTAAGGGTCCGGTGTTGCCTCTGCCCCCCTCATTCCTGATCAGCCGCAGAAACGCTGTTCGATTTAGTCTTGTCACCTTTTCTGATGTGTCCTCTGAGTGGGCACTTTGGTGGGCGTCTCAGGGGGGAGAATGGAACTTTCCTGGGAAGCTAAGTAGCAACGCCAAGCTAGTAGTGGTGGCTAATGTTTATGGGGAGTGTTTTACAGTAACATAGCTCATCCTTAGGACAGGTGAGAAAGCTGAAGCTCAGGAGAGGTGCAGTGGCCTCCGAAGTCACAGGCAGGGCTAGGAGTGATGGACCCAGGCCTGGTTCATGCCATACCAGGAGCTTTTGGCTCTCCAGCTTTCGGAGCCCAGAAAGGGTTTGATGGCGGTCCCCACCTGGTCTGGCAGCCCCCTTTAGTACTTGGGGTTGATGTGTCACCCTGAGGCAGGAAGAAGAGCCATCCAAATCTTTGACTGCCCTTCTGGGCCACACTGGACTAGGCAATTCTCATTTATTTATTCAGGAGGCATTTATCAAGAACCAGTGTTGGCACTGGCCAGCACCTGGGAGAGAGCCCTGAACAAGTGTAGTTTCTACTCTTATGGCACTAATGGTCTTATGGGGAAAACAGACAAGTGAACAAGCAGTTACAGAATAAGGGTGAGTGCTGGCAAGAGCCACTGGAGGAGGGCCAGCGCTGGGAAGAATGTTCCAAGATCAGACAACAGTTGTGCAAAGGCCAGGAGGAGAAAGAGCATCGGGAGTGCAGAGGCATGACAATGCTCGGCTTTTGGGTCAACATGAAGCGGGTGGGCCTGGGTCTGAGGAACCGTGGGAAGCCACAGAAGGGTTTTGAACAGGAAAGGGCCAAAAACAGCTATTTTACAAGTCAGTGTGGGAGACCACCTGAAAAGCAAGAGGTCGTACACACACTTACGTGAGACCTCTGGAAGGTGGAGAGGAACCCCACGTGATCCAAATTCCCAAGAGTGAGTCAGCTTGGAGCTGATCCCACGCAGATTCCTGGGCCCTGTCCAAGACTGTGAATAGACTCTCTTCCCCCAAATGAGTTTTTGACAAGTGTGCCAGGTGATTTTGACGGGCAGCCAGGTGTGAGAACATTTAGGTTGGATGACCGTCCCAAAGTTTCCACTGGAAATGCCAGTTTGTCTATTTCCCCCGGACTTGCCCAGGGAGCCTTTAGCTGGGTCACTTCACCTCTTGGAGATTGAGTTTTCTCATCTCTAAAACTGGGACGTGGGCAAGGTTTGCACTAGATGATACTCGGAGCAATCCTTGAAGCCAATATTGTCGTTACCATCATTTACAGGTGAGAAAATGGAGGCTTTGAGAGTTTAAACAACTTGCCCCAAATCTCAAAGCCGAGAAGTGGCCGAGTCTGAGTTTAACCTTCTACACACTACAGCTCCTTATGAGTCTATGTCTTTTCCCAGAAACTGGGCCAGGTTTCCCAGGACCATGAGGTCTATGGGATGGGCACAGAGGAACAGGGCAGCCCTGAATGAGTGTGGTGGGCCTCTTGCTACAGACCAACATCTAAGTCTCCCCGTGTGGAGCTGATGTGGTGCAGAGTCTCTGCATGTTGAGGGTTGGGAGTTGTGCTGGGCTCCATGGACCAGGGAAGGATTAGATCCAGTCCCTGTGTTTTTCCATTGCTCCCAGGTGGCCGTAGCCAGGCACATAAACAGAATGGCACGTACAGAAGGAGGCTTCTCCCATAGGGGCTGAGGAGACCAGAGGAGGAGGCCTCTAGCACTCAACTGAGTCTTTCTGCAAGAGGGGCCTTTTGAACTGGGTCTTGCAGGATGAGTTAGTGTTTTGCAGCGGAGGAAGAAAGGGAGGACATTAATTTCAGGCAAAGGGACCAGCTTGGGCAAATGCATGGTAGGGTATGTATGTGTGTGGGATCATGGGAAGGGCAGAGACTGGAGGGAGGTGACAGGCTCAAACAGGGGTGTAGAGAGCATAGAGGAGATGTGGCCAGAAGGGACCCATGGTAAGAGAGGGGGTTTAAACTGAAGATTTCATGTTTTTTTTTAAGATTTTATTTATTTTAGAGACAGAGAGCAAGAACGCACAAGCAGGGAGAATGGGAGAGGGAGAAGCAGACTCCCCACTGACCAGGGAGGCCAATGCAGGGCTCAATCACAGGACCCTGGGATTATGACCTGAGCCAAAGGCAGACGCTTAACTGACTGAGCTGTCCAGGTGCCCCAGAAATTTCATGGTTTTTTTAAGTTTTTGAAAGACACTTTGTTTAAGAAAGGAAATGGACTGGTGGGAGCAGTGGAAGGTGGGGCTACCACTGAGGGAGTTGCTCAGGTGGTCCAGGTAAGAGAGGAAAGTGATGAAAAACTTGAGAGACATTCAGGAGACACAGGTGCTCTGAGCTGGGTTTGGGGAATAGTGCAAAGATGAAGAGATGTTGACAATGTCAGTTAGGTTTCCGGCTTAGTGAATAAGTTAAACCATAAGTGGACATAGGACATTACAGAAGGAGGAAGCAATTTGGGGAATACTAAACATACCAGTGACCATTAACTGAGCACTCAGGAGGCGCCAAGTACCTTGCCAAGCATTTTATACACGTTAAGTGAGTAGGACTCAGAACCACCCTAGGGGATGGGTACGCTCATTGCATTTGTGTAAACAAACAGTGTAAACAGCTCTTCTGAGATGAACAGGCAGCAAGACCAGGATTTGAACGCACTTTTGATTCCTAAGTCTGTGCTCTCGAGCCCCACTCAGTTCTGCCTGACCGAACTACTAGCCATCTCTTGAGACTCAGCTCAAGGGCAAGTCCCTCTGGCGAGCCCTCCTTGATTCTTCCCGGGTTCCTCCTCTGAGCTACTTATGCACGCTTCTGTTGTCACATTTCTCACACCCCTTGGCAGTTTGTAGAGCCCTCTGCTTCCCTAGTGGTTGGTCTGAGAGCTCCTGAAGGCGGGGCTGGTTCTGGTCATGTTTGCACCCCCAGTATCTAGCACATGTCGATTGGCTGGCTGAATGCTAATTGTTCTGGGCAATTCTGTTCCCTTCTCTTCTCTACACATTCATTTAGGGAACAAGGTCTGCTAATAATGGTTTCTTACATAGTTCTCTATACTGTTCCTTTCTCTTTATCTCCACTGCCAGAGTTAGCCCTGACCTCTCTGAGATCGTAGAGGAAGGGCATCTGATGTGATGCTGCGGGCTAGGAGGCTTCCCCTGGAGGTGTCCCTTAAGCTTGAAAAATGATGTAGAGCTACTTCGGTAAAGAAAGGTGGGAGGGGCAGTCCAGGTAGATGAAAAAGCATGATAAACGAAGGCACAGAGGCGTGAAACCGTTTGGTCTACCTGGGAGTATGAGGGCTTTAGCCTGTGTTACTAAAGATGAGTAAATATGCTTGGCTGAGACTCGTGGAACAGAGGTGAGAAGGCAGGGCTAGTGGGGGCATTACAGAGCTTGAGCTTTGGTGTTATTTCTCTATGCAGTTGACCCCTGAACAATGACGGCACTAGGGGTACCCACCGCCTGAACAGTGGAAAACCCATGTATAATTTTGACGCTCTCCCAAACTTAACTACTAATAACCTACTGTTGACTAGTAAGCCTTCCTGATAACATAAACAGTTGATTAACACATATTATGTATGTTATATGTATTATGTACTGTATTCCTACAATAAAATAAGCTGGAGAAAAGAAAATATTATTAAGAAAATCATAATGAGGAGAAAAATATATTTCTAGTACCATTCTGCATTTATTGAAAAAAAAATCCATGTGTAAGTGGACCCCCACAGTTTCGAACCCCTGTTGTTCAGAAGTCAACTGTACGTGATAAAATAGAAATCTGTACGGGGCATAGTGGGGACACGGGAGTGAATACTTGTATCTGAAGGGTCAGGCAAGACTTACATTTCATTTTATTTCAGTTTTTTGTATATTGACAATGGTACCATTTATTTTCCTGTTGCTATGTACCTGGCACAGCACTTAACATGCATTATCTCATCAAACCCTCACAACATCCTGTGAAATAGGTGTTATTAGCTTTATGCATAAGAGGGAAAGGAGGCTCCGGCGGATTAATAATGTTCCCAAGGTCACATGGCTAGAAAACTAGCCCAGATCTGAAGAGTTCTTAGAGTTCTAGACTATATCTTGCTAAGGAGATCTTCTTGAAGTCAAGGAACATGTCTTTTATTTTTTGTGTGTCCAGACGTAGGTCTTAGAGACGCCTAATAAACCTCAGTTGAACAAATGAATGGATGACCTTCCACTTTCTCCAAGCGAAAAGCTCGTGCGGACGTCACTGGGAAACCCTCCAGGCCACGAGGGGGCGCAGTACCCGTCTCGGCGCAGCGGGGCCCGCTGCGGACGCTCAGCTTCCTCCGGTCCTCTGACTGGAGCTCAGCCAATCGGCGCGCTCCGAAAGTGCCGGCGCCGGAGGGCGGGGTCCCGGGGCCAGGCCCCGAGGGCCGCTGGGAGAGGCGACTTCGGTGCTCCAGGCTAGCGACCGAGCGAGAGGGCGGGGGCAGCACCGTGGAGTGCGGGCTGCGGCGCAGGTGAGCACGCGGTGCCAGCGGGCAGTTCCCTTCCCCGGAGCGGCGCGGGGGCTGCCCGTTGTCAGGGTGACGGCTCCTGGCAGTGACCTCTGAGTTAGGGAGGGGTGACTGCGAGTGTCCGCTCCGGCCCTGTCCGGGCCTGACAGCTCTCTTCCCAGGGCTCGGAGGCCGAGTCTGGCCGCCCAGCGGACCCTCTGCGGTCAGGGCTTCTCGACCTCAGGCACGTGGGTGAGAACGGACGCTGCCGAGGCCGCGAGCGAGGTGGGATACGGGCAGGGGACCGGGAGTCCAGAGGAGGGAGAAGGCCAGATACCTGGAACTCGGACTTCAGTTGCGTTCCCGTCCCTGGGCCTGGCTCGAGTGACGGTCAGGGCCAGTCCTTCCACCCTGTCAGGTCTTCTCTGCCCTTGTTAACAATCCTCAAATCTCGGACTGAGGTTCGGGTGTCGTTGGGCTTCTGGGGCGCCCGCACAAGGGCAGGTTTCCTGGCAACCCACTTGACCTTTACCGGACACTCAGGCTTCCTCTGCGCCGGGCTGGAAAGAAGACGTTACAGTATTTGCGGGACGCTATTGCCGCCTTCATTTTGGTACTCGGGATGACTTGTTAGAGAGTATTTAGCTTCTTGAAATCAGCAAATTAGCCTGCTGTATTCCTGCCGCTTTATGAGGGCGAGGGGGTGGGCGACTGCTGTGGTTTTACGCTGGTGCGTTGTTGAACTGTCATTCATTCATTTAACAAACTTTTTGGGAGCGCTTTATGGCAGGCAGGGCGGGAAGGGTGGGGGATGGATAGGACACAGTGGGGGCCGCACAGACACGGTCTTTGCCCTCTTGGAGCTTAAGTGTTTTGAGCAATGCAGACTAGTGGGGTAGGCCGGCAGCACAATGTCTGTCACGGAGAAAGTGGTTCTAACTGTTGAATAAGTGAATTAATTGACTTATTTGGGAATGATTAGAATGTAGGCAGGACAACAGCCCTTTGCTGCATGTGGAAGATGAAATGAATTGGGGACTCATGTTTGATATGTTTTACAACAGCTTGGGGATCAGGACAATTGCTGTTTATGGTGAGTGTTAACTTATAGAGAGCTTGCATAAAAGTTGGAAAGAAAATGAAGTATTAGGTTGGAGGTTCTTCAGGGGTGTTTCTTTTAACAATGTCTAAGCCCTATAATTTCACAAACCTCTGAGTGATCTTAAGAGTTTGCCAAAAGGGAAGCTCTTCCAGATATTTGACATGCCAAGTTGATGGAAAAAAATCGCAGGCAGTGCTCCCCAAGTCCAGGATTTGGACGGAAACAGCACACCTATCTGCAGTGTGTTCTTGCCACTAGAAAGGGCACAAATGTTGAAGTTTGGAGAGGCTTGGATTCGAGAGCAGTGGTTCTATCACTTCTGGTGATCTTGGACAAGTTCACATAATGTGCCAGTGTCCCTGTGCCTTTGTGGCCTTAGACACAAATCTGGGCTAAATAATTCCTACCTCATAGAGGTGTTGTGAAGATCGGGTGATGACCAGCCAGTGACTTGTCCAGCATAGGGCGGTGCCAAGACAAAGGACCCAGAGGGAAACTGTGGCGCTGCTGCAGTTTTTCCCTGATAATGGTCCATTGTAGTCTTGGGTCCACAGAATGCTGGGATTCCTCCAAAGAGAACTGGAACCAAAGAGAGAGAGAGAGAGAGAGAGAGAGAATCACTTTATCCCTGGTGAGATTTCAGTTGTCTACTTCAGAGTAGAGATAGCCAAGTTGGAGAAACACCTACAGAGGTGCAAATGGAATGAGCGATCTTTTGTTTGAGACTTTGGGGCAAGTTACTTAACCCTCTGATGATACCATCTACCTCATGGAGTGGACATGAGGATAAAAGAAGGTACTATATATACAGTGCTTGGCCCAAGGACTGACATGTAAGTGCTCAATAATTGGCGGCTATCATTATGGTGATAATGTGAGTAATTTTTTTTAGAGACTTTATTTATTTATTAGAGAGAGAGCAAGAGAGAACAAGTGGGGGGAGGAGTAGAAGGAAAGGGACAAGCAGACTGTGTGCTGAGAGCGGAGCCCGACTCGGGGCTTGATCCCACAACCTTGAGATCATGACCTGAACTGAAATCAAGAGTCAACGCTTAGCTGACTGAGCCACCCAGGTGCCCTGTGAATAATTTGAAAATTGTTAATGGTAATAGTCGTGAGACTAAATGGCCATTAGAGTGAACCAATTTGTGTGTTTCTATATTTTTGGTGTTGTCTTACTTCATTTTAGGACGCTCCAGGGCCATTCCATTTTTTCCCCTGCCATGGGCTTATATAGTGGTTGTTTTTTTTTTAAACAGAAAAATTCAAAAACTGATCGTGTTTGGAGTACGTATAACGTGTTGGTGATATTTTTAGGAGTTTATTATGCAAGTATGAGGGTATGGGTTTGGTTAAAGAGAATGTGTTTTGGAAGAGGTTTGGCCAGCAGTATAGGTATGTCTCATTGTTAGAAAGATCAAGTTCAGAATAGGAAAAAAGTCATTATCTAAAAATCAGAATGGTTGAGTAATGGATTAGGGTTTGGGCCACTTAAATATGCTCCTTATTCTTTTTGTAAGGTAGAGGAATTACTTCTCATTATCTTGGAGCCAGGAGAGTCATAGTGGGACTATACCTGGTGGGAAAAGTGTGGCTGGCTCTGTTCATGGAGAAATTGCATAGAGCAGAGAAAGGCTCTTTTCCATTCCTGAAATGTTGGTAACTGTGGAGGGAGGGCCTGGGGCCAATCAAAGGCTTGAATCTTTGTTAGGTAAGCTCAGAGGTTCCCTTGTGGGGAACACTGCCAAACATGGTTGCATAATGGTCAAAGAGTATAGTACATAAAATAGAGGTTCTTCCCCTCTTCCCTAACAATCACATCTTTCAAATTTTTCTGGATTGTTCTGGGTCCCTAGCTGTTGCCTAAGCAAGGTACCCTCTTCTCTGCGTGGGGTGGATGCCCAGTAAATTGTGCCAGGCTGCCTGGTAAACGGAGAGCCCTGGTGGGTCGTCCGTACTCGGTGGGAAGGGGGATGCTGGTGTCTCCCTCATGCTGCCTTGTGCTCTTCTGCAGATGTCATGTGGCCTGTGCTTTGGACCGTGGTGCGTACCTATGCTCCCTATGTCACATTTCCGGTGGCCTTCGTGGTCGGGGCTGTGGGTTACCACCTGGAATGGTTCATCCGGGGAAAGGATCCCCAGCCTGTGGAGGAGGAGAAGAGCATCTCTGAGCGCCGGGAGGACCGTAAGCTGGATGAACTGCTAGGCAAGGACCACACGCAGGTGGTGAGCCTTAAGGACAAGCTGGAATTTGCCCCTAAAGCTGTCCTGAACAGAAACCGCCCGGAGAAGAACTGAAGGACACAGAGCCCTATGGGTCCTTGTGTGGGCCCTGACTGGCCCTGCCACCATGTCTCCCCTGCTCCAGAACCCACATCGGATTTGCTGTGTGGCTCATTCCGGCCTCTCCCGTGCCACCCAGCCCCCCACACACTGGCCACTCTTCTGTTGCCAGGCGGACACGCGAGCAGCCGAGGGGCCAGGGTAGAGGAAGGCCCTTGAGGGTTCTGGCCTGAAGGCTGCATGTGTTGTATGGTGGCCGAAACTGCTCAGGCTTCTGTGCTTCTGGGCGCACCGTGGGGAGGAGTGTCATGAACTGAATGATGGCAGTCTGTTTCTTTGGGGAGGCACTTTGGCCTCAGGTGGGAGTGGCTGGGGTTGGGGTGCTGCCTTAGGAGGGATGCCTGCATGCCTAGTTCCAGTATACACTGGGAAGAATTCAAAAAGCTACCTGGCTCCCTTCACTAGTTTGCCCTCTTCTTGTACTCGTTCTTCCTGAAATCCTGTCCTGTCAGCTCAGGAATGAGACTCCCTGGGGAGGAAAGCCTTTTACTGTTCTTGGAAGCCCAGGCTATTTACCTTGGGACAGGTGAATTTGCTTGAAAACAATCACATTTTCCACCCCCCCCATCACTGTATGGTACAAAACTTGATTAAAATGGCATCTGAGAACCATATTGATCTAATCATATCTTCCAGATGGTGTTGGGGTCTCCTTAGGAGTTGTGCAAGTGCAGACATTTCAGGGTCAGATAACATTGACCTTTAACCAAGGGCTTTAGGGCCCAGGCACTGAGTCCTGGAGCTGCGGGTTCCCAGGAGCCTTTTTATCATGATGAGAAGAGGCTTATAGGACCTTTCAAAATGGGAATTCAGTGTAGACCGGGAAGCTTAATAATTGCTATCAAATTTTTCAGTTATACACAGACATACATTTTCCCCTATAAAAGTAATATATATACATTAAAGAACATTTGGTAGAGATTGAAAAATGGTCGCCCCCCACTCTCAGGGCTCCAGGGCAACCAAAAAGGTAGCATTTTGTTACCTTCAGAAATTCTTGGCATAGTTTTTAAGTTTCTTTTTCTTTTTAAGATTTTTATTTATTTGAGAGAGAGAGAGCGTAGAGAGCACAAGCAGGGGAAGGGGTAGAGGAAGAGGGAGAAGCAAACTCCCCACTGAGCAGGGAACTTGATTCAGGGCTCGATCCCAGGACCCTGGGATCATGACCTGAGCCGAAGGCAGACACTTAATGACTGAGCCACCCAGGCGCCCCATTTTTTAAGATTCTTATCATTACTGTCCCTTTAATTTTATATTCCTTTTTTACGTAGTGTTTCATGTCATAATCATTTTTCTGTCTTATCACGTCTTCATAATCCTAGTTGTTCTTAATAGCTGCATCAGGTGGCAATAAAGCTTAGTGTGTTTTTAATAATTTTCCAGTTGCTGGACACGTGGGTTGTTTCTGATTGTTCACTAGTGTAAATATTGCAATGATTGTCTTTTATAAGGCCTCTCTTGCATTTGGGAGTAAATGGCAGGACCAGTAAATGGCGTTTTGGATGAGATGGGATGAGCAGTTTCAAGGGTCTATATGTCTTTCCTAAATGGCTGCACGAATTTATTCTAAATGCTGCCGCTTAAGATGTTACTGGTGCTGTTGGAAGGGCAGTGGGAGCGGAGGGCAGGAAGAGGTGTGAGAACCTATTGGCTCGTGAAACCCACTGACATTTAAGCTAAGTGAGCAAAAGGAAGTAAGGAGCGCATGATGAAGAAGGCACTGTCTTTAAAAGCGGGGGCGGGTGTCTGTCCTGCTTCTTTTATCTCAGGATCTGAGGCCTGCTGGTGTTAACAGGTGGGTGAAGGTGGGATGCCTGAACAGGTGGAGATGCTAGCTGTGGGGTGGGAGGAGCTGGGAAGATGTGGAAGGTGGTGGCCAGAGAAGAGTGGCTAGTGGCTCCTCTGTCCCTGAGGCTAGTGGGTGTGCTGAAATGAGCCACCGTTGTTTTTAGGGAATAAATCTGATGGGGAGTGGAGGGGACGAGCATCCGCTGCGGAGGTAAGGATGAGATTTCTGGTTTCTGAAACGATGTGCCAAGCTCAGCTTGGTTAGTCACGGGCAGGTGGGCGGGCCTCAGTGACAGCCCAGTGCTGCCGCCCTGTGGCCGTCCTGAGCATGACCAACCCTGGCATCGCTTCCCTGGGCTTAATGAGGAGTAGCAAAGACATATGCCCACAGGGGTCAGTCCGGTGACTTCATTGAGCAGGCCGGGCCAGGAACTAGAAGGCCAGGCCTGCCTAAAGAGGGCGGTGGCCATGTGGCCTTTTCCAGTTTGTGCTGCTTGCCCAGTGATGGCAAATTTTTTGGTTTTTTTCTAAAAGATGCTAGAAATTTAGATTTCTGTGCATTTTTTTTTTTTTTTTTGGAAACTTGATTTTTAAATGTTGGCTTTTTTTTTTTTTTTAAAGATTTTATTTATTTATTTGACAGAGATAGAGACAGCCAGCGAGAGAGGGAACACAAGCAGGGGGAGTGGGAGAGGAAGAAGCAGGCTCCCAGCAGAGGAGCCTGATGTGGGGCTCGATCCCATAACGCCGGGATCACGCCCTGAGCCGAAGGCAGACGCTTAACCGCTGTGCCACCCAGGCGCCCCTGGCATTTTTTTTTTTTTTAATTCTAAGCATGCTCACATACCCGTGGGGTTAATTTGACTCAATGGCTGCCAATTTGTGATCTCCCAAACTGCCCTGTCCTTCCAGTGAACTCTGAGAGGTATACATTTTTCCCCCCAGCAATCTAACAACTTGTGGCAAATATTAGGGCCCAGGAGTGGTTTCTCTTGAAACACTTTTGGGCGTCGTGCACGTGTGTCGTGTAATCTCTGTCTAAGCAGAACATTGGGGGACAGAAAACCTACGGAAACGACAGCAACAGAGTTTCCCCACAGCCTGCAACATTTTCGGATTTGCAGATATTTCAGAGTAAGCCTGTCACTGCTGCTGTGCCTCCTCCCAGGGCCTGGCCGCGGGAACCCCATCTTTGGAAACCCAAGTTGCTCCCTTCCAGCCATCTCACTTTATGCCCCCTTTTACATAATTTCATTTCCTAGGGCTTGCCCTCCCTGAATCTCTGCCTCTGGCAAGTCTATTAATATCCACAGCTGGGTCTTTCTTTCCCACGGCCGGCTGGGACCTGCTGCCTCGGGGGCAGGAGGGCGCCTTGTAGACACGGTGTGTGTTTTCTTGCCTTTGCTCGGGAGACGCTGGGTAGCGGGGTTTCTGTGGATGCGGGCAAAGGCAGGCTGAGCTTGCTGGGACGCCCCAGGGCATTGGTTTCCTTCCATGCTTGCTGATTCACCGTAGAGGCATGTGTCCCTTTTTTGGGCTGGCCCAACAGTCACGATTCACTGCAACATGAGTAAGTAGAGGCGCTTGGTGCTCTTTGCTTGGTGCCCTCCCCGCCTTGGGTGTTTTCCCAGCCCAGTGATGGCGGTGGCTTTAGAGTGGGGTTATCCTGTCTGAGCTGGGTAGGAATCACTTCTCTACCCCTCAGCCGCCCAGTGTCTGGTGCTTTTCCACTCTCTCTAGAGTCTTTCCTGTGCCTGCTGCTGTGTTAGCACAAGTCAGCTGGGCAGCCGCCAGGATAAGCCTGCCAGGGAGCCCTTTGACTCTTGTCAGCCTCCCAGGGTTCCAGGCTGGTGGGGCTGGTGGCCGAGTGAAACGCTCTGGGATTGGCCTCCCTGGAGCTGCCTGGGAGCTGGGCAGCAGAAATCGAGAAGCTCTTGTCTTGCCTCCCTTTTCCTTTTCCACTTTGGTGTGGGTGTCTCTGCACTGGTAGAGTAGCGAGCCGGGCAGTGAGGCGAGTAAAGTAAAGTGCGCTCCGCATTCTGACAGACTTGAGTTATGAATCCTGCCTCGAGGACTGGCTGACCTTGGGCAAGTCACTTGGCCTTTCTGAGCCTCGCTATCCTCATCTGTCAAATGGGGATAAGAATAGCCATTTTTTGCTGGGTCGTAGCAAGGCTAAGGTAACCTGTGTGAAGTTTTTAGCAGAGTCTACAGCAACCAGTAAGTGCTCAGTGATGTCAGCTGCTTTCATTTGACTGTAGGAAAAGCCTCCACTTCCTGCAATAGTTGCACGTATCCTTGTGGTCTTGGTGAAGTGGGGATCCGGAGGCAGGAGCAGCCTTGGCTGGGAGAGAGATGACAGGGACCCTCACGGGCCTGGCAGTGGAGGGCTTCTTAGGAATACTTTCCGGAAAGGACCATGTTGCATAAGAACCCAGCTGGCCAGACCTGTGTCACTAAGTAGTAGTTCCATTGGTGCTGTGTGCAGGGTCAGAGACGGAACGTTGGGAGCGAGGGGTTGCAGAATGCCCAGGAGTCATGGATCAGGAACACAGGTAGAGGAAAGAGTCGTGGATTTGGGGGCACAGAAACTGGGTGACCTGGGACATGACCTTTCACTTCTCCTGGCCTTGGCTTCTCTGCCTGCAAACCGGGGATGCGAGTGTATTCCCTGCTGATGGCGTAAAAGGAGGGAGAAACCAGCTCCGAGAGTGCTTTGGAAACGCGCGAGTGCTGGGTTCTAGCCCAGTGCAGCCTCAGCATTAGCGCATCGGGGAGGGGGCACAGCCAGTCTGAACAATGAAATCGAAGTAACTGCTCTTTTATTCCTTTTCTGTCCACAGTCTCTCAAAGTATTTGCTAAAGAGCAGGCTTTGGGATGTCAGCTTTTAAGAATAAAGAAGACTATCTGGATGTCCCTCCCATGTCGTATGATGGGTTTGCAGGTAGCTCCGTAATCTAGTCGTGTGACTGGAAAAAGTCACTTTGCTTCTCCAAGCATCCTCTGTGGATGGGGTTAGTTCTGCCTCCTTCAAAGAGTTGAGACGATCGAGGGGATGTTTGTAAAACACCCAGCACGGTGTTTGGCATGGAGCCCATCCCACCTGTGCTGTTTCTCAGGCCGTCTGTGACTCCCCTGCCCCCTCGGGGGTTCCCTCAGCAGCCTGCGGCCACCCTCCTCTGTAGAGCCTATCTCTCGCGTCCCCGCTTCAGGGCCTCATCATCTTGCCTCAATGTTCGGTCTCTCCCTAGAAACTCTTCCTGTTCCCGCCAGCATTTTCTTTCTACAATACATCTTTGATGAGGTCACTGCTTGCAGACCTCCAGGGCTCCTTTCACCCTCTTGCCCCAGCCTCCCTGCCGTCATCCCCGGGGACAGAAGCCACGCTTTGCCTCTTCCTGAACGCATCGTGCTTGTTCAAACTCTGATGCCTCCGTGTGCACAGGCATTGTGCCACCTTGGCTCCTTGGTGAACTCCTGTCACGCTCTAAGATTTAACATGTGTAGGTCCATACCCGCTTTCTGAAGCAGAGGCTGCCGTTCCCTTCCTGCTTCTCCAGCCCTGGGGTCATGCTACTGTGGCATTTATTACAAGGCACTGTAACAGGTGTGTGTCTGTTTCTCTCCTAGACTGTGAGTTCCTCGAGGGCAGGGGCCACATCTTAGTCACCTCTCTGCCCCTTGCAGAGGGCCTGGCACAGTCATTTCCAATAAATATTGGGAGAATTAAGAGGCCCCTTAGTGTGATTCGGGAATGGAGCAGGTACCGGGCTGGGCATGGAGACAAGCCCCTTTGGAAGACAGAGAGCAGGGCCGCCCGACAGCCTTGAGCTCACGGCAGCGGTGTCCTGCTGAGGCTTTGCCTTCCCCAAGGCTGGTAATAAGCTAAACCCAAAGAAACCGCCACCTCAAATTTCCCAAGGGAAGAGGGGCTTGGGCAGAGGTCAGGCTTTCCCCACTGGGTGGGACCTGGCCCAGCAGAGCCCATGATGAATTTGACCCTGATGACTCTGTAGTGGGGAACAATGTCCTCAGGAAAGCATTCAGGAAACCCTTCGTGTAGTAGTGATCAAAGCCCTGCAGCGGCTCCGCGGGGTGGATAGGAGCGCTCCAAGGAGCCAGCAAGGCCCTGGGCCGGGGCCTGGGGAATCACTTAATGCCCTTCCCAGGTGGGGCTCTCCCTCAGCCTCTGTAGGACCATGGGCCTAGCCAGGGCGGGGGGGGGGGACGCGGAAATCCTGGGGAGGCCTGGGAATGCCTGGGAGTCTGAGGGAGCCCCCTGCTTCTGGAGTATCTCCGCTTTGTCTGCATTTTTCCCTCAGGCCTGGGAGGGCAGGTGGGCTGATAGGTGAGGCGTGCTTTAGTTTCCTCATTTCACCTCAAAGCTGATATAATCCTTCCTGTACTCACATGAAGCCCTTTTCATGTGTCCCTCATCCCCAAGGAGTTCAGTCAGAGGGAGAAGAGCCCTGGTTCTCCTCATGCTGACAAAGGGGATCGGAGGCTCCAGGCGGGAAATGGCTCACCCCAGATAACACCAGGAATTCTTGGCAGAGCTGGGCTTGCAGCCACCCCGTGCCCCCCCCCCTCCCAGTTTTCGTATTGTCATCACAGCAGACCGAGGTCAGCTGGCCTGCAGGCCGGGTGACTTGATGAGGGAAGCACCGTTTGAGTGTCTGCTGGCCAGAGGGCACAGCTCGGGCCCTCTGCAGGCGGCTCCCAGGACTTACGTCGGATGGAGGCTGCCGCCTGCTTCGCCCCTTCCCGCTTTCATTTTCCCCATACGCAGACCAAAGATAAACCTTTAGGGGTAGCTCTGTCTCTTTGATGCTCTCCAGACTGTTTTCCCCACGTGTGGGAGGGTAGGAGGTCACAGTCTTTCCCACAGATGGAGTCCTGTGTGTTTATAATTTGGTCAATTGATGACAAGGTGGATTGTTTATCTACTGTGGTCCCTAAAGTCCTGTCCTTGGCTGGCTCTCACCTCCCTGACATGTGCTGGGGCCTCGATGGGCTCCGATCCCAGCCCTCCCCTTCCCCTCCAAGAAATGCAGCTCTGGAGTTCGGCTGCTTGGGTTCAAAGCCCAGCACTGCCCTGTATAGCTGAGGCCTCCGCCAAGCTGCTTGGCTTCTCGGGTTCAATCCCACGTGTCAGAGGGGCTAATAGGGGACTTGTCTCAGAGGGTTATTGTGAAGATTAAGAGACAACACCCAAGGCATTTGGAACAGAGACTCACTGATAGTTAATGCTCGGGAAAAGGTGGTTATTTTGATTGGTAGTAGTTCCTGTGTTCCACGCCTGTCCTCTTGCCTCAAGACTCTGTTCTCTGTCTGGACTGTAAGAGGGAGTGCCTGGGTGTAGAGGGGAGACAGGGCTGCAGTGTTGTTGTGGCAGGAGCCTGGGACGTCCTGATGCTCAGCCCTGAGGCCCTTTGGCTTTGCCATTTGATGCTTTTCTGCTCCCTGCCTCCCCCGCCCCCCAGTCCCTTCTGCATTGCCTTGGCATCTTATAGCATCCCCCGGCTCCAGCTGGGTCCCTGACACCCACATAGCCCTGCCTCGGCCAGCTCGCCTATCAGCCTGCAGGCAGATGGAGGTTTCTGGAGGAGCCTGGAGAGTCTGGACATCCGAGGGGTAGGGCCAAGCCGAGGGGGTCCTGCCAGGGCTGCTGTGGCTCTCAGAGCAGCAGCCCAGCTGGCAGTGTGTGAGGAGGAAGTCCCTCCAGAGCTCTCCTGACCCCCCGGCCCGGGGGAGGGCTGCTGCAACACAGTACCGCAGGCCGGGTGGCTGAAACAGCAGACATTACCTTTCTCTCGGTTCTGGGGGCCGGAAGTCAGGTCAGGTGCCAGCGGGGTCGGCTCCCTCTGCGGTCTCTCTCCTTGACTTGCCCACTTGCTATGTCTTCACATGGTGGCCCCCCTCTGCCTGTGACAGCTCCCTGGTGTCTTTTGTGTCCAAATCACCTATTCTTAGAAAGACAACAGTCAGATTGGATTAGGGCCCACTCTAATGGCCTCATCTAATTTAATCACCTCGTTAAAGGCCTTATCTCCAAATACAGTCGCATTGTGAGGTACTGGGGGTCACGGCTTTAACATAGGAAATTTGAGGGTACACAATTGAGCCTGTAACAGGAGGGTAGGGCAGCGGTGTGGAAGAGGCTGCTTTTGCCACAGGGGAGAGCCTTAGATGGTACCCAGCCCCCTGAGGCAGGGGCTTGCTGGTCTCTGGTGCTGGCCTGGTCTTGGGGTGAAGCTGGTGCTGCCTCCTGCCCACTCCCCTCCCAAGAGGCCTTAGGGTAGGAACTAAACGCCTGAGGCCGGAAGACACGGCGAGCTGATTATCCCTGTGGTCTCTGGGGTGAAGGAACAGTCAGCGGGCCCCAGGCACGGGTCCTGTCCTTCCCCTGCCTTATCAGAGCCTGGACGCCCTTCCGCCTCGAGGCAGCCCGCTCCAGGCCTGGCCATGGCCCCAGGCTCTCCCAGTGGGCCTGGCTTTGCGGGGATAACTCAGCTGCCCTTGTTTTAGCTGAGCTCTGCAACTCACAGTAGTGCCCTTCAGGTAGGGAGTGGTAGAAGGGCACCGAGAATCTGAGTATCGCTTCTATGATTTTTCCAGAAGATTTACCTGCCCGATTGGGTAGGTTCATGCTGATATTCTCATATAGATCTCTTCTTTTGGGCTCATGTGTTTTTTTGATAAAAGCTGAGCAGGGTGGGAAAGGGACTCAGATGTTTGCTGGGATTCAGAAGTGGCCACAGATAACAAGCCATCACCTTGCCTTGGCCTGGAGCCCACCTCCATGTCACTTTTCATGCAGCCCCATTAGGTGGACTAGTGAACATTTTAGGGGCCTCTGATGGTGCTCTACCCCTCCCCAGCCCTCGGTGTATCTCTCCGGGCTCTGCAGCCCTGGGGCTCATGTGGTCAGAGCCAGCAGTGCAGGCAGGGGTGACGGATGCTTTAGGACAGGCTGCCAGCCACCTCCTGCCCAGCTAATTCCATGAGTCCCGGGATTGTGGTGTTCCCTGCTTCTCGGAAAATAGCTAGCGGATAGCCACCCTGTTTCTCCTGCGGACCTCTTTGATCTCAGGCACCTGAGGCAGACAAATCCCAGCCAAGAAAAGGGAGGCAAGCTTGCCTGCCGAGCTGCTGCAGGCGAAGCATCGTGGTTAGGCTGGGTGCTTCACCCTGTCTCACTTAATCCTCCCAAGCTGCCCCTAGGGGTTGTGTCCATAGTAAGGAGGTGGAATCTTAGACTCAGAGGCTAAGCCACCCTCCAAGTCACAGGTGGAGAAGGCAGTGGCATTTAAGCCCAGGTTTGCTGGCTTCCGAGTTCTTTTCTACGCCGGGGAAGCTGGCTGTCCCTCCCGATTTCACTGTGCCCTTGGCCTTTCTTCCCCTGGGACCGGGGAGGGTGGAGGGTGGAGGGTGGAGGGTGGGAAAATTGGTGAGGGCTTTCTCCCCTCCTTTCCATCCCCAGAGACCCCTTTGTTCTCCTCATTCCGGACACGCAGGCCTGGGACCCCTCAGTGGCTGAGCTGCAGTGCTCAGGTCTCCAGTGGCCAGGTGGGAATGAATGGGTTCTCACCCCTTGACCTGTCCTGCCTCCCATCCCAGCCCCCCCACCCAGGCAACCACAATGACCTGAGGCTGATTCAGTGCCTCCCTCATCGACAGTGGAAAACAATACTCGGAGGCAGGCTGCTGGCAGGGGAGCAGCCCCCTGCCCTCCCTAGGGTTGCTTCACCAGTGCCAGGAAGCTGGGGGAGGACGTTCAATGTCTGGGATGTGGGACGCAAGACCTAAGAGGGTGTATGAGAGGAGGGGGTGAATGGTACCCTCCCCATTGCCCTAGACCTCAGTCTGTCTCCCAGTGCCAAGCAAGGCTGGGGGTGGTATGGCTCTGCCTCTCATTAGCTGGGTGACCCGGGGCCAATGGCCTTAGCCTCTCTGTGTCCTTGTCTTGAACTTGAGGCCCTACTATCTATGTCACCAGGTAATGGAGGGGAAAGCTCTTCGCCTGGTGCCTAACTCCATAGAAGATGGTCAGTTGCATCCGCTCCTACTTGCCCTTGTCTTGCTCTCCCTGATCAACCTCTGTGGGGAGCCAAGGTGCATGGGGAGGCACGGCCCGGGAAAGGCTTTTCTCGAGTCTAGCTGGAGCCTGGAGGGAGAGGAGGCCTCCCTGCTGTCTTGCTGTGGTGAGCTTTTTGTGACACAGAGGAAACCAAAGGAATCATGACCATGCACTCTGGGAAGAGGAGGTTGAAGGGGTGACTGAAGGAGCATTTGTAAGCCTATCGGAGGTTATCGTTCAGAGCAGAACTGTGTTCAGTGTGCACCAGAGGAATGTGAGGAGACACAGGAAAATCTTTCCCAGCAGAGGCCTGAGATCCTGGAATTGGGGGGTGGGGGGCTGTTACTGAGGAAGGCCGCGCAATCTTTAAAAATAGGTCATTTTGTTCTGCCTGGGCTTGGGTGGGGTTTGGCTGGGAGGTGGAGGAACTGGTCAGAGGCCAGCAGGGAATTCACCCTTGAATCAGAAATGAGGTGAGATGGGTGGCTTTCTTAGGGGGGGAGAGTTGAATCCTGCCCTGCCCCTGCCCCCGCCCCTAGGCTTGCCGAGCTGTATTTTCGGAGACAGCGCAGGAAGTGGGCCTTCACAATGTCAGGATACAGGAAGCTATCGGACTATTGAAGGCCACTTCCTGTGAGCTGGTCATTCACATACATTTGTCACCGGCTATCAGGCCTTTTGGGCCCTGCCATTGTCTGGAGGGGCTGCAAAAGCCGGGGGGCCGCCAGCAGAGGCTCTTGGACACAGAATGCACTATTGTGCTGAACTGGCAGCACCCCATGGGGCGGGGAGGAAAGCGGTGGGTAAGAAGGGGACGCCTGCCTCTCATTGTCATTGACTGCACAATGGGGTTGGGGGCTGGGGTCTGCCCCTCTTCATGGGAGCCTGAACTTCTGGGAGAAGGGATGGCTGCGGCAGGAACCTGGCTTCAGGCGTGGTGCCAGGCAGAGCTGGAGAGGAGTTGAGGCCCTTTATTAGCAGTGGTGGGTTTTCTAGATCTCTGCCAAGAGCTGGCGTGATCTAAAACGGGCTGGGAGTGAGGCAGACCTAGGTTTTGAAGTTGTCCTCTGCCACAGTCACCTGTGTGACTTTGGGCAGGTCACCTCACCTGTCCGAGCCTCAGGCCCGCTCCTATGAAACGAGAACAGTCATCACTACCTCATACGGATGATCGGTACTTGAGACGGTCTGTTGAAGTTCTTAGCTTGGTACCTGGCACGAAATGAGATGTCTAAGAAATGTTAGTTCCTTCTCCACCCTCATCTCCTTCCCTTCCAGCTCGCTTCTGACCCCGCCGTCGGGTCCAGCCGCGAGGGAGTGAATCAGTGTGCACAGGGGGAGGTGAAGAGGTGTTTTAATATCAGCCCAGACAAAGCAGAGCTCTGGCTTCCCCTATGCCAAGAATATCAAATCAACTGTTAATTATCTGCACTAATGGACGGCACAGAAGCAGATCATTTTTCTTTGGCCACGTGCCTTTGGCCTCGTGTGAATCTGGGTGTGCCTGAGTTGTACAGATTTGCTTCAGGTCGTAGCATGAGGTCGTAACGGGGCAGCCGGAGCTCAGGAAGAGGCAGGCTGGAGAACCGCAGGCAGCCCGTGGCCTTGCCCTGCTCCACTTTGACCCGTCAGTGCCAGGAAGGGGCACTTTGTTCCTCAGCTGTGTAATGAGGTGGAAAACCAGGGACTTTGAGGTCAGACACTTAGAGTTCAAACCTTGCCTCTGGCCCTAACTGTGTCACCCGAGGCAGGTTATTAGACCTGTCTGAGTCTCAGTGTCTTCATTCCTAAGGTGGGGGCAATCGTATTTACTTTGCAGGGTTTCCGTGAGGACAAAGTAAGGTAATGTGTATGTATGCCTTTCTTTTCTTTCTCTTTCCCTCTTGTCCTTGTCGCTTCAGCCCTACCCTGAACAGACAGCCGTTTCCGATCACTCCTGGCACACGCACATGGTGAAATGTTTGGATCTCAGAAGGTTTTACTGCCCCGCCATGTGCAAGAGCCAAGACTGCTCTGTCCCATATGGTGACCACTAGCCATGTGCAATGATGACAAGTATAAAGTAATGAATTAAAACTAAGCGTTCAGTTCCTCACTAGCCACATGTGGCTGGTAGCTGCTGTACTGAACATCATTGTGGAATGTTCTGTTGGACAGTGCTGAGCTGGAGGGTCCGCTATACCACAGAATCTCAGAAGCAGAAGGAGATAAATTAGTGGGGGAGGGAGGCTGGGAGGCAAATATTGGCTCGCTGCTACTTGGGCGCTCTAATGCCAGGGACCTCTGAGGCTGGGCTGGGAAAGCTGCCACGTAGGCCCCGTGCTCCAGAGTTGGGTCATCTCCAGCCCTTACGGACAGTTTGCCCTGTGCGCCATGGCCACCACAGCTTCCCCACAGGTGTGAGTTGTGGCTTCTTAGGCCCGTGGGAGCCACAACTGCCGTGACTCTTTATCCCACAGCTGCTGCTCTGGTCTCTCTTGCCACCCTGATGTAGAAAGCAGAGCCATTCACGTGGCCTGCGAGGGCACCCCCTCCTCCCAGGCGTTGTCCTGCGTGCGACTCAGTCTCTTCTTACTTTGTGTTTAGCTGCAGGGACCGATCCCACCATGCAGCCTGGCCTCGGCAAGCCACAGGGTTCTGGAATCAGCTTCGTGGCCAATAGCCAGGTGTGTGTGAATCCTGGGCACCCCTGGACCTTGGCTGTCTGACTCCAGCTCTCCTTTTCCAGTTTATACAGTTTATACGCCGGCTTTGCTTCCTGACACCCCACCTGGGCTCGTTCGTGTCTCCTTACCTTTCTGCCTTGCTGGTCGGAGGGGCTGGGCTGGTAGGCTGTGGACCGGGATCCTGCTCAGAACACAGCCGTCTCCTGAAACTCCAGTTCTGGAGTCTGTCTGCATCGAGCATCAGACTGGCCTAAAGACATCAGGGTTGGGCTGGATCTTCCCTTGGAGTAGATCAGTCTCCCTGCTCAGGTCCTGGCTTCCTGTCCTTTCCCCTCAGTCTGCACCAACAGCAGAGTCCCAGCAGGCCTGGCAGCTGTGGGCTTGCCTACCCTGAGCGGGTACACACACAGTCACAGCAATTAGAATTCAGAGGAGCTTGGCAGGCGCTAAGGTCAGGGGTGGGTCTGGTGGGACGCCAAGTTGGGAGACATCAGGGTTCTCTAGCTCAGAGTCTATTTGGCTCCCATTGAGTATTTCACCGGTGGGGCCCCTGAGCGAGAGGAAAGAGAACTGACTCGAGGCCACACTGGAGGTCTGAGTGGGGGCCAGGTGGCCGTCTTTGCTCCTGTGACCCCTTTCCCCACCCCGGCCTGGGGTCCCTCCCGCCCCAGCATAGAACATGTCCTGTCCCCCATCTGACCTCTCCTTTCCCTCTCCGTCCTCATGAACTTGTAGTCAGAGCAGTGGTCCGCAGGTGTCAGGTTTCCGAGGACACTCGAACTGCCTCTACCACCCGTTCCTGCCTCGGCCTTGCTCAGCTGCCTGCTGGGTTGTGGGGGTACCGGGGAGGTGTCTCAGCCAGAAGGAACAATGTGCTGCCTGTGCCATTGTCGGGAGAAGCCCAAGGGACGGCCTGGCTGGGGCCCCCTCCCGCTTTCCTTCTCCCTGCTGCTGCTGCTTGGTCTGGCCTCTCTTGGGAAGGATGGGAAAGGGCACGTGGGGGCCGGACAGTGCCGTAAGGCAAGTGACCCAAGTCCCACTTCAGGCTTTTCAGGTAAAAAGAAGACCTTCCTGGTTTGTAGAGCAGCTTCAGCGGCAGCCATGAAGGTCACCAGTACTTTCTCTGCACCTCTCGCCTCTGTGTCTCTCTCTGCGGTGGTTCCAACCTCTTTCTGTACACCTGTTTCTTCCATGCAGAAGAACATGGCTGCCAGGAGCTCCCAAGTCTGATACATGGCAGGTTCACTGTGATCCTTGGTTTCCAAGCCCAGAAATCCAGAGAGGAGGCCCGCTGGCCCAGGTACCCATCCCTTGACTGATCGGGGGTGGTCAGGAAAGGGCAAGTATTAGGGGAGAATGTGGCCGCTTCTGCAGTGGCCCAGGGAATGGGGCCAGAGTTCCCAGAGAAGGCAGGTGGTTTCTTAGGTGGCACGATGAGGGGGCAGGTGTGACTTGGGCAGGGTAGGGGTTCTCAAGGTAGCCCCAGGCCTCTCTGCTGCTGTGCTGGCTCAGCACAGGTGTACCAGCCTTAGGAAGGGAAGAGGGGTGGGATGACTACGAGGATTTCTGGGACCCTGGAAATCAAGGACACCCTGGTAGACTAGTGTCCTGGAAGGATCATGGCTGTAGAGCCAGGGACCCAGGTGTGGCCCTCGCTCTACCACGTCCACAGGTGACTTGGTCTCTTTGAGCTCAATTGACATCCCTAAAAGTTCACGAGAGGTGGCTTTCCCTGGCTTCACCAACCTGTGGCTACAAATGGAATTGCATTGACGTTAAGGCCGCACCTTTCCTGCCTCATAGCTCCCCGTCGGGAGGACCGCAGGCTTCTACCTACTCACAGAGTCCCCAGGATACATCACGGGTGTTCACAGTCGGCTATTGCCTGAGTGGCCCTGGTCTGCGAGCCACGGGAGGGCTTACAGCGACCCTTCTCCCAAACCCAGTGCCACCCCGGTGCCCTGAAGCCTACAGCCAGGGTGCCAGATGACATGTTTCCCTCAGGCCTTGCTGGACTGCAGCCACGGGAATTGTGTGAAGAAGTAGGGAGAAGGGTCCTCTCACCAAATCCAAATCATCCTTGGTCACGGGCCCCAAAACAGAGTGGCTTGTGAACCTTCTCTCATGTAATCCCCCAGAAAAGGCAGCTCCCCGGCTAGCAGCTCCCGCTTCCTCTCCCTGAGGTTCCCACCCAGTCCTGGCAGCTGGGCCAGGGAAAGCACATCTTGCTCCGGCCTTCCCTTCTCCAGGAGCCTGCCTCCTGTATATCCACCCCCCCCCCATGCCCGACCTTCCTCTTGTGAAGGGATGTTGGGAGGAGAGGATGCAGTCCTTTCCATGTGTCCGACACAGCCTGACTCTGAGTCCTCCTCACTTAGCCTCCTCTAGAAATCCCTTCTTCACGACAAACCCCTCTGAGAAGGGTTGGTGTGTTAATTACAGGAGACACATGGTGGGTGCTCAACAAATGTTCCTTCCCTTTCCTTAAGCCAGGTGTTTGTTAGTGTCCTTTTGGGAGGGCAGGGGTGAGGGTAGCTCTCTGCCAGGGAGCAGGCCCACTCGGACCAGGAAGCAGCCTGGCCTGGCCAGAGGAAGCCAGTGTAGGTCCAACCTAGCAGCTCTTCTGTGGTTTTTGGGGTGAGCTTCCTGGGTCCCCCTGTGGTGCAATCAAAGGTCCTGGCTGGTTGTTAGGGGTGTCAGAGTTTGAGTCAAAAGGTTATGGAAGATAATCCTGGCTGAAAACTCAGACCCCAGACAGTGAGGAACTACCTTGTTTCCCCTGGATGACCTCCTGCAGTGTTCATAGCTGCCCAGCTGAAAAACCAAAGCTCTGTGCCTCCCTCCCAGGCAGGAATCCCTTCTGTGGCAGCCCTTCTGTGGGAGCCCCTGTGTAGCAGCCCGGCCAATGGCTGTTGAGGCTCTGCTCGAATGTTTCGGAAAGCAGGTCCATCAAACAGGAAAACAGTGCGCTCTCCAGTCAAAGACATCTGCACGTGCTGGAATGATAAAAATCTAGCAGGGGTAGAGGGTAAAATACTAAACTGCATGAAGATAGAATGGAGAGCTGGTTTCAAGAGAGTCTCAAAAACAGCCTTGGGGGAGGGTGGGGACAGGCACCCAGTAAGGAGGGTGGGAGAAGGGTCTAGGCTGAAGTTGCTGGGGGATGTTTGGGGTCTCCCCCAGAGGAAGATATCTTTTACAGTGAGATGTTCTGGGTTCTGGGAGCTGGGCCTCACTGTCCCCTGACCTCTTCCCCCATTCCTGGAAAATGTCCTCAGAGAAGCTTCTGGATGGATCACTCCTTCCCCAGCAAAAGCAGAGACCAGGTCATTGACCCCTGAAGGGAGCACACAGAGGTGGTGCCCTTGGGGAGCAGGCAGGACAGAGTGAACTGGAAGCTGCTTCTAGAACATTGAAGCTGATGGCTTCCCAGAGGGGATGGCCTGTGTCCTCAAGAAGGCTCTCAGAGCTGCCTTTCACCCTGGGACATAAGACAGGGAGGTGTCCACCAGGACCTGCTGTCTGTTCATCCAGCCTTCACTTTCCACGAAGAGACCTAGAACCCCAGGATTAGCCACGTGCACACATGGAAACGCCTCACCCACACCCTGGGCGCCCTCATGCTCATGCACACATGCGGACCCTGACGTATGCATGCCACTTCTTCCCATCTTCAGCCACTCTTGTCCTGGACAGTTGATGCAGGCCCAGGACTTCTTGTCCCCTCCTCCTCTGCCCTCACTGCCCTCCTCACAGCCAGCCCCACCCCTGAGAAAGTACAGCTCAGGGGTCCCCAGGGCTGCACAGGAAATGCTTTGCACACCACGGGTCAGCTGGGCTATTTTCTGTCCCAGAACCGGAGGGAGGCTGGGCTGGGAGCAGCCAGTCACGACACAGTCAGCTGTTCTCTGCCTCTTTCTCTGTGCCTTTTTCTCTGCCTCTCTAATTCGCGGTGTTTCTCTGTCTCTCCTGTCTCTATCTTGTCTCTGTATTTCTCTTTCCTGCCCTAGAGCCTTTTGGACCCACTGTCCTGTGCTTCCTTTCACTTGACGATTGCCAACATACCCTTCAAAACTCAGCTCAGTGCCACCTCTTCCAGAAAGCTTTCCCTGAGCCCTCCTGTCCCATCTGGGTTCCGCTCCCCTTTGCTCCCTGAGCTCCGAGCAGGACACTGTCAGAGCACTGCACCATATGGATGAGTGTGTCTCTGCCTCTGGTCCAGACTGTGAAACACGTGAGCACAGGCTGCTGGGGAGTGAGCCCTCTCGTCAAGGGATATATCCTTGCATAACAACAGATGCTGCTGAACTGCCTTCTGAGGAGGGCGGGTTGGGGCACCAGCAGGGCTTGTGGAGGCAAGTTTGGAGCCAGAGCAGAATTGCTTGAGACGGGAGAGTCCACGGGTAAGGGGCTCGGGCAAGACGAGGACGTATTAGCATCCTGTTGCTGCTGAAACAAATGGCTGCAAATTTAGTGGCCTAAACCAACCCAAATTTATTTTTACAGCTCTGGAGGTCAGAAGTGTGAAACAGGCTGCACTGGTCCAACATAGTTCTCTCTGGAGTCTCTAGAGGAGACTCCATTGCCTCGCCTGTTCCAGCTTCTAGAGGCCACCTAATTCCTTGGCACGTGGCCCCTGTCTCTTTTTTCCATCTTTATAGCTATTTCCCGTCCTCATATCAGATCACTCTGACAGCCACTTCTGCCTTCCTCTTCCACTTCTTACAACCGCCGTGATAATCTAGGATAACCTCCCCATCTTGATGTCAGCTCGCTGATGACCTTACTTCCATCTGTAACTTTAATGCACCTTTAATCTACGGGTTCTGGAGATTAGCATGTGGACACGTGGGTGGGGCGGACATCATTCTGCCTACCACCTTGCTGTACCGGTGTGGCGGGAAGGAGCCTGGGGATAAACATGTCCGATGGGTTCGGGTGAACATCTGTGGGGTGTGCGTGTCCTCTGTATTTCTTACAAAAGCTCCAGCACTTGGACACTATGTGTATTTTCCTTGGGCACACAGACTCTTGCTTCAAGGATTGGCCCGAGGAACCCAGGGTTCCCACAACAGAAAGAGCCGAAGGCTGGGTCACAATATGTATTCGTTCACTCAGCCTGTATGCGCCGGGCGAGGTGTGCAGCCTCACAGCCCTCAAGCTGTTCACAATCTCCTGGGGGCGGCAGGTGTACAAACAGGTAAGATCACTCGAGGGTAGGAGGGTCAGTCGTGAGGATCTGCACAGGTGGGGCACAGAAGAGGCCGTCCACGTGGTCTGGAGGCAGAGGAGGCAGGAAGACCTGAGGAGATTGCACCTGTTCCGCATCTGAGTTTTGAAGGATGAATAGGAAGGAATTCGCCAGGTGAAGACGGGAAAGTGTATTCCCGGCAGCCTGGACTGACTGTCAGAGCGAGAACGTGGAGATAAGGGTACAAGCCAGCACGAGGAGTGTGTGTGTGTGTGTGTGTGTGTGTGTGTGTGTGTAACTGTGAGCACTGGTCCTGACACATCAGTGGCACTCGGGAAATATTTCTGGAAGGAGTACTTCAGTGTTCATGCTGTCCTGTCTGTGTTTCTAGGCAGGTTGTGGCCCTGCCAACATAACTGAATAGGAGACACCTCCTTTTGCAGAAGTCCCCCCGCCCAGGGTTGCCACGACTTACCCGAGAAGTTTTTCAGGGTCTCTCATTAGGAAAAAGGGGAAGGTATATTTCATATCTGATCTCCAATATAAGAATAACTCTTCATATCTGAGAAAGAATGCTTCACACTTTACTGAATCATTTGTAATGTCTCAACTGATCCTTTCTTTTTTTTCCCCAGCTGGAGAAACCGAGGCTCAGAGAATTGGCAAACCTTTCCCAAGGTCCCATGGCCAAGGTCCCCCAGCTGGAATCCAGCACACCTGCTTCTCAGGCAGGCCCTGAGTGGCTGCTGATTGCTGGGTCCTCTTCCATCTGGTGCTGACGCAGCTGGGAGCTGGGCCCGGGTTGCCTAGTGCTGCCCGGGACTCTTCTCCCCCTCTTCCCCAAAGGGTTTTCCTGGAGGTGGAAGTGGGTCCTGCAGCCCTAGAGGGTGTGCATTGTTCAGCTGCACCTGGAGGGTGAGCTCATGTCAGCAGACAGAGCAGGGAAGGCAGCACCAGGCAGGCAAGGGCCTGAGCAGTTCCGTTGGCCCAGGTCCCTGCCTCCACCTTTGCCTCCTCTTCCCGGGACTGGGTCCTTTCCCTGAGTCCTGGGCCGACAGTCAGGAGGCCAGGGACCCAGTGAGGCCAGGAAAGTCCCTCAGTTTCCCTGTCTGAAAATGAAGGTTGAGTTAGATTGGGGTTTTCCTGTCTGTTGAACACCACTCCTACAGAACATTCTCCAAGAAAAGGGTTGCATGGTCAAATGAGGGAAAAGCTGGTGAGCTCTTCTGCTCCGGGACTTTCACAGTGCACAATGACATATTAAAGGCTCTGAGAAGTCCTGAAACAAAGAAACCCAAGGTAGCCAGGGTCTCTCACTTGGCCTTTCTCACACTCCTGTCCTCACAGTGTCCCACTGAGCACACAAATGTTGGCACAGATGGTCTCTAAGGTCCCTCCTCACCTCTACTCCCCAAATGTAAGCTCCTTGAGGCAAAGGTGTATTGTTGATACTTGTCATATGTTTTGGCTATCTGGCACCCCAGGCCCCCTCTTTGTTGTGAGAGAATCACATATGAATCTTGGAGGGAAGCAGAGAGGCCTCTCTTTGCAAGATATGTCCTCCTCTCCCTTTCTGGCAGCTCGGGTGGGGGTGCGTGATCTAGGCTCAGGACTGAATCCAGAGAGAATGACCCAAAGACAAGGGACAGCAGTGGGTTCATTCAGAGAGGCCGAGCCTGCAGGCAGAAGGGACGGGCACTTGTGGCAGGATTCTGTGTGGATTTTCTGCCCACCGTGTCATCTCAGCGGAAGCTCCTGCTGTTGAGCTTTTCTGGGTTTTCAGTGGTTCTCTGAGCCTCAGTTTTCAGTCTTCCTATTACTACTGTACATTCCCCCAATAATTTTTCCTACATATGTTCGCCAGAATTGTTACTACTACTGACAACCAGGAATCTTGGCTGAGCACATAGTAGGTGCTCAATAAATATTGGTCAAATGAGTCCATACAACCCATTTCTGACCCACGATTGAGCTCACTTTCCTATTTCCAGCAATCTAATCCAATTTGGTCTAGTTCCGCAGCTCCTGAGTACAGACCCTATGTGGGATGACGCAGCAGGGGAATTCAGATGGGGTCACATGCCATCTCTGTCTCCCAGGACCCCTAAGTCTGTGGAGGGAGACTGACCTGTGCCAGCACAGAGAACCTGACAGCGTCTGCAGGCAAACAGAGAGTCTTGCTAGCTGAGGAGACCTCCTGGACTGGAGCACCTGGCCTGGGTCTTGAGGAATGGTTAGGTCGGGATGCGAGGGAGAACGTTCCGGACTAAGGAAACAGCACGAGCCAGGGGAGACCGGCGAGTCTGGAGCATGCAGGCCTGGTCTGAGTACAGCAACAGGCAAGGCCCCAGAGTCCATGCTGAAGAGACTGGCTTTTACTCTGTTAGTTGTGGGAGTCACTGAAGTGTTGCGTAGGAGTGGGACATGATGACGGCCCGGAAGGCAGTTTGGCACCACAGGAAGGGCCTGGGTCTTGGGACCAACAGCCAGATGTTGCCACCGAGGAGCTATGGCTCGGGCAGGTCGCTTCCTGAGCCTCAGTTCCCTCAGCTGTAAAAAGGCTCATGATAAATCTCAGTACAGTCATTGCCAGGCTTTGAGACATACAGATCGAAACTACTTAGGGTAGTTTCATCATCGTAGTATCATCATCAGATCCCGTGTGAGAAATACGAGCCCCTTCACTAGATGGACTCCCCGAGCGTAGGGATTGTGCCTTTTATCTGGTCATCCTTAGCACAGCTGCTGGCCCCAAGTAGATGCGGGGTGGCACTGTTTGATGAAGATGGAAGGACCGAGCGTGGTAGCTGGTGTGGAGGGCGGGATGGTGGGGTGAGACTCCCGGTCCCCGTGATGATGAGGTTGGGGAATATAAGTGAGGTTCAGTGGGGTGGAGTCCGGAGCCGACGACCAAGAAAGAATTCTTGAGGCGTCTTTGGTGCAAAACTGGTGGTTTATTAAAGCACGGGGACAGGACCTGTGGGCAGAAAGAGCTGCTGCCCCGGGTTGTGAGAGGTGGCTGATTATATACCATGGGGTTGGGGGAGGTGAGGGAAAAGGGAGGCTGAGAAAGCACTTTCATATGTCAAAGAAGACTCCCAGGACACTGGAGGCCCCACCACCGTCACGCCAAGGCTGTCCACACTATCGCTGTGTCCCTATCAATGAGCTGCAGGTACCTTCATATGTCAAAGAAGACTCACAGGATTTTGGAGACCCCGCTACTGTCAAGCCAAGGCTGTTTACACGATCACTGTGTCCCTATCAATGAGCTGCAGGTCCTTTCCTTAGTTTTAGGGCAGCCAGGAGTGCTGAGGAATGTTGCATACGTGGGGGGGGGGGGTGCAGGGTGTCAGCTTCTGCTTTGTCTTCAGCCAGCCTTCTATTCCCTCATCACCCACGCTGGAGAGAGCTGAGAGCCTCGACTCTGCCACGCTTTCACGGCAGGGGCCGAGGAAGAGCAAGACTTCAGAGACCCGAGAGAGTCTTGCCCTGTGCAAAACAGAGAAAAGAGAGGCTTCTGATTTTGGACGTGCTGGCTTGGAAGCGCCAGATGGGTCCAGGAGAGAGAGATTGGGCTACTTTTGTGTGGATCTAGGCGTTTGGCCCAAAAGTTAAGTACATGGAGAGAGATTTTAGCTCAAAATATGATTAGATTTTTGGGAATAGGCTGCCTCTGAAGGTGATCGGAATCCCCTTGATGGACTTGCATGAGCAGAAGCTGGCCAGCCGTTGGTTGGTCGAAAGGCCAGACCATAATCTACTACCTGGTTGGGTCATGTATGAGTCAGCTTTTTCTGTGTAATAACACCTCAGTGGTATACAACAAGAAGGATGCCTGGCTCACAGGTCGGGGGTACACTGGGGTGGGCTAGGTAGCTCTGCTGATCTTGCATATGGGCTCTTTCACATGTCTAGGGGTTGCCGCCTCGGCTGGGATGACGGCCGTGGCTCAGCTCTGTTCCACGTGTCTCATTCTTCCGGGCTAGCGTGTCTTGGCTGTGTCTTGGCTGTGGCAGAGATGCAAAAGAGCAGAGGCAAACATGCAAGGCCCCTGGGGCCCAGGCTCAATGCTGGCACACTGTCAGTTCTGTTGCATTTTGTTGGTCAAAGCAGATCACGAGGCCAGCCCAGATTCAAGGAGTGGGGAAGTAGATTCCCTCTCTTTAGTGAGAAAAGCTACAAAGGCATATACAAAGGCAGTGGGGCCAGGGAGAGGTAAAGCTTTGGAGTCATGAATGCAATGCAAAGTGGGTGGGGATTAGCCCATTGTTTTAAAAGCTGAGTTCTGTGTAAACCTACATTTTGAAACATTTTCCTCAGGGATCCTTGTAAGGCTTGGGGGAGGGTGAATAGGTTGGAAGTTTTCTCTGGACTTTTATAAAAGCCTCTTAACTTAGTATTAATGATGTATTATTAACTTGGCATTAATGATGATAAACACTATTGAGTAGTCTACACATCTGGTGTATTTTAGCTCCCTAGTTAATTCCGGTAAGAACCTTTGAGACCGGCATTATTACTTTCCCATTTTGTTGGGGAAAAGGCACCAAACCTTACCGAGGTCCAACAATCAGCCTGTCTGACCTCAGGGTCCTGGCTCTCAAACGGGGAGCAGGCAGGAGAGCCCAGCAGGGCAGGTGGACAGAGGATGGGGTGGCAGAAGAGCTTGAGATCCAATCTGGGGTAATGGGCACTCTGAGGCGGCTCAGAGTTTGAGATCCTGGAAGCAGAGTCGTACTGAGTGTTGAGGCTACCCCAGGCGGGTCTGGGCCTCTGTGGCCAAGGTGTGGGCTAAGGAACACTCATCTACTTCTTCTTTCGACTGCTAACTGCTGAGTACCTCTCCTGTTCCAGGCACTGCTCTAGGTGTGGGGGACACAGCAGGGAAGAAGATGGACCAGGTGTCTGCCTTTTTGAAATTTACTCTCCCGTGGAGGGAGACACCAAACCCGTAAGCAAACCCACAACACAACTTCAGATAGTGTAAGTGCTAAGGGCCAGGTCTCCATTCAGGGGATTTCCCAGAGGGTTCAGGTTGTGTTGATGACTCAGTGCACAGGTGAGAAGTCACCTTCCACTGCTCCCTCTGGGTCTGTGTTGTGTAACCATTGGGAGATCGTGGCCCAGAGGTAGACCGGCTGGAGGCCAAGCTTTTTTGGATTGAATTCTCAGGCCAGGGCCCGAGGTGACCTGGGGGCAGGAAGCAGGTGTGGAGTTGGACAAGAGCAGAGCAAAAATAGCGCTGAGCAGTCAGGGGAGATCAGCGAGGATTGTGACATCAGAGAGGTGAGGGTAGGGCCCTGGATTATGTGCGAGAGGATGGGGCCAGACCCCAAGCCTTAGTGAACAGCCTGTGGAACACTTCTTGAACGGGGGGGGGGGGGGGTCTGGTCTAAGAAACTTAAGGTCCCAGGGATCAGTTCTGACTCCAGCTCCAAATATGGTTGCTTGGAATCATGTGTGAGGATGGGTTTTGAGGCAGCACCCCCCTTCAGTGGAAAAGAGCCCCGATTGAATCAAAATGTCTGTTGTGGATACAGAATGGGAGAGGAGGAGCACAGATAGGACAGCAGTGTGTGGCGGGGGGGGGGGGCGGGGGGAGGAGCCCTCCACCTGGGTGGGGGGCTATTTTGTTACTACGATTCTTGAGCATGGCCAGTGCTTGGTGATAATAAAAAGCAGGCTGAGTTTCAGTCAATTTTACTATTCTTTTAAAATTTGCTGCAGACAGTGCAGCCCTTTACTGCCCACACCTGGGAGAGACCACGCGCACCCCCACCCCACCTTGGCGTCCCTCTGCACACATGCAAATGGTAGGGCAAAAGCACAGCAGAGCAGCCCTTTCTGGCGTCTGTTATAAACCCCCAGTGACTGGATGCGTACCGCCTGTTTTCCAAAGACTCGGAATCAGAAGACAACTTGCTATATGGGGCGCCTGGGTGGCTCAGTTGGTTGAGTGTCCGACTCTTGATCTCACCCCAGGTCTTGATCTCAGGGTTGTGAGCTCAAGTCTTGCACTGGGCTTCACACCGGGTGTGGAGCCTACTTAAAAAAAAAAAAAAAAAAAGATAGCTTGCTGTGTTGAAGTTGGACACATCACTTGAATTTTGAAGGTTTTCCTCATCTGTGCAGTGAAGTGTCCAGCGTCGCATTGTTTGTTTACCTGCATTGGGCACTTTCACTAGTGACTAGGCCACCAGGGGTGGTTTGTACAAGAGCTCTTGGGCAGTGAGAGAAATGGTGAAGAGAATTTGGGGATTGATTATATGGCTCCTGGACAGTAATATTTTATTCCCTTTTTTAAAAAAATTAAATTCAATTAATTAACATATAATGTATTATTGGTTTCAGAGGTTCAGGCCTGTGATTCATCAGTCTTATACAGCACCCACTGCTCATTATATCATGTGCCCTCCTTAATGACCGTCACCCAGTTACCCCATCCCCCCCTCCCCTCCAGCAACCCTCTGTTTGTTTCCTATGGTTAAGAGTCTCTTATGGTTTGTCTCCCTCTCTGATTACATCTTTTTTTTTAATGTTTTTTTATTATATTATGTTAGTCACCATACAATACATCCCCGTTTTCCGATGTAAAGTTCGATGATTCATTAGTTGTGTGTAACACCCAGTGCACCATGCAATATGTGCCCTCCTTACTACCCATCACCAGTCTATCTCTGATTACATCTTGTTTTATTTTTCACTCCTTTCCTCTGTGCTCCTCTGTTTTGTTTCTTAAATTCCACATGTGAGCGAAATCATATGAAAATTGTCTTTCTCTGATTAACTTATTTCGCTTAGCATAACACCCTCTAGTTCCATCCATGTCGTTGCAAATGGCAAGATTTCATTCTTTCTGATGGCTGAATAATATTCCATTGTCTATACATACCACATCTTCTTCATCCATTCATCTGTCGACGGACATCTGGGCTCCTTCCATAGTTTGGCTATTGTGGACATTGCTGCTATAAACATTGGGGTGCAGGTGCCCCTTCGGATCACTGCATTTGTATCTTTGCGGTATATACCTAGTAGTGCAATTGCTGGGTTATAGGGTAGCTCTACTTTCAACTTCTTGAGGAAACTCCATACCATTTTCCAGAGTAGCTGTGCCAACTTGCATTCCCACCAGCAGTGTTAAGAGGGTTCCCCTTTCTCCACATCCTTGCCAACATTTGTTGTTTCTTGACTTAAGTTTAGCCATTCTAACTGGTGTCAGGTGGTATCTCATTGTGGTTTTGATTTGTATTTTCCCGATGTCAAGTGATATTGAGCATTTTTTCATGTGTCTGTTGGCCATTTGTATATCTTCTTTGGAGAAATGTCTCTTCATGTCTTCTGCCCATTTCTTGACTGGCTTACTTGTTCTTTGGGTGTTGAGTTTGATAAGTTCTTTGCAGATTTTGGATACCAGCCCTTTAGCTGATGAGTCATTTGCAAATATCTTCTCCCATTCTATCGGTTGTCTTTTGGTTTTATCGACTCTTTCCTTTGTTCTGCAAAACTTTTTATCTCGACGAAGTCTCAGTAGTTCATTTTTGCCTTTGTTTCCCTTGCCTTTGGAGACGTGTCCAGCCAGAAGTTGCTGTGTCCTGGACAGTAATATTAAGACCTTCTCCTCAGGAGCACCTGGGTGGCTCAGTCAATTAAGTGTCCAACTCTTGATCTCAGTTTGGTTCTTGATCTCAGAGTTGTGAGTTTAAGCCCCACGTTGGGTTTCCACACTGGGCATGGAGCCTACTTAAAAAAAAAAAAAAGACCTTCTCCCCAAAAGGAGGAAATAAATCCTGCCCCTACCTTTTGGAGGGGAAGGTCATGGATGGGGATGGAAGAGAGAGATGGAAGGGAGGAGGAATCCAAGGACACAGTTCTCTCTGGACAGGGTCAGAATAGGTGAGGATGGTGAGGCTTGTTGTCTCTGGGTGGGGTTCAGACCCTGTGGGGTGGGCTGCAGGGGCTGTGGCCCTTAGTGAGAGGTCATCCACTTACTTAGAGCTGAAGATGGGCCCGGGGCGTCTGGGTCCCAGTATGCAGAGGGTGTGGGCATAGTGTGGTCTGGCGGGGGGGGAGGCATTTGTAGTTACAGCTACAAAATGAGGGTGGTGTTCTCTGCTTACTAACATGGCAGAGTCTGTTCGGGCCCCTCTCGTGTGCCCTTGGCACCGACCTTGCACATGTGTCAACTCGTACACCTCCTCCTGAGGGCTTTCGCCGCCTACAGGAGCGTGCTCAGCCCCTCACAGCACGGTCTCAGGGGGCCAAGGTGCCAGCAGCAGCCCTCAGCCAAGGACGGGAATAGGGGTGGGTAATTATGTCAGCTTCCTTGCATCTCCGGGGGTCAGTTCTGTTCTGTTTCCTGGGGTCCCCAGTGAGATTGAATCCCATTTGCCCACAGCTGTCTTGGCCCACTGATACACCTTATGGGATTTTCCTAGGATCAATTCCTGAATAGACTACTCTGCACTCAAATCCTTACCTCAGGGTCTGCTTTGGGGGGAATCCCAAACCGAGACAGGAACCTAACAGGTCTGTTGTGAGCTTCTTGATAAAAAACGCAGGGTAGCTATGGCAGGGGGCTAATAGTCCCACAGCAGCCCCAGGAAATGAATACAGGAGCCTGTAAGTACTTTGTAAGCTGAAGACCCCCACAAATACAAACGGCTGTGGGGCTTGCTAGGGTGTGATGAAAAGAACGTGGGCTCTTGTCTGGCAGGTGTGGATTTACATCCCAACTGTGTACCAAGAGCTGTGTGGCCTTGGACAAGTCACTCTGCCTTTCTGAGCCTCAGTCACCTCAGTTGAGAAAGGCAGTGGGGAACAATCCTTCTTATATCTTCTATAGCATTGAAAATGGCAATGCTGGGAAGGGGACTGTCACAGAGACTAGCCGAGAAGCAGGTGCCCCATGGATATGTGCACATCTGCTCTCAGAGGTAAGCATGCTGTGCTGCTGCGATGGGACTTGTGGCCTGGCAGCCCGTGTCTTCTCTTCCCAGTGAAGGCGGGCTTGGAGTTGGGTGCTTTGTCCCTGGAGTGGCCAGGAGCTCACTGCCCCCACCCGGACTCTGAACCTGGCATTCTGGCTCGGGTGATCTCCAGGGTGGGCCTGGCCCCCTGCCCCTGCCACTGTAGCCCCAGCTGGCAGCCTGGCAGCCAGGCTTGTCCACGCTTATCAGCTCCTGTGTTTGCTCAGGATGGGTACGGGCCTCCTCCTCCCCCTCAGAAAACAAGAAAACATGTTTTGGCAGTGGCGGGGTGGAGTGGGGTGGCCTCTCTGGCTCCAGGCCCACCCCCCAGCAAGGCCGCCAGCGGGCAGCAGCCTGTTGTTATTGGAGGGATAGCTGGCTCTCCAGCCGCCCGTTTCCTCCAGCTGTCCAAGCATGGCTGGCTGGGGAGGAAGCCCCCGGTCTGTGGGGCCCTAGCCGAACCCCCTGTCACAACAAGGGAACAATGGCCTGGATGGGCTGATGGGTGGGTGGCAGGGCAGCCTTCTCTGTTCCCCGCTCCCATCAGCAAAAGGGACAGGTTGATGGAAGGTCTGCTTCCAGCTCGCCTCTCCCACCCATCTTGTTTTCCACCTTGTCGGGCATACTGTCTCCCATCACGGGGCCAAGGAAAACAGCAGCCTCAGGAAATGTCTCTGGCCTGTTGCTGGGGTTCTGCGGCTCTGGGAGGTAGCAGGCTGGGGGAGGGAACCAGAAAGGGATTGGCATTGCTCAGCCTCCATTACGCCTGGGACTGTAGCTAAGGAGTCATGGTCTGTTTCCCCAGAGCTCCTTGAGGACTCTGTCTCCCTGCATCTTGTGTCTTCAGGACCAGCACGTGGCCAGGAACAGAACAGATGGCAGGAATGTTGTTGACTAAATCAATGGAAGATTGAGCATATGAATAAGTTCAATTTCTAGCTCTGCTACCTCCTGGCTGTGTGACTTTTCGCAGGTTACTTAACCTCTCTGAACCTTACTTATCTCATTTGTAGAATAAGTACTTCATAGAATTGTTATAAAAATGAAATATGCTTCTAGCACTTAAAAAATTTATTTATTTATTTATTTATTTATTTATTTGAGAGAGAGAGAACATGAGCAAGGGAAGGAGCAGAGGGAGAAGGACAAGCAGACTCCGTGCTGAGCACAGAGCCTGATGAGGGGCCCAATCCCACAACCCTGAGATCATGACCTGAGCTGAAACCAAGAGTTGGATGCCCAACCGACTGAGGCACCCAGGCACCCCTGTGCTTCTAGCATTCTGATTTTTCTCCAGAGGAGTCTGGGACACAATAAAGCCTAAGAGATTCTAACTAGTGTTAGTATATGATTGTTGCCATTGCCGTTGTTGTCAGGGTGTGATTTGGCGGAGGTTGCCACAATATGTGCAGTAAGAGGTCTACAGTTTTGTCTCCGTGGGTATAGGAGGGGAGGTTGAGCAGATGCTATCTCTCCTGGGGCCAGGAGTGCCCCTCCCCACGTGTTCACAGCCCTCTCCATTGTAGGCTGGCTTCGGGAGCCTGGCCAGTCTTGGCAGCCTTTGGGGATGAGGCAAGTAGTTTTGGGGTCCCTGTAGGGCTTAAGCATATCAGAGGCTGTGCAGGCCCCTACCGTCTGTTATCTAGTGTAATCTTCACAACGACCCCGTGAAGAAGACATTAAAGATGGTGACATGGCTGGTAATTTATAGAGATTTGGATCTAGGTCTTAGAAACACCAAGTTGTGTTCATTCTATTATGCCTCCTTGTCTAGAGATAACGACATGCTACTTAGATGTGGGATTTGGCCTAGCAGTGACTTTAGACTCAGAAAGTAAAGATGGAGCATAAAGCCAGGGATGGAAACTGAAGAGCGGGACGCTGAGCCCAGCATGAACTAGGGCTTTTGAGGAATTGTGTTCAGAGTAGGAAGGACAAGGATTGAGCAACACTGTATATGAGTGTATATATACTGGAGTAGCCAGGGTCTCAGTGTCCTCCATGAGATCCCCCCTATCCTCCGGGAAACAGAACATGGAGAACACGGATTCTTTTTTTTTTTTCCTATAGAGAGACATTGAGAGACAGAGAGAGAGACAGAGAGAGAGAGAGAGGGGAGTGGTGGTGGGGAGGGGCACAGGGAGGGGGAGAGAGAGAATCTTAAGCAGGCTCCATGCCCAGTGGAGAGCTTGACGTGGGCTCAATGTCATGACCCTGAGATCATGACCTGAGCCAAAATAAGACTCAGGCACTCAACCAACTGAGCCACCCAGGCGCCCTGGCAACCCATTTTTAGTTGCCTTGTCCAGAGGCAACTCATATCACATGCATCCACATTCTAGCAGTAAGAACTAGTTGCATGGTACTACCTAGATGCAAGGAGGCTAGAAATGGGGTCTAGTAGTGTATCCAGGAAGAAGAGACAACATGATTTTGGTGAGCCCCAGCAGGCTCTGCCACAAAAATATCAATAATTTATTTGTATCAATTATCTATCTATCTATCTATCTATCTATCTATCTATCTGTCTGTCTGTCTGTCTATCTATCTATCTATCTATCTATCTATCTATCTATCTATCTATCTATCTATCTACCTAACTAATTAACAGTTATTGAACTCTTTCCGTATGTGAGATACTGTGCTAAGCTTTGACCCACCGGGTACAGGCAAGGCACCCTGTGCTCGGGCAGTTGCTCACAGGACTGATGCTTGCTTCATTTAAGTTATTGGGTCTGAACTTGTACGGAAGTATGTAGGTGAGGGGGCTCGGATGGTTTGCGAGCTTTTTGAAATGACCAGAACAAAAAAAGCCTGCCTTATCTTCTTTGATGAAATTGATGCTATTGGAAGCGCTTGTTTTGATGCTGGTGCTGGAGGAGACGATAAAGTGTGGAGAACAATCCTGGAACTGATCAGTCAGTTGGACGGTTTTGATCCTCGAGGTCACATTAGGTGCTGATGGCCACTGACAGATCTTGACACTTTGGATCCAGTACGATGAGGCCAGGGAGATTGCATAGAAAGATTGGATTTAATTTACCTGATCTAGAAGGTTGGACTCAGATTTTTAAGATTCAGTGAGTGTTGAAAGAGATATCAGATTTGAATTGTTAGCACGACTGTGTCCAGATAGCACCAGTGTCGAGATTAGAAGTGTCTGCACAGAAGCTGGTATATTTGCCATCAGAGCAGGGAGAAAAATTGCTAGTGAGAAGGATTTCTTGGAGGCTGTAAATAAGGTCATTAAGTCTTAGGCCAAATTCAGTGCTACTCCCTACTATATGACTTACAACTGAGCCCTGAAGACAAACACTTCTCTTAATTGGAATCCTAACCTTATTATAGACTTGTTAATAACCATCACACAGGAAAAATGAAAGGGTTTCAAAACTGTATGCTTTCTTCAGATGTCTTTTCTCTGTCGTGCAATAAAAGGTATCTAATATCTAATATCGTTAGGCAGAAAAGCTTATTTACAATGGAGGTTGACTGTTTTCTGATCCACTACCATTTAAGAGTCCCATGTCATGAGGTGCTTCCTTAGACCATGTATGTTCTAGGCCTATGTTGGCTGGGTGATGATTGTCTTCTCCCATCTGCCGAGTGAGGTGGAGCTAATGCATCTTGATCTAAAGCATGCAAAAACTTTCCTACCTAATTTACTCGTAGCAGAGCTGGGATTCAAGTCCAAGTTCGTCAGCTCCATCGCCTATGTTCCTCGCCTTCGTGCTCTTCTGTCCCTTATCAAAATAGCCCATCTAGGCATCTAGGCACAGGACCACATGCGTTTCAATGTTTTATTTTATTTTGTTTTCCTACCACATCAAATAATAAAGCTTTGGTCTCCTTTTTTAAAGTGGAAGAAGTATTTCGTGTATTAGCTTTTGCTTTGCTATTTGAGTTGATTTCAAGTTAATCAAGAAGAATTAGTGATTTTAATGGCTATTGATGTAGTAAAGCAGAAAGAAAAATATATACACATATAATCTAATTTAGAAAATCCAAATTGGTTTCATACAGAGAAGTACTTATTTTCATCGTATAAATTAATGGTTTAAAATTTTGATGAAGGTCCTGCTAGACTTCTGGTCTACAGCGAGGTATTTCTAAAAATAAAGTTGTATTAGGATCCTTAAAAAAAAAAAAAAAGATACTATGCTAGGTTCTCTGTAGAGGTCATCTCATTTGACCCTTGTAATAACCCTTGTTGGTTGATACTAATGGAGATGACTTAACTCTTTACAGCTCAAGAAACTAGTAACCATTGATCTGCTTTCTCTCACTGAAGTTTTGTCTTTTCTAGAATTTCAGATACATGGAATCGTAGTGTAGCATCTTTTATGTTTGGTTTTTTTCAGTTAGTGTGTTTCTGAGATGCATCATGTTGTTGGTATGATCAGTTTTTTTTCATTTTAGCCATTCTGGTGGGTTTTGTGGTAGTATTTCATTATGATTTTAATTTATATTTCCTTACTTTCCAAAATGTTACTGAACATCTTTTCATGTATTTCAGTTATTGCTTTTGATGAAGTCCCATTTATCACTTTTTCTTCTATGATTTGTCCCTTTTGTGTTCTAAGAAATGTTTACCTAACCCACATGTTTCTGTTCTTTCTGCTCGTAGAAATTTTATATTATTAGCTCTCATGTTTAGGTTTTTGACTTACTTTCAGTTAATTTTTGTGTATGGTGTGAGCTAAGGGCTCAAGTTCCTTTTCCCCCTCCCTATCCAATTGTCCCAGCATGGTTTGATGAAAAAACTATCCTTTCCCCACTTATTTATCTTGACATCTTTGCAAAAACTCAATGGAGCATGTATGGATGGATCTATTTCTGGACTTTCTATTTTGTTTATTGATCTTTATGTCTATCCTTACACCAATACCACGCTTGTTGATTATAATAGTTTTATAGTTAGGCTTGAAAACAAGTAGTGTATGTCTTCCAACCTAGTTATTTTTCTAGGTATATTGCATTTTGATATAAGTTTAGAACCATTTTGTCAATTTCTACCCAAAAAGCCTGCTGGAATTTTGATTGTGATTGTATTGAATCTATATTATATTTAACTTATGTTTTATTTAATTTAGAAATCAATTCCAGGAGAATTGACATCTTAAAAGCAATGAGTCTTGTTATTCATGAACATGGTATATCTCTCACTTATTTAGACCTTCTTTAATTTCTCTCTGCAATGTGTCATAGTTTTCAGGGTACGGTTCTTGTACATTTTGTTAAATTGATCCCTAGGTTTCCATATTTTTGATGCTGTTGCTAATGGCACTTTAAAAATCCCAATTCCATTTATTTTTTGTGGTATATAAAATGAAGTTGAGTTTTGTGTATTGACCTTGTAAATTGAGATCTTACTAAACTCACTTATGAGTTCTAGTATCTCTTCTTTTATCGATTCTTCAGGGTTTTCTAAATAATCATGTCATTGGAGAATAAAGACAATTTGACTTTTTTCTTTACAAAGCTGCCTTTTATTATTATTTTTTCTTGTCTCATTGCATTGATCAATACTTCACCATTAAATATGATGTTAGCTATAGATTTTTTGTAGACACTCTGTCAGATTAAGGAAATTCTCTTCTATTCCTAGATTACTGAAAGTTTTAAATCATGAATACATGTTGAATTTCATTAAATGCTTTCCCCCCCATCTATTGAAATGATCATGTGGTTTTGATTTTCTAATGTTATATCAAACTTGGATTTCTGAGATAAAGCTCACCCATAAAGTGACTTCTCTTTTCTATATATATCCCTAAACTTTTGTTAGGGACTTTTGTTGTCTATGTTCATGAGGGGTATTGACCTGTAATTCATTCCTTCCTTCCTTCCTTCCTTCCTTCCTTCCTTCCTTCCTTCCTTCCGTCCTTCCGTCCTTCCGTCCTTCCTTCCCTTTTCCCTCCTTCCCTACCTTTTTTTTTTCCTTGCAATCATAAAGTGAGCTTTTCTATTTTCTGGAAGAGTTTGTATAAAATTGTGAGTATTTTTTCCTTACATGTTTGGTAGAATTCACCAATGGTGTCACTTGGGTCTGGAGGTTTTTTGTTTTTTGTTTTTGTCGGGGAGGTTTTAAACTACAGATTCTATTTCTTTAATAGATATAGGGCTGTTTCTGTTATTTGTTTCCTCTTCTTTCTCTTCTTCTTCTTAGTATTATTTCTTGTTTATTAAGATGAAAAAAAAATTTAAGACCCAACAAAACAGCTAAATGATGAGTTCAAATGATATATTATTTAGTGAATTGAGAATCTGTCCAAAAAGATTTTCTGGGAAGAACAATTATCCAAATGTGACTGCAAATTTGTCTCTTTTTAAACTTTAAAGCATATCGTTCAAAGTTTTGTGCTTTTTAGCTTGTGTGCATGATAGAAATTCCATACATTGTTTTCTCAATGACAATAAAAAGCATAGTTTATTAAAAACAGAAGTAAAAATAAAAATAACTTGAAAAAATCACTCACAGTTTTGTCTTTGGTATATGGAGGTTGTTCCAGGGACCCAACCAAAGCTCCTCATCCTCTGAATGCCTGTGGTCACTATGGAATTCCAAAGTCTCCTTGATGTTCTTACTGTCAACCACAGACTCCTGTTCAACTGTGCTTTTCAGCCTGTGCCCCAATGGCTTCCCTGTTGTATTGTCAGTCCCCAAAGGGCAAGGGACAAATGTAACCAGAGTTGGTCTCGTGTTCATCTTCCCAGTAGAAATTGGCCCCTTCGATAATGTGTTCAGGGGGACAGTCTCCTCATGTGTCACTGCCAACTTCTTAAGTTTCTTAGAGGGCCTCCCCAGTCAGACAGGAGAAGTAGCTTTTAAGGTGTCGGTGAGGCAGACACCGTGGGTTCTCACTACGGAAACATTCTGTGCAGTATATAAATTGCCATAGATGTTACTGTGTGTGTTTGGATTGTGAAGACAGTTTCTCTGACATTCCGGAGCAATGTATTCTCCAGTGGAGCTAGTTTCATATTCATGATTGACAATCAATGTGATCACTCTTTATCTCACCCACTGCCAAAATAAAGAACAACGAGTCACTGTCAAAGGAATGAAAAGGGCAAAGATTACAAGAGCCCTGTGAAATCCAAAACCTTTGATAGAAAGCTATGGGGTAAAAAACTCAAGAGAAGTAGAGAGAAGAAACTCTTCATTTACATCAGATTCTTTACTGCCAACTGTCTAGTGGTTTTAGTGCTCAACTTCTGAAGAAAGTGTTGCTCAATTAAGAAGCAGACATTTCAGGAAGCACTTGTATATTTGTTTCTTCTTGAATGTTCTTTGGTTCGTTGTGTCTTTTAAGGAACTTGCCCATTTTATCTGAATTGTTGAATTTCTTGGCATGAAGTTGTTCATAATATTTCCTTATCATTCTTTTAATGTCTGTAGTGGTGGCCACTCTTTAATAGTTGATATTTGTGATTTGTGTCTTTCTTTGATCAATCTGGCTGGCTGTTTATTAATCTTATATGTCTTTCTAAAGAACCAGTTTGGTTTCATTGACTTTCTCTATTGTTCATCTTTATCTCTTTTCTACTTTGTGGACTTCTGATCTCATCTTTGTCATTATTATTTTTTTTAAATATGGATTCACTTTGATCTTTTTTCTAGCTTCTTAAAGTGGAAGCTTAGACTTTTGCTTTTGGAACTTTTTCTTTTCTAATAGAAGCATTTAAATCTATCCATTTCCATCTAAGCACCATTGAGCTGCATTGTAAAATTTTATGTTGTGTTTTCATTTTCATTCAATTTAAAATATTTTCTAATTTTCCTTGTGACTTCTTTTTACCCCTGGCTTATTAATAAGTGTGTTATTTTCTAAATTTTTTTTCCAGGTATCTTTCTATTGGTGATTTCAAATTTAATTCCACTGTGGTCAAAGAACATATTTTGGATGATTTAAATTCTTTAAAATTAATTCAGATTGGTTTTATAGCCCTAAATATGATCTGTCTTAGTGATGTTTCACGTGAACTCAAAAAAAGTGTGTATTCTGTTCTTGTTAGGTGGAGACTTGTATAAATGTCCATTGGGACAAATCGGTTGATAGTAATTTTTTTTAACCATTTATTTATTTATTTGAGAGAGGGACAGACAGCACATGAGCAGGGGAGGTGCAGAGGGAGAGGGAGAAACAGCCCTAGCTGAGTGGGGAACCCAATGTGGGGCTTGACTCCAGGACCCCGAGATCATGACCTGAGCTGAAGTCAGATGCTTAACTGACTGAGCCATCCAGGCATTCCAGTTGATAGTATTGTTAAAGGTTTTTATATCCTTAATACATTTTTTTGGGTCTATTTTTTCTACCAGATTTACTGAAAGAAGGGGATTGAAATCGTTAGCTATAATTACAGATTTATCTATTTCTTCCTTCAGTTCTATCAGTTTTGCTTCATGTATTTTGAGACTTTTCCTAGGTGCATGCATACCTATTGTTATATCTTCTTGAACTGGTGCCTCTACAATATGAGATGCCTTCTTATCCCTGGTTATATTCCTTGTTCCAAAGTCTATCTTGTCTGACATTAGTATAGCTACTCAATTATCTGTTAGTATTTGCACAGTAAATTTTTTCCATCCTTTTCACTTACAAAAAAATATTTTTTTTTACAGCAGTTTGAAGTTCACAGCAAAATTAAGCAGAAAGTACAGAGAGTTCCCATATATCTCATTTCCTGTCCCCACCCCCAAACCTTTCCCACTATCAACATCTGGGACCAGACTGCTACATTTGTTATAATTGATGAAACTACACTGATACATCATTATTACCCAAAGTCTAAGGTTTACGTTAGGGTTCACTCTTGGTGTTGTATATTCTATGGGTTTCGACAATTGTATAAGGACATGTAGTATCATACAGAATAGTTTCATTGCCCTAAAATCATCTGTTTGTTATTCATCTTTGCTATTCAGGATTATTCATCCCTCTTTCCTCCCTAATTCCTGGCAACCAGTGCTGTTTTTACTATCTTCATAGTTTTACCTCTTCCAGAATGTCATAGTTGAAATCATACAGTATGTAGTCTTTTCAGGTTGACGTATTTTACTAAGTAATGTGCATTTATGTTTCCTTCATCTCTTTTCATGACTTAATAGCTTGTTTCTTTTAGTGCCAAATGATATTCTGTTATTTGGATGTACCACAGTTTATTTATCTATTTACTTACTGAAGGACATCTTAGTTGTCTCCACGTTTTGGCAATTATGAATAAAGCTATAACCATCTATGTGCAGGTTTTTTTGTAGAAATGAAATATCAAATTTGGGTGAATACCAAGGAGCACAATTGCAGGATCAAGTGGTAAGAGTATATTAATTTTATAAGAAACCACCAAACTGTCTTCCAAAGTAGCTATACTACTTTGCATTTCCACCAGCAATGAATGAGAGTCCTTGTTGCTCCATATTCTCACCAACATTTGATAGTTAGTGTTCTGGACTTTGGGGATTCTAATAAGGGTGTAGTGGTATCTTGTTTTAATTTCCCTAAGACATCTGATGTGGCTTATCTTTTCATATGCTTATCATCTGTATATCTTCTTTGGTGAGATGGCTGGTAAGGTCTTTGGCCAATTTTTTAATTGGGATGTTGATTTATTATCATTGAGTTTTAAGAGTTCTTTGTATATTTTGGATAACAGTTCTTTATTAGATGTCTTTTGCAAATAATTTTTCTCAGTCTGGGGCTTGTCTTTTCATTCTCTTGACAATGTCTTTCACGGAGGAGAAATTGTTAATTTTAATAAAGTCTAGCTTTTCAATTACTTCTTTTATGGATTGTACCTTTGGTGTTTGTTTAAAAAGTCATTGCCAAACCCAGTGTCATCTAGAGTTTCTCCTATGTTATCTTCTAGGAGTTTTATAGTTTTGCATCTTATATTTAGATCTGTGATCTGTTTTGAGCTAATTCTTGTGAAGAGTTTAAGATCTGTGTCTAGATTCTTTTTTTTTTTTTTTTGCATGTGGATATCCAGTTGTTCCATCATTTGTTGAAAAGATTATCCTTTCTCCATTGTAGTGCCTTTTCTCCCTTTTCAAAACTTTACCATATTTATATGGGTTTATTTCTGGGCTCCCTATTCTGTTTCACTGATCTACTTCTCTGTTCTTTCACCAATATCACCTTGTCTTGATTCCTACAATTTTATAGTAAGTCTTGAAGTTGGGTAGTGTCAATCTTCAATCTTTGTTTTTCTCTTTCAGTATTATGTTGGCTCTTCTGGGTATTTTGCCTCTCCTTATAAACTTTATGGTTGGTTTGTTGATATCCACAAAATGACTTGTTAGGATTTTGATCTGGGTTGCGTTTAATCTATAGATCAAGTTGGGAAGAACTGACATCTTGATACCATTGAGTCTCCCTATCCATGAACACGGAATATCTCTCCATTTATTTAATTCTTTGATTTCTTTCATCAGAGTTTTACAGTTTTCCTCACGTAGATCTTGTACATATTTTGTAAGATTTATACCTAAATATATAGTTGGGGGGGTGCTAATGTAAATGGTATTGTGTTTTCAATTTCAAATTCCAATTATTTATTGATGGTGTATAGGAAAGTTATTGATTATTGTATATTAAACTTATATCCCGGCAACCTTGCTACATTGCTTGTTAGTTCTAGGAGTTTCTTTGGTTGATTCTTTTGGATTTTCTACATAGATAATCATGTCATCTATGAACAAAGAGTTTTATTCTTTTCCTATCAATATCAATATCAACTAATCCAAATCCACTTTCTAATGATATTATACCACTTCATGGGTAGTGTGGGTAGCTTATGATAATGAAATAATCCTAGTTCTTTCTCACTGTCCATTTCATTTGTATGCACACACATGCACACATACAGACACACTTGAATAGATATTTGCTATTATTGTTTTTGAACAAACCTGTTAGATCAAATAAAAATAGGAAAAATAAAAGTTTTTATTTTATCTTCACTTATTCCTTCTCTGGTTTCTTTCTTTCTTTATGAATTTCTGACCTATATAATTTTCCCTCTCTCTAAAGAACTTGTTTCAACATTTCTTTCATGGCAGGTATACTGGCAAACAAGTTCCTCAATTTTTGTTTGTCCGAGAAAGTCTTTATTTCTCCTTTATTTTTGGTTGGTGACTTTTTCCTCTCAAATCTTTAAATATTTCACCCCACTCTCTTCTTTCTGAGAAGAAATTGGATATAATTCTTAGCTTTGTTCCTCCACAGGTAAGGTGTTTTTTTTTTTACTCTAACTTCTTTCAGGACTTTTCTTTATTTTTTGTTTCCTGCAATTTGAATAGGATATGTCTGGGTCATATATTTCACATATCTATGTCATATCATATTCAAATTTCAGGAAATCAAAAATAAAGGTGTTAGTGTTTTCTTTTGGAGAGGGGTATTTATCTTGCTTGGTGTTCTCTGAGCCTCCTTGATCTGTGGCTTGTTGTCTGACATTAATTTGGGGAAATTCTGAGTCATTATTTCTTCACATATTTCTGCTATTCCTTTCTTTCCTCTTCTGGCATTCCTGTTATGTGTATGTTATTTTTATAGTTGTCCCACAGTTATTGTATATTCTATTCTGTTTTTTTTTCAGCTTTTTTCCATTTTGTTTTTAGTTTTGGAAGTTTCTATTGAGATATCTTTAAGCTCAGTGATTCTTTCCTCAGCTGTGTCCAGTCTACTAACAAGCCCATCAAGGGCATTTATCATTTTCCTTTACAGTGTTTTTGATCTCTACTATTTCTTTTTGATTCTTTCTTAGAATCCCATCTCTCTGCTTACATTACCCACCTCCTCTTGTACCCTACTTTATCCATTAGAGTCCTTAGAATATTATTCATTGGTGTTTTAAACTCCCAGGCTGACAAATCCTGTCATATCCATGTCTAGTTCTGATGTTTGCTCTGTTTCCTCAAACTGTGTTTTTGCTTTTCAGTATGCTTTGTGATTTTTTCTCTTGATAGCTGGTCATGATGTATTGGGTAAAAGGAACTGCTGTAAGTAGGACTTCAGTAATGTGGTGATAAGGTGTGGGTGCAGGGGAAATGTTCTATAGTCTTATGATTAGTTTCAGTCTCTTAATGAGCCTGTGCTTCTGGATTATGACCTTCACAAGTGCTTCTCAGCTCTGTCTACATATCCTCCTCCCAATTATGTGGAACAAGTTGGCTGGAGTGGGCTGGGGTTGAGTGCTTTTCTTCCCCTAGGTCAGTTAGGCTCCTATAAAATGCTGACAGATTAGGTTCTGGTTCAGTAGTTTCTCGGAGGGCAGACCTTGTTCAGAACAGAACTCTCTGACGTATTTCAAAATGGCTACTTTTCCCTCCCATTGCAGGAAGCATGAGGGGACTTTTCTCTGATATTCACTGTAAGAACCTAGTTGAGCCTTTGAAGGTAAAACTCACAGAAGTGTGGGGACCTCCCCACCCCATGACTGGGTCCCCCTGGAATTTTGGACTCAGACTTGTCTGTGCTGCGTTTCTAGGAATTTGTCAATTATTGCTTAGGTTTTCCTACCGTGGCACCTGTTCTGTCAGAGGTCTCAGTGGGTGGGTCTTATCTGTTGTGATTTTCCGTATTCACCTCTTGGTCTTTCTTTTTTGGGGGCAGCAGTTTGCCTTATGACCTCAATTCTCTTACAGATTGAAGGAAAGTTGCTGGTTTTTCAGTTTGTTCAGCTTTTTACTTGTTGTTAGGATGGAATGATGACTTCTGAATTCCAAACATGCTGGACTGGAAACTGGAAGTCTCACTTTCATTTTCAAAATCTATTTTTCCTGAGTTTAGAGTTCTAGATTAATAGTTCTTTTTTTGTTGTTGTTGTTTTGTTTTTGTTTATTATTACTTATCATTCTTTATTAGGAAACATTTCAAACCTTCAGAGATATATAGGATAGTAGAGTGCCCAGGAATCCATTCCCAGTATTTAACAAATGTTAATACTTCTGTACTCTAGATAATTAAAAAAAATAACAATTTCTTGATTCAGTTGAAATGGACCTGCATACCTTCCCCAAACCAATTCCCTTCTCTCTCTCTCTCTCTTTCTCTCTCTCTCTCTCTCTCCCTCTCTTTTTCTTTCCCCGTCAAGATAAGTACTTCTTAATGGGTCAAATAGGTGATGGGGACTAAGAAGCACAGTGATAGTTCTTTTTTAACTTTAGAAATATTGTCCCATTTTTCTTTGGCTTACTTAGTTTTTGATGAGAAATTTTCTCTCATTTTTTGTTCTTTTACATGTAGTGCTTTTTAAAAATTGTGGATGCTAATAAGATTCTCTCTGTATCTCTGGTTTTCAACTCTTGGATTGTGATGTACCTTGGAGTGATTGTATTTATTCTTCTTGTGTTTTATTGTGCTTTTTCCTTGAGGTGTCTGTGGCTTTCATCAACATCAATTTTTTCAGTCATTTTTTTCTTCAAATATTTTTTCTGTCTTCTTTTATTCTTTCTACTTCTAGTATTTTCCCACTTCTTTGTTAGACTACTTGATATTGTCCCATAGGTGGTAGGACTCTGCTCAATTGTTTTTTTTTCAGTGTTTCTTTTGCTCTTCATTTGAATAATTTCTCTTGGTATGTCTCCAGTTTCACTCATAATTTTTACTACAACGTCTAATCTGATGTAAATCTCATCCAGTGTATTAAAAAATTTCAGATATTGCATTTTTCTATATAAGTTACATTTTGATCTTTCAAAATATTTTTCATTGTTGTCTTCAGTATGTTCATGTTTTCTTTTATATCCTTGAGCATAACATTATATATATGTTATATATACAAATTTATTATATATATAAATTATTATATATATAAATTATTATATATATTATGTATAATATATAGTAATATATTTTGTATATAATAACTCTTTTAATTCACTTTTTTGGTAACTCCTTCATCTCTAATTATTGGGTCTGTTTCTATTTATTAAACTGTCTCCTGGTTATTGGTTACATTTTCATGCTTCTTTGCATGCCTGGTAATTCTTATTGAATTGTATTCCTTTAAACAAAGTTCAGATTGTTCTAGCATACAGCTAAGTTACTTGGGATTAGTTAGATTCTTGTGAAGCTTACGTTTAAGTTTTGTTAGGGTGGGTCCAGAGGACCCTGTAGTATGCAGCCAATGTAACTCCACTACTCTGCAGTGCCCTTGCTGGGACTTTTTCCCATTGCCTCATGATTTATGTGGTCTCTCCAATCTGGCAGGTGGAAACATGAACTGTTCCCAGACCTGTGGAGTTCCAGGATTTGTTCAGCTTGGAGTTTTCCAGCGATTCTTGACTTGTCTTCATAGGGTGTCACCATGGACTCAAAGGACCCTTCTGAGGCTCTCTGGAGTTCTTTCCCTGTGAGGCTCCATCTTCTGTGTTACTCTGCCCTAGACAGCCTACCTGTCTTGGCCTCCCTTAACTCTGATCTCTTTCTCTTGAATTCAGCAAGACTGCTGGTCTCTGTCTGACCTGCTTCTCCACTCTGAACCCCGAAAACTGTTTCCACACAGTGAACTGGGGCAATTGTAGTGCCCACCTTGTTATTTCCCTTCTCTGAGGGATGATGGTCCTTTACTGCCTCTTGCTCCAAGCCCAAAGGAGTTGATTAATATATTTTATCTGGGTTTTCTAGTTGTTTATAACGGGAGAGGATTTTTTCATAGCAGTTGATTCTTTGTGAGTAGAAACACAGTTCTCTGTTAGTTTTAAATTTCAATAACTTCTAAAAATGGTTCCGTAAGTTTGATTTAGTTCTCTAAAATGCATGGACCTTAATTTCTTAACAATCTCTTTTTTGCTTTTTCTTTTTTTAAAAATCGTTTTGAACATATTTGTGTAATTTACCTATTTATCTAATAATATTACCCCAAAACTTAGTAGCCTTCTTATGTATCTGTGTTGATTGGCTGGGACCACTCTGCAGAGTGAAGCTAAGCTCAACTGGGAGCCTCTGCTTAACACTGTGGCGGCTGGCATGGCTCCACTTCTCACTGCAGATCTGTGGTCAGCTGGGGCAGCTCTGCTTGTAGAGTGTTTATTGAGGGCCCTGGCTGACAGGGCAACAGCCACTGAGGGGCGGATCTTCTCATGATGATTGAAGAGGCACAAAAGAACAAACAGAAATAGATGAGGCTTCTTAAGGCTTAGTCTGGGAACCGATCCATGGTTACTTCCTCCACATTGCCATTGGTCAAAACAAGGCATCTACTTAAGCTCTGAGTTAAGGGGGTGTAAAAGTGCACTCTGCCTTTGATGAGGCCATTGCAAGGGTGTAGATGCAAGGAGGGATAAAGTATTGGGGCCAGTCATTCAATCTATCACAATTCAATCTATTGAACCTATCCAATGATTCAATAATTTGAAGTTTTGGGGAGGTCAAATTCTTTTGTATGTTGTTTTGCTTACTCTAATTCATAGTGCATTATTTTCTTGGGTGTTTTGTAATTTTGGACTGTGTGCTCATATATAGTGGGGCTTTTTCTATGGGATTTCCATGTGGCTTTGCTTAAGGAAACATCCCTCAAAGAGTGACTTTCAGTTTCTTCCAAGTACCCTAAGGTTCATCTTGGTTAAAGACTACTCATCATGTGCATTTCTAAGCTTGGGGTATCTGTGTCACAAAGAGCAGAAATTGAACTCCATAGTTGTGTGAGAACAGGTTTCTGGTTACCAAATCTCAAGGGAGGCATCCCCCCCGCCCCACCCCGCCACCTACTAGCACCAGGGCTGAGAGAGAGAGAGAGAGAGAGAGAGAGAGAGAGAGAGAGAGACTATTGGCTTTATCAGGAGTCTCAGTTCCAAATCTGCCACAAGTGGGCCCAAAGCCTTGTCTCCTGTTCCCACATCATTATTAAAGTGTAGGCTGGCACTCTGACCTCTGATTTCCCGACCTTCAGAACTGTGAGAAAGAAACAATTTTTGTTTAAGCCACCCAGTTTATGGTGTTTTTGTTATAGCAGCCCAGATTGACTAAGACACCATCACACCACAGGGCTCATCTCTACCTGTCCTGTGTCTAGGCAGCATTTCCAGGAGGGTCGCAGGCAGAAACATCTGATTGACCGAACTTAAGTCATGGTCCCTGGTTGCTAGGTTCCAAGGAAAAGGTGTTTTCTCTTCATTTCAGCTTCCATGATGGGAGGTAGACCCTGTCTTCAGTTTCTCCTAGGACTCCTTCACCACTGGGACAGGTTTGGATGCCTGTTTAGAGCGGCTGAGCTTCTCTTATCCGCCCAGGTCTCTGCCCCATTTCCCCTACCTCTGCCCCACGCTCCAGGGATGTAGCTTCCTTTCCTTTCCTATTGTGACACTTACCTGCCTTCATGCAATATCTTGGCATTCTCGCCTCTAAAATTGGTTGTAAATCTCTTGCTCTCTACTTCTTCATATATTGCAGATAAGCTCATGGACTTTTTACTCTTCTGAAAGTGTTCCTGCTGTGCCCTGTCAGAATCTCTGAGTTCTGTTCAGTTAAATTCTATAAACTCCGATGAACCCATTTTTTTCTGTTTCAGAAAATGGATACTTTTTGTGGGAATTTCCTGACTCTGGGTTTTGTAGATGCACAGTCCAGACCCTCAGGGATCTCATGGTCTAGTGGAGGAGACCTAGAAACTCAGATTATTAAGATCCTTAGTCCAGATTTCTCTTTTCAAAGAAAAGCCTGGGCTACTTTTACTTCTTGAGGCTCTTGCCTATTAGATAGTAAATAATTGTCTATTAAAATTGTGGTATGTTTCAAAGGTATGTTTCAAATTTTGAATGCTTTGACAGACCTGCTAAAGCACCATTGTATGTATGATCTCACTTGGAAGTAGCGTCAAAACTTCCACGGACGTTACTGCTGGGTTGGTGTTCTCAGTCCAGGCTTGTCCCCTCATTTTCTCAACTCTAGGTACGTCTGGCTCAGATACACCCTGCTGTTATCTCTCAGTTCCTCTGGGGGCCTCTCTCAAGCCAATCCCAGGAAGCTATCTGGGCTCCCTGCCATACTGTGTTTTGTTCTCTGCAGGGACTGATTGCTGTAAGGCTGAGAATAGTTTTTCCTATGGCTAAAGCTTGGGTTGGGCACCTGTAATCCTAACCTAATGCCTGGGCATCTGGTCTTGAGAAGCTTTATGGGTCCTGTGCTGAACTTGACCTTCCATGTCTGTTCCTCATTCCCCTTGTAAGAATCCACTATCCCCTGATCCTTGAGTTTCTGTTTCCGCTCTTAGAGATCCTCTGGGTCACAGCCAAGCTGGGCCAATTGAGATTCTCCGAGTTCAGGACATGGCCTAGGTAATCCGGTCCCCCACATGCTCAGGTTCTCTGTGATACTTCGCTGTTCTGTGCTGACTTCCCTCCTGTGGAGTGGGGTGGAGCAAGGGATATGGTCTTTTAGAAATAGTATTTTGCATTTAACGAAGATCCTAAACATACAGACCCAGGAATAAATGTAGACTCCACCAGGGAAAGCCACTTAATTGTATTAAACTCTCAGACTTACCAGATGAAGGATAAATCCGATTTATCAAAGCTAAGAGTGGCTAATACTCTGGATGAGGGTCCAGATTTAAGAGGATGGTTCTTGTCAGTTGGCATAATGGGCCGAAATGGACATGATGGCATTTTGCTGTTGTAGATGTCAGATGTGTCACTTTTATTGGCCAAATTCCCAATTACATAAGCTTATACTTCGTAATAGCTTAGTGGCAGCCCACCAAACTAGTATAACTCTGATACACAATGTCTCCACATGGCACAGAAAGAAGCCAAGGAGCCATTTTATTTAGGGCTTTTAGTTGAAGTGTAAGCAAAGTGAGAATAGATGGTGTGATTACCAAAGGCTGCCCAAACACCTAATTCAAATAGCATTTTCTTTTTTCTTTTTCTTTTTTTGTGGGAAAATATAAAGTACTAAGATTCATGAAGAAGGAACTCTGAGTAGGCAAATAGTTGCTGGAGACAGTAAAAAAAAATTTAAAGAATGACATAAAAAAAGGCATTGAAAGAAGAGTTACTTATTCTTCTCAAACTATTCCAAAAAATAGAAGAGGAAGGATAACTTCCAGTTTCCTTCTATGAGGCCAGTATCACCTTGATACCAAAACCAGATAAAGACACCACAAAAAAAGAGAACGAGAGGCCAATATCTCTGAACATGGATACAAAAATCCTCAACCAAATACTAGCAAACTGAATCCCACAATATATTGAAAAAATCATTCACCATGATCAAGTGGGATTTATTCCTGGGCTTCAAAGTTGGTTCAATATTTGTAAATCAATCAGTATGATACATCACATCAATAAGAGAAAGGATAAAAACCATACAGTCATTTCAATAGATGCAGAAGAAGCATTTGACAAAGTGCAACATCTGTTCATGATAAAAATCCTCAACAAAGTAGGTTTAGAGGGAAAATACCTCAACATAATAAAGGCCATATATAAAAAACCCACAGTGAACATCATACTCAACAGGGAAAAACTGAGCGCTTTTCCCCTAAAGACAGCAACAAGACATGGATGTCCACTCTCCCCACTTTTATTCAACATAGTACTGGAAGTCCTAGAAACAGCAATCAGACAAGAAAAAGAAATAAAAGGCATCCACACTGGTAAGGAAGTAGTAAAACTTTCACTATTTGCAGATGACATGACTATATATAGAAAACCCGGGGGCACTTGGGTGGCTCAGTCAGTTAGGCATCTGCCATTGGCTCAGTTCGTGATTCCAGGGTCCTGGGATTGAGCCCCATGTCGGGCTCCTTGCTCAGCGGGGAGCCTGCTTCTCCCTGTCCCTCTGCCTGCCGCTCCCCCTACTTGTGCTCTCTCTCTCTCTGTCAAATAAATAAATAAAATCTTAAAAAAAGAGAAAACCTGAAAGACCACCAAAAATCTATTAGAACTCATAAACAGATTCAGTAAAGTCACAGATACAAAACCAATGTTCAGAAATATGTTGCATTTCTATATACTAATAATGAAGCAGCAGAAAAAGAAATTAAGAAAACACTCCCATTTACAATTGCACCCAAAATAATAAGATACCTAGAAATAAAGCTAACGAAAGAAGGGAAAGAACTGTATTCTGAAAACTATAAAACATTGATGAAAGAAATTGGAGATGACCCAAAGAAATGGAAAGAAATTCCATGCTCATCTGATTGGAAGAACAAATATTGTTAAAATGTCTATATTGCCCAAAGCAATCTACAGATTTCATGCAATTGCTACCAAAATACCAACAGTATTTTTCACAGAACATCAACAAACAGTCCTAAAATTTGTATGGAACAACAAAAGACCCCAAATAGCCACGGTAATCTTGAAAATAGAAAAGGCAAGCTGGGCATATCACAACTCCAGACTTCAAGTTATACTACAAAGTAATATAATCAAAACAGTATGATCCTGGCACAAAAGTAGACACTTAAATCAACGGAACAGAATAGAAAACCCAGAAATAAACCCACAATTATATTGTAAGTTAATCTTTGATAAAGCAGGGAAGAGTATCCAATGGGAAAAAAACAGTCTCTTCAACAAATGGTGTTGAGAAAACTGGACAGCTCTATGTAAATGAATAAAACAGGACTGCTTTTACGCCATTCACAAAAATAATCTTAAAATAGGTTAAAGACCTAAACGTGAGACCTGAGACCATAAACATCCTAGAAGAGAGCACCGGCAGTAATTTCTCTGACGTCGGCTGTAGCAACATTTTTCTAGATTTGTCTCCTGAGGCAAGGGAAATAAAAACAAAACAAAACAAAAAAAACAAAAAATAAAAACAAAAAATAAACTATCGGAACTACATCAAAATGAAAAGCTTCTGCACAGTGAAGGAAACAATCAACAACACTACGAGGCAACCTACTGAATGGGAGAAGATATTTGCAAATGACATCTGATAAAGGGCTAGTCTCCAAAATATATTAAGAACTTATACAACTCAACCCCAAAAAGCAAATAATCCAACTAAAAAATGGGCAGAAGACGTGAATAGACATTTCTCCAACAACAACATGCAGATGGCCAACAGACACATGAAAAGATGCTCACCATCACTCAACATCAGGGAGATGAAAATCAAAACCACAATGAGATACCACCTCACACCTGTCAGAATGGCTAAAATCAAAGACAAAAGACATAGGTGTTGGGGAGGATGTGGAGAAAAAGGAACCCTCATGCATTGCCAGTGGGAATGCAAACTAGTACAGCCGCTGCGGAAAAGAGTATGGGGGTTCCTCAAAAAGTTAAAAACAGAACTACCCTATGATCAAGTAATTTCACTACTGGGTATTTATCCCAAATGTACAAAAACACTAACTCAAAGGGATACATGCACCCTATGTTTATTGCAGCATTATTTACAATAGCCAAATTATGGAGGCAGCCCAAGTGTCCATCAACAGATAAATGGACAAAGAAGAAGTGGTATAAATATACAATGGAATAAAAGGAATGAAATTTTGCCATTTGCAATGACATAGATGGATCTAGAGGGTATAATCCTAAGCAAAATAAGTCAGTCAAAGATAAATCCCATATGATATCACTGACATGTGGAATTTAAGAAAACAGATGAGCAAAAGGAAAAAAAGGGAGAGGGAAAGACAAATAAAGAAACAGACTCAACCATAGAGAACAAACAGATGGTTACCAGAGGGGGAGGGTGGGGGGACGGGTGAAAGAGGTGATGGGGATGAAGGAGTGCACTTGTGCTGTATGCAAGTGTTGAATCACTATAGTGTACACCTGAATGTTAACTGTACTGGAATTAAAATAAAACAATAATAAGTGAAAGCAAAAAAGAAAAAGGCATCAAGTCCAACTGGCTTTAAAGGCAAGTTTGGGGGCGCCTGGGTGGCGCAGTCGTTAAGCGTCTGCCTTTGGCTCAGGGCGTGATCCCGGCATTCTGGGTTCGAGCCCCACATCAGGCTCCTCCGCTAGGAGCCTGCTTCTTCCTCTCCCACTCCCCCTGCTTGTGTTCCATCTCTTGCTGTCTCTCTCTCTGTCAAATAAATAAATAAAATCTTTAAAAAAAAATAAAGGCAAGTTTGTTCAGACCTTCAAGGAATCATGCTATTAAAACAATTGCAGAGTGTATGGTCTACCTGAATCAGTCATTGGCCTGGGTATAGAATTCCAGGTTGAAAATCACTTTCCTCAGAATTTTGAAGGCATCCATCATCCTGTAGCTTCTAGTATTGTTGCAAAGTGTGATGCTATTTTGAGACCACACACGGAACTCTGTTCTCTCTCTGCAGACTTGTAGGCTCATCTCTTTGTTTCCTGTGTTCTGAAAATATTCAGTAGAGTGGACCTATGTTGTCCATTGGGCTGGGCACTCAGTGGTCTGTTTCAGACTCTTTCCTATAAGTCACCTTCCAATGCTTGGCATCCTTGGCTCTGTGCTCATATTAAGGAAGGGTCACCCAAAAAAACCTGGGATGCTCAGAGTGAATGGACGGGGCTTTCTGACCTCTCTTCATTGCACAGCCATACAGCGGTCTGTTTCCTTCGGCAGCCCTTACTGGCCACACCTTTAAGTCTTTTCTTATGGGTCTGTCAGATTCCACTGAGAAGATCTTCCAAACACCTGCGTAGAGAATATATACCTGGCTTTCAGGATTCTGAAGAGAGGTAAAAAAATAAGAGGAGAAGGTATTCTACCAGATTTTAGAATGTCTTACAAAACGACACTAGTGCAGAGTGTCAGTATCATATAAATTAATAAGTCAACAGAATGGCATTTTAGGGAGTCCAGAAATGGATTGTTTTATGTATAAAAATGTAGTGTATGGCCAAGCTGATATCACAAGTTAGTGTAGGAAGAATCATTCAGTAAGTACTGGTGGAATCATTAGATAGTGGGGGAAAAAGTTAGCACCTCACTATTTTTATCATTTTTAATATATTAAAATTAATTTATTTCTTCATTATTTTATTCAACAATTATTTACTTGTCTCCTATTATGTTCAAGACAGATCAAACATTAGAAGCGGAAAAATAATTCTGGAGAGGGGGAAACAGTATAAACATGAAATTATTATACAGAAAGAAATTGATAAATTTGACTTCATAGAGATTAGAAAGGACAAAATAATACACTAAGGAAATTTTTATAACAAATATGCCCAAAAAAGAGTTGATATCCTCTCTCTATAAAGAGCTTAAATAAATTGATCAGAAAACACCAAAATCTGAGAGAAGAATGGGCGAAGAAAATCCACAGAAGAAACATCAGTGCTGAAGAAGTAGTTTTAAAATGTCCAGCCTCACCAGTAATCAGGGCTTATGTGTTAAAAGGTGAAATCATATTTTTTTTCTGATTAATAATTAACAGAGGAATTTTAAAAAAATTTAATAATGTTAGCGTGGGTGCCTTGCAATGCTATTGAATATATAAATCATTTTTTTTTTTTCCTGGAAAGGAACTTGCAGGTCATATAGAAAAAAGTCCTAAACAGTGAATAATATATCAAGCCCCCTTCTTTCAGAGCCTGGAGGAAGTTGTTCCCTCTGCCTGGGATGCTCTCCCCATCTCTTCCCGGAGCATCCCTCCTCACCTTTCGGGTGCCGAGGCTCACTTCCTCAAGGCAGCCTTCCTCCGCCTGCAGTCTAGATCAGATTCTCCTTTTATAGCCTCATCTAGAACCAGCATTCTGGGAGCCAGCTGCGGGGCAGAAGAGGGTCTCACCATCAGCTATGTAAACTTCTATTCAATTCCCCTGTGTTCTTTACGCAACTCCCACCCTGCACTCTGCATGGTGTCTCTCCTTCCATCTCTGCTTTGTCGGTTCCTGAGAACAAGCTCCCATCCCTCTCAGGGTGGGGGAAGGAGGGTTCTCAGTGCCCTGTGCCTTAAGTCAGCTCTCCTGTTTTCAGCTCCACCTTCTCCCCCACGCTTAGAGGTGGCTGGTGCCTTTCCTTCTTAGGATTTGCTTGTGCATTTCTGAATCATCCGTAGTGTATTACTTCCACAATCAGAAAAAAGCCCCTAACTTTTTAAAATGAAAAATGCCATACCTTTGACCCAGTAATTTCATTTCTTGGAATATCTTTCTTGTAAGGAAATAGGCAATTTGGAAAACACTTATGTACAGGCGTCTGCATCACAGTACAATTTATAATAGAGGATAATTAATTGCAAACAACCTAAAAATCCAATATCAGCGTCATGGTTAAGTAAATAATGATAAAGCCATTAAGTAGTGTTTCCAGCTTGATGACATGGGGAAAAGGGTTATGATTTATGTAAAATGAAAAAGAATACTAAACTGTAGGTACACCTTCATTCAGATTTTATTTTAAAATATTCATGGAAGAGCCTGAAAAGAATTATTTCTGAATATTAATAGTTATTATGCCTGCATGATGGGATCTCATTGTCTATAATGATCATGCATGACCTTTATAATCTGAGAAAAATTTCTATATATGGAAAAGAGAAGAAAATAGAAAAGTTAATATCCTACATTGCATTAATAGAGGTAGAAGTTTTGAGTCAAGAGAGGTGGTAATCTGGATCCTGACCACCTTGTCTATCATGTCTAGCACCCAGGGGAGTGAGGCACATGTTAAGAGGAAAGTAGACAGATTGTTGATTGGCCAGAGATTTCTGGAAATCAGAGTCAGCTGGAAGAATAGGAGAAGAGCAGACTCAGGACCAGCCTGGGGTCTATCTGCCTGTGGCTACGGTGTTTGCATGGGAAGGACGGAAAGGTTGAGCCTTGTGTGGCACTTGGGATCAGAGCCAGGACTGGTGGGGGAAGCTGTAAGGTGGGAAAAGAAGTTCTAAGAATCCATGATGGAGATCCCTTCCTGCAAATGTCAGCAGTCATGCTGAGGTTCGTGTAAAAAGGAAACGAAGGCTCTCAGCGGAGGCACTGGAGGCTGGTGGTAGAATCATGAGGTCAGCACCCCAGTGGCCAGTGAGCCCGCACGCTAGAGCCAGCATGTTAGGTGGGGAAGAGGTTTGACATCACCCAGCCTGACAGCTCTGTTTATGTGCAGCCCATGACGTTCACATGCTCCCATGGGTCATAGATAAGATGACCTTGGGTTATGCAAAATTCCCAGTGCACTCCACATAACCCCGCCCCTTTCTTTCCTACTCAGGAAGGCAGTGTGAATTCAAGTGACTGGAACTGATCTTATTATAGGAACAAACTGGAATCCATTCTGATTGATGAAAATAGCACATCACTCGTGGGCTTTAGACTAGTGACAAGTCACAGGTTACTTCCTGCAATGCTCCTCATACCTAATTGCCACATACCTGTTTCTCAGCTGAGGCCCAGAGAGGGAAAAGGACCAGCGTCAAGTCACTGTGGGGAGTGGGAGGCAGGAGTCAAGCCTCCTATGGCCCTTTCTGTGACTGAGAATTGCCTGTTACCATCTTAGATTTGGGTGGCGGTGAGGAATAGGCAGGTGGGAGGAAGAAGCGAGGTGGAATGTGCTGGGTTCCATCCAGGCCCATGTCACCAAGGAGGTGCTTGAGTCCAATACCTACTTAACATTCTCCTTGGCCTCACCCGACTAGTGCTTAGAGGGGAGGTAGGGCTGGTGGGGTAGTGGTGTGGGTTGTGTCCCTGCCCCCCAAAGAGGTATGTTGAAGTCCTAATGTCTAGAATCTCAGAATGTGACCTTATTTGGGAATAGGGTCTTTACAGAGGACATCAAGTTAAAATGAAGTCATTAGAATGGCCTTAAAATCCAATATGGCTGATGTCCTTATGAATAAATGTGGACACAGAGACAGACACACACAGAGGGAGAAAGCCATGTGGAGATGAAGGGGGAGACGGGGTGATGCTTCTATAAGCCAGAGAATGTCAAAGATGGCCAGCAACTCACCAGAAGCTGGGAGAGAGGCCTGGAACAGACTCTGCCTCACGGCCCCCAGGAGGAACCGACCCTGCAGACATCTTGATGTCAGACTTCCAGCCTCCAGGACTGTGAGAGAATAGGTAACCCACCCAGCCTGTGGTCCTTTGTTACAAAAGCCCTAGGAAATGAGTACAGGTGGATTGAAGCTTATAGTCACTCTTCATCCATGAGGCTTCACCCTACTGCCTTCACCCCCTGCCACTGTGTGTGGCCCCATTCCCACGACAGTATTCTCATCCTTAAACCACAGCCCATTTGCCTTTGTGTTTGTGTGGCCACCAGCCTAGGACCCAACCCCAGTCTTGCCCAAGATCCAAGTCCCTGGCCTGACCCCAGACCCCAGACCAAGCTCAGAATAGATGAACTTTGAGGGAAGGAAAGGATACCCTCCTTGCTCATCTACACCTTTCTTCTCTCACCTTTCCAAGCTAGGATGGGTAGGGAATACCTGCTGGAAGCACAAACTTCTAGAACCTTCCGGTTGGGCTGGCTCTAAGAGACTACCCTCTAGCCCAGAGATCTGCGCTCTCACCTTGGCTGGCGGAGAATCTCTTGGAAGAGGACCTCAGCCTCTTGGATCATGCCCTTCTTATGCACGAACAGCCTGCTTTCCGCCAAGTCTAAGTCAGTCCCTCATTTCACAAAGTGAATGATGGGCTAGGCCCATGGGGAATAAAAGTCACTCCCTGGCGATCCTTAGAGACTCACTGGGGAGATGAAATAGGCTCATAATAAGCAGTGGTTCAGTTTCCTGAGGTAGAGATCATCACTGGGGACTGGCCGGAGAAATCAAGGTGGGCTTCCAGCAGGAGGAAGGACCTACAGTAGCCTTGTCTGAGGCTGAGCTGAATTCTATTGCATGACTACTAGGAGCCAGGGACAATCTTGTGCTTTCTCTTGTTTTTATGTCTTGTTACTTGTGGGGCAGGCAATGTTATCTGCATATTATAGATGATAGAACAGAGACTCAAAGAAGTGAAATGATTAAGACTGCATGGCATTGCACATGTCAGAAGCAGCATTGAAATGGAGGACCGTCTGATGTCAAAGCTCACCTTTCTCTCCGCACTTGGGTACTGCCCTTTTCAGGGTCCTGTAGTGTTTAAAGGACCAGTGGGTCTTGGAAGTGGGGGGAAGGGGCGTTCTGGGCTGGCAAAGGACCAAGGTGAGAACACACCCAGATGAGTCTGGAGAGCTGTGGGGAGGCTGGTCTAGCAGATCTCTGGGATTCAGAGGGAACAATGGGAACCAGAGCTGGAGGACTTACAGGGGTGTAACTTTTCAGGCTGAGCATTCAGACTTTATGGGTAAGTAGTGAATAAGTTAGTTTTGGGGTGAGAGATGCAGAACTGGTGTTTTGGAGACCTATCTTGATGGAAGGGGGGACAAGTTGCCGACCTGCTGCAAAGGCTCTCAAGGAGAGGCATGTGGCCACTTGAGATGGACCCAGTCCCCTCTCCAACCCCAGCTCTCCCTGCGTAGGAGAGGACAGCTTGTTTCTGAGGGCCACTGTCAGTGTTCTCCACCCGTGTCACCTTCCAGAAAAGGTCCACTCTGCCAACACTGGGCTCATCCTCAACCATACCTCCCACATCCCGGATGGCTCATCAGACCCTAAGCACCCCCTGAACCCCCAACCATTCCTCTTCTCCATGCTTTTGCAGAAACAGTTTTCTTTGCCCAAATACTCCGTCATCTCTCCACCTTCCCAGGGAACTCCAATCCACTGGTCAAGATCTAGTTCCACTGTTTCTTTTTTTCTGCAAACTTTGTGAGTTAGGCAAGATTTGGTCCCTTCACAGTCTCTTCCACTTCTTTGTACTGCCGTCGTCTGTTCTTACTGAGTATTCAGTGCATGGGGAGGAGATATGATGCAGGCCCTTAAGTTGCTCCTTCTGGTGAACAGACTAGAAAGGCCAAGGTAGGAGGGGGCAAGGGATCTAAGCCTGCCTCCCCAAATACCAAGGGGTCCAGGATGGGGTGGGATAGAGTGCAGGGCCCATTTGAGCTGGACTGTGAAGGGCGTGGCCAGCAGACCTGCTTGGGTAGCACAGTGTCCAGCAAGGAGGCACACTGCACACAGTGTGGCCACGGCACTGGATGGCCATGGGGCGGGTTGGGGACTGACACGGCTCTGGCTGTTGTGGGGGGCTAGGGAGTGGGGATGGAAAGAGGAGGAGGGCCGTGGCGGAGGCATTTCAAAAGGTGAGTGTTTGGGACTCAGGGCTGCGGAGAGGCAGGATATAGGGGTGTGAGGGTTTAAGGTACTGGGTGGAGTTGGGGCTGCAGAGGTCAAAGATCACACAGGGCTGCAAAGAAAAGGAAGACGGGAAAGCAACTGCTCCCCAACCCTTGGAGGCATATTGTGACAGCATCCGTACACATCCAGCTTATGATCAAGTCTTGTTTATTTTAGAAGCATAAACAGTGAAACTAGGAAGGAGCGATGAGAACGAGACACCAGTCCCCTGGACAGGGCCAGATCCTACCCAGGCTGTGTGTGTGTGTGTGTGATCAAAGCCGACCCAGCAGCCTCGACCAGCCTTGCCCTGGGAGGACAACGTGGGCAGAGGTGAATCTCCCATGTGGGTGGGGTAAAATTGGCTCTGGGTTTGCTCGGAACCGAGTGAAAAAGTCCAGAGGCGCCACAACACCCTTGGCCAAGAACACGCCAAGCTGGCTCGGTCCATGCCTGGGGCCAAGTCATGTTCTGGAGGGGAAACCATCGTGTCCTCTGCTCACCGGGAAGGCCCCCGATGTTCAAAAACAGGCTGCAGTGAGGCCCCCTGGCCAGCAAGCAGCTGCTTCTCCTGCTCCCCTGCAGTCTTCAAGGAGAGGACATCCAAAGCAGCCAGACTTCCCGGGGGCCCCTCTGGTGGGTGACAGAAGCCCCAGGCCCCTACACATACTGCTTCTTGGAAGCAGAGCTGCTGGGGCGACTGGGGGATTTCTGGCCACTCTCGGGGGGTGGGTCCAGAAAGAGGGGTGCCCTGGAAGAAGCCAGCCTCTCCTCTGTAGTCAGGTTGGCCCAATTCTGCTCACTGGATGAGAGCCCATTGTAGGTGGGGCATGGTGGGGACGAGGGTCCCTCGCCCACGGGGAGGTAGAAGAAGACCTGGTCAGCGTAGGGCTCCGAGGAGGTGCGCTGAGTCGGGGGGGCATCCTGGCCCTGCTGGGCCTTCATCCCCCGGCTGAGGCAGCGGCACAGCAGGTGAACCAGCTCCAGCAGGTTGAGCACCAGGGAGATGAGTCCAACTACCAGCATGAAGATGATGAAGATCGTCTTCTCCGTGGGCCGTGAGACAAAGCAGTCTACGAGGTAGGGGCAGGGTGCACGCTGGCACACAAACACGGGCTCCATGGTCCAGCCATAGAGACGCCACTGGCCGTACAGGAAGCCTGCCTCCAGCACGCTTTTGCAGAGCACGCTGGCCACATAGGTGCCCATCAGCGCCCCTCGGATCTGCAGGCGACCGTCCTCTGCCACCGAGATCTTGGCCATCTGACGCTCTATGGCTGCCAGGGCCCGTTCCACGCGTGGGTCCTTGGCTGGCAGCGCCCGCAGCTCCCCCTCCTTCTGGCGCAGCCGCTCCTCGCGCCGAGACAGGTAAATGACGTGGCCCAGGTAGACCAGGGTTGGCGTGCTGACGAAGAGGAACTGCAGCACCCAGTAGCGGATGTGGGAGATCGGGAAGGCCTGGTCGTAGCACACGTTGGTGCAGCCCGGCTGGGCCGTGTTACACTCGAAATCGGACTGCTCGTCGCCCCACACCGACTCACCAGCCAGGCCCAGGATGAGGATGCGGAAGATGAAAAGCACCGTCAGCCAGATCTTGCCCACCACGGTGGAGTGCTCCTGGACTTGGTCCAGCAGCTTCTCGAGGAAGCCCCAGTCGCCCATGGCTCCCCGGCCTCCGTCTGCAGGGAGACACAGGACAGAGTCAACAGGGCATCCTCCTCAGTTGTCCTAGCAACAAGCCTGCAGGGAGGTTGGCCATGCCCATCTTGCCTACAGGGACACTGAGGCTCAAGGAGGGGGAAGGGACTGGCCTGGGGGCTCACACCCAGCAGTGGAGGGGGGGGCAGTAAGGACTAAAAGCTGATCTTTGGAGGACAGCTACTAAGTTCTGGCAAAATACAGCTAGGGTCCTTGTCTTGTCATCCATCTGTGCCCCTCTTGTTCCCAGCCCGAGTCCCAGGATGACACAGCTCAAGATTTGGATCAAGTTGAGGCTCCTGAGCTAATAGGAACAGAGAATTTGAGGAACTTACCTAAGGTCACACAGCTATGCTATGCCCCTCCCTCCTTTTGCCCATGACAGGCTGTCTGTCCCAGATTGTGGGGGTGGTGGTGCTATCTTCAGCTTCTCAGGGGGCCCAAAGCTTTGGGTCCCCACTCTTCTGCCCATTGTAGCTCCCCCAGCTGCCCTCACTCTAACCTTTGAGCTGGTGGGGGGGAGCGGGTGGGAGGAGTGTGAGATGCTGAAGGCATCATCCTGTAATAGTCCCACCTGTCAGCAATAGTGACCACCTGCCACTTAAGCGTGGACACGGATTCCACCCGCTTTCTCCCTCCCTCCCCCTCCCATCCCCACAAGCTGCCCCAAGCTGTTGCTGCCCAATTCTAGACTCTTAAAAGAATTGTCATAGCAGAGTGGAGGCACAGGCCACAAAATTCCCAGAGCACTGGGGAGAGGTGGGGAGAGGAGAGGAGAGTTGGGAGAAGAAATACAGGGAAGGGTGCAGGGGAGTGCTTCTTCCTTGGAGCAAAGCTGTTTAGAGCCAGGCTGTGGAATCAGACCTGAGTCCTCACTCCCTCTTGCTAACTAAGCTTGGGTAAGTGTCAGCCTTAGCACCTGAGTCTCCTGTCCTATAAAGTGGAAATAATGCTCTTACCTCCTAGAGTGATCAGAATACAGTGAAAGAAGGTTGGAACGGGGCTTAGCAGAGAGCCTGGCCACAGGCAGGCCGGGTGAGCGTAGCCGTTCGGGCTCCCTTAGCCCCTGTCCGGTGGCGGACGTGTCCCCCGCTCGCTGGCAGGTGGCGCCCCGGGGCCCCCAGCCCCACTCACCCACTGCCTGCCTGCTGGGCGGCCCAGTGGCGGCGGGGAAGCGCGACGGCGGAGCGGCGCCCGCGGGAGCCCTGCTGGACGGCGCCGGGCGGCGGGGGCGCCTTAAATAGCGCGGAGGGGCGGGGTGGGAGCAGGAAGCGCGGCGGGAGGGCGGCGGGGCGCTTTTCAGAGCGGGGGGCGGGGACGAGGAGGTGCAGGCTCTCTGAAGCCACGCTCAAGGAAGGCGCCCCGGAGGTGGCCCTGAGAATTACGCGGTGGAGGGGGCTCGAGAAGCCTCTGGCGTCCCGTTCTTCGCCCTCTGCACGGTCTTCCGGCCGGTAACCCTCCTAGCCTGTTTCTTTGGCTCTGGAACGGGAGTTCTCCGGGGCGAAGTGTTTTCAGGGTGGCTAGATTTGAAAGAGTCATAGAAAGAATTTTCCGATCCTGCAACTGATCCGAGGCTGTGAGGGATGGGCAGGTGGGGATGAGGGTGTGGGGGCCTCCAGGGAAGGGCCTTTCCTTGACCTGGGGGGCCTCTTGCCCTCGGTCGGAAGAAAGGAGGGAGAAGGCCACCCATTTTTTAGGTGGCCTCAGTGTGCCCCGCACCGTGTCAGGACTTGGCGTTCGGGGCTCCTCAGGACCTGGGGAGCCACTCTGGCGGAGAGGGGTTATATCTGCCCTCCCTAGAGTCTGCGGTGGGGCTGGGCTCTCAACCCAGCGTGAATTCTTGCCGAGTTCTCAAACATCCCCACTCCTGGGCAGGCGATCAGAGGTCACTAAGCAACTTCCTTAGGTCAGGGGAGACTGAAGAGGAGGGGCTCCCCACCTTTAGTTTGGATCCCATTTTCATGCCTCTAAATGGGGTGGGGGCACCCAACACAATTAGAGAGGTGGGCGGAACCTGCCACCGTTCATCACCCTATCGATGAACACGAACGAGGGTCTGCTGTGCAGCAGGCATTGTAAGTGAGAGGGGGATTGGACCATAAACCAGCCAGCTGTGGTCTCTGGCCTCCGGCTCTCACTGGCTGGTACAGGAGGCAGAAATTGAGCATCTCAGCCCTTGGTAAGGGTAAAGTTGTAAATATGGAAGGTTTTCCTGTGAACTACAGGGTGACCTAGAGAGGACTTGGTTGGGAATATTTCCTAGGGGAGACTGAATTAGCCGGTTGAGGGGGCTGGGGGAATCGTTCTAGACAGAAGGAGCAACGTGAGCAAAGGCCAAGGGTTGCAGAGACCTTGGTCGCTGCCCCTAGGGTGCTGAGACTTTGCTGGGCAGAGGCAGAAAACCCTAGAAGTTGAGACTTTGCTGTTGACTCCTGTGTCTTTAGGCAAGTTGCTTAAAGCCCTGTGCCTCAGTTACTTCCTCTGGAGAATGGGGATAGTAATGGTTCCTATTGTGTAGGGTTGATAGATCCAATCAGCACATAGCAGAATGTTGGTACACAGAAAGTTTTTGAATGAGTGGTGGCTAAAAACGTGACAGAATTGTTGTGGCCAAAAGGGGTCTGTGGGTTGGTCTTGGTGCGAGCAGACAGGGCTGAGGGGAAGGAAGCTCAGGGGTGGAGTGGTGGGGGGTTGGGGCCGCTAAGGAAAGGGAATGTGGCAGGTAAGGGCTGGGGACTAAGGCAGGTGGCAGAAAGGTCCTTGTTTTTCCACAACAGGATTCAGTCCTTGGACTCCCAGTGCCCCAGGGCTGGGTCCCTAGAATCCAGCCTTCAGCCGTAGCAGGGAGACTTCTGGGGCCGCAAGTGTGATGGGCTTGGCTCGGACCTCAGAACTTCAGGATGGGGCTGAGCTGGCTTCCCCTTCCAGGCCCGTCCCTCAGGGCCAGGCTGAGCGGAGCCTCCTGGATTTCCAAAACTGACAACTTCGCCCACTTAGTTCTGACCCCTGAGGGCATGAGAACAGAGGTCCCTGGAGGCCAGTTCTTACCACGCCCCCAAGACAGCCTCTGCTCCGAGTTCCTCTCCTGCCGCTGGGCCCAGGATCTCCCAAGCCTTTCTGATCCCATCTACTGGAACGAGGGAGGAGCAGGTAGAGACAGCAAGGCCCCTCGCCCTGTTCTCAGCCCTTCCTCAGGGGCTCTGGGGGTCAGGGTTCGAATGACCAGGGCCCTTTCTAAGGAAAAGCAGGGCAGGATCAACCTGGCCACTCCACCTGGGAGACATCCCCGGAACCCCATGCCTCCCTCTGTTCCCACTGCCCTGACCCTCTTTATGGGCCACTGTCTCAATGGCCTCCTAGCTGGTCTCCTGGCCTCCAGCCTCCACCCTTCCCCAGAGCTCAGACTGCACACTGCCTTGTTCAGAACCCTCTGGGGCTCCGCATTGCTTTCTCCAGACTCATCCCTCTCTCCATTTCTCTCCGTGATCCAGCCATTACTGTGGTTCTCCGTGCGCTCTGCCTGTGTCTGCGTGTCCCCCTGCATGGAGCACCCACACATGCTGAACCTGCGGGTCCTTCAGGATTTGGCTCTATGCCACCTTCTCTTGGAAGTCCCCTTGCTGACCTCCGCCTCCACCGGCTTAGGTGAGCCTTTGTGCTGCCAGCGGCTCAGGTCCTGCCTCTGGGTACATTGTTTTATTTTGGGATTTTTTTTTTGTTGTTTTGTTTTTAAAAATGTTTTTCTTAGGGGTCATAAAAAATGCATAACATAGAATTTATGTTGTGTTAATCGTCTTAAACATTTAAAAATGTACCATTTAGTAGTGTTATGTTCATTCCCATTGTTGAGGAACAGAACTCCAGAACTTTCTCATCTTGCAAATCTGAAACTCTAGACCAGTTGAACAACTCCCCGTTTCCCCTCCTCCACCCTAGGCGCATCATTTACGTGTGTCTACCTCCTCCCACCCTGCCCCATGAGGCTGCGGGGCCCCTTGAGGGCAGGCAGCTGGGTCTTGCTTATATCCCCAGCACCTAGCAGGGCACCAGGCCCATGTATGAATTTACTAATTCCACAGATTTTTACTGAGCACTCCCTGGTGCCGTGGCACTGTCTTAGACACTGGAGACCATCCAGGGGACAACCATAAAACTTCCCTGCCCTTGTGGATTTTACACTCCAACTGTGGGGAGACAGAACCTGCTCGGTGGTGATAAATGCTCTGCGGAAAGCAGGGAGGGAGGGTGGAGGGTGCAGGGGGTGCGGTTTCCATGTTGAGTAGAAGAGAGGAGACACTTTCACTAAGGGGCTGACGTCTGATGCATACCCTGAAGGGAAGGAGGGAGAACGAACTATAGCTCTCCTGGAGGAAAGAGCCTTTCAGAGGAGGGAATAGAGAGTGCAAAGGCCCTGAGGCAGGAGTGTGCCTGGTGTTTCCTGCTTGAGGGCCAGCAAGGAAGTCAGTATGGCTGGAGAGACGTGAGCAAGGGGAAGAGGTGAATGCTGGAGAACACAGAAGGTGTGGGGCGGGGCAGATCTTAGAGGCCCCTCAAGGCCTGTGTGATGTGTCTCGGGAGGTTTGGGCTGGGATGTGACATGGCCTGACCTGGGTTTTACAGGCTCACCGGGGCTGCGGTGCTGAGAATAGACTGAGGGGGTGAGTGGTGAATGCAGACCTCCCGCTTCATGACAAGCCTTGTAGCCCAGCTGGGGAGTGTGGGCAGCTGACAGCCTCCAGCTGTTAGCACTCTCAGGTCTGCTCCAGCTGTCCAGGTGGCCAAGCTCTGCGGGGTGGCCCCAGGCAGGGGCTGAGCCAAGCGGTGGTCAGGGGCCCAGCAACGTGGGACTCCTCTGTCTAATGGACACAGCACCCTGGGACAGGTCTTGTCACTCCATCCTGCTTCCTTCCCTTCCCTTTCTTCTGCTTTCCCAGGGTCAGGGCAGGAAGCGGGGACATTGTTGTAGTAATCCAGGGGCCAGATGACATAGCGGTCTTAGCTCAGGCTGCTGGAACAGAATACCACAGACTGGGGGGCTCAGACAATGGAAATTTACTTCTCACAGTTCTGGAGGCTGGAAGTCCAAGATCGGGGTGCCGGCATGGTTGGGTTCTTGGTGAAGACCCTCTTCCCGGTTTTCGCAGGGCTGTCTTCTCATTGTGTCCTCACATGGGGAAGAGAGAAAAGTCATCCCTCTTGTGTCTCTTCTTTTAAGGGCACCAATCCCATTCTCGAGGGCTCCATCTCGAAAGGGCCCCACTTCCTAATACCATCACATGGAAAATTAGGATTTCAACCTATGAATTTTGGGAGGACACAAACATTCAATCTGTAGTAGGAGGCTTGGGCCAAGGGTGATGAATACGAGATACTCTGTTTACCTTGGGGTGCATGGTGGCCCAGTTACTTCATGCAGTAGGTGGGGCTGTAAGGGTGTGTATCTGAAATCTAAGTCTATCCTATCTCTGATCAAAGGAAGCTGGCAAGTGAATCCTCATGTAATAGGGAAGGAGATAGAAGCGCGGACCCTGGGAGGAGAAGGCTGGGGACAGGAGAGCCACCTAGTGGTGGCAGCCTGGTGTGCTGGGGACTCTGGATGGTGAACACATCCTGCATGGGGAGAGTGAGCTGCCCGCTCAGAACAGCTCTCAGGCCACAGGTGGGTGACACAGGGTGGGGACATGCCCTCATCCACAGTCCTTGTCCACAGCCTGGAGAAGCAGGGCTGGGATTGGAAGATCAGTCGTACTGGGATAGCCGATGACGTCCTCCGCGTGCTCTGACCTCCAGGCCACCTCTGACCAGGCAGCTGGGATGTCTGGCAGCCAATAGGAGACATCCCACTTCCCTGAGACCTTTGCAATCATCCAGTCCGAGCTGGGACCGACCTATGATGTGGGCTGGGCAGCGGGCATGCTTGTGCCTGGATATTTACGGGATACATTAGCACCGTACTGCTGTGTTACCTACAGTGTCTCCTTCCATCTCTGCAGCAATCATAGGAGTAGGTACTGTTCTGAGTGCCAGGCTGAATATGTTCCCCTTGCCCCTCGGATCAACTCTCCACCTTGCTCTGTGCCCCGGGAGGCTGAGCCCTACCGATGCCTCACTCAGCTCCCTTGCCCTGTGGATTCTGGTTGGGCTGGGTTGGTGGGAACCACTGGCCAGTGAGCAGGAGATGTGAGGGTGAAGTTGGGGTATTTATTTGGTCGCTGGGGTTGAATGCATCCTGCAGCTCCAGTGTGGTCCCCGTCGTGGCAACTCGGGTACCAGCCCCAGGGCACTGAAGTAGTCTGTGTGGTTTCCTTAATTATCCCCATACTTTCCAATTTTTTTTCTTTATATATATAGAGAGAGTGCGAGCTTGGGGAGTGGCAGAGGGAGAGGGAGAGAGAATCTCAAAAAGGCTCCATGCCCAGCACGGACCCTGATGCGGGGCTGATCTCAAGACCCTGAGATCATGACCTGAACCGAAATCAAGAGTCAGACACCTAACCGACTGAGCCACCCAGGCGCCCCAATCATGCCCATACCTTTTAAAACAGTCCCTCAGGGAAACTCTATAAATTTAAAGTTGCTGGGTTTGAATGTGCCGTCTGTTTCTTGTTGGGCCCCTGACTGATGCAGTTCACACTGTACCGATGACAGGACCGAAATCCTGGAAGCTTGCACGGTGCAGCACGGTGATGGTGGTCACGAAGTGGTTAAGCTATGATTCAGACCTGGCGGGTGGGTGTCAGCCCAACCCCGGCCCTTGAAACTTGGCCGGCTTACCCACCCCACTAATGACCACACGTAAGAACAAAGGTGAACCACAGCCTGTTCTGCGGACGCAGTGATCTGCCCTCTCCCTGCCTGCCGTGGCTCTTGGCTCACTGCGCCTAGATTTCTGCCTCCTGGCCTCGGCTCTGATAGTCACTAAATGTTTTTCTGGATTAGTAGAGCCTGCACCCCCTTTTACTTTCCCTTCAGGTCTGGGCTGGTTATTGGTGTCCTCTAAGTTGCAGGTCACCACACCTGCTGGGAGTGGGGCTGGGAACCACTCCAGCAGTTGGTGAGTGCAGGAGACGAGTGTGCTTCTGTCCCCCCCTCCACTGCCCTGCCAAGGCTCTGAGCTGTTGGAGTTCAGCTCCTATTCCCCTGTGCAAGTCTCAGCATCCTGCCAGGGCCCTGGTGTGCCGAAAATGCTCAGGGAAAGTGGAAGGAGCTGCATAATGTTTGAGTGATGCTGGGACTCAATGCCTGTAGAGGAGACAACGGGCTGTTGTGAGAATATCTATCAGGAGGGACAGTATGAATAACAGGGATTTTGTGTACACAGGGTGGGGATGTGGGTTGTTGATGGCAGTGATTGGGCTATAAAGTGGAAGGAAGGGAGTGTGCTCAGGGCAGAGTTTCCCTGAAAATGCTAGAAGCGCTGTTGCAGAGGGAGCACAGCGCCCCCTTGTGACCATACTTATAACTACAACATATATATTGGGAGGTTCCAACCCACATCCCCACGAGGATCAACCCCCCACCCCAGCCTAACTTCTGCTGCAGCCGTGGCCACAGCTTCCATCCTAGCTTCACCCACAGACATATAGCTCTCTCCCCTCCTGAGGGCTACCTTCCCTGCCCTCAGGGTCTTGTGGGCGGGAGTGGAGAACAGAGGACGGAGCCAACGTGTATAAAACACAGCCTTTATTGATTTCAAAGAACATCTACCTTGAGTCTCTGGGGGCGTGGTCTGAGAGGCTAGCACCAGGTTGAGCACATTTGTGGGGAGAAGATGGGAGCAAAGCTGTCTGAACCTGGGGGGAGGAGGACTGGGCAGAGGGGGTCTTCTCCTGAAGGCAGTGGGGCCCCAGAGGGTCCCTGCATAGCTCAGGCAGCGGTTGGCATCACCTCCTTCTGCTCCTTGTCACAAGCTCACTTGCAGGCCTTCAGACCTCCCACGGCTTAGAGACTACTTCCTTCCCACCCCAGAAATCTGGGAGCTCCTCCCCAGGAAATGGAGATTCCCTCTGATCTGCATCCAGCCGGGGCAAGCATCTCCCTCTTCGTGGCCTCCAGGCCTCTGCACCTGCTGTTCTCTCTGCTAGGAAGGGCTTCGCACCTCGCTCAAACATGGCTTCCTCAGCGAAGCCCCGCCTGGGCACCCCCTCCTCCGTGAGCCCCCTAATGTCCCTTTGCATGCAGTAGTTAATTTGCTTGTCTCAAGGTCTGTCTCCCCCCAGGGCTGGCCCTGGCTCCGGGGTGGGAGACTTTTACCCAGGTAGACAGCACAGTGCCCAGCGCTCAGAAAGTCTGCCAGAAATGAAATGGGATAGATGAGTGAATTCAAAGGGGGGGCACCCAGCCCCCGCAGGACCCCTCCACCAGCGCGGGACTGCCCCACCTGTCCCCGTTGGTAGCCCCAGGGCCGCTCCCCAGCCCGCGGTCAGATGGGGGTCATGGTGGGTGCTGACGCGTGCCTCTTGTCATCACCAGAGTCGGAGCCCAGCTCCCCAGCCTCCACCAGCTTGTGGTGGCAGCGGCAGGTGGAGGCCCGGCTGGTGGAGGATGGGAGGCTGCGGCTTTTCGGGGCCTTGCTCTTGGTTATGCCCCGCAGGACCCTGTGGAAAATGAGGTAGCAGATCTCGCAGATGGTGAGCACGATGCAGACGGCAGAGGCCCCGACCATGAAGTAGGTGAAGACCTTCTTCTCGGTGGGCCGGGCGATGTAGCAGTCCACGACGTTGGGGCAGGGCGCCACGTTGGCGCACTGCACCAGGCGCGGCATGCCGAAGCCGTGCCAGAGCGTGTGCAGCACGTACAGGAAGAGGAGCTCGATGACGAGCTTGAAGATGAGGCTGAACAAGTAGGTCCACCACAGGCCGCCGTGCTTCTTGCCCGCGTTGGCGTACAGCTTGGCGCACTGGTCCCCGTGCTTCTGGCGGTGCCGCCGCTCGCGCTCCTCGCGGTAGGCCACGTGCAGGATGACCAGCAGCGAGGGGCACGTGACGAAGATGAGCTGCAGGGCCCAGAGGCGGATGTTGGAAATGGGGAAGAAGTTGTCGTAGCAGACGTTGGTACAGCCCGGCTGCTTCGTGTTGCAGTCGAAGTCCTTCTGCTCGTCCCCCCACACGCGCTCGGCGGCCACCACGTACACCAGCACGCGGAAGACGAACACCACCGACAGCCAGATGCGGCCGAACGCCGTGGAGTACTTGTTGACCCCGCTCAGGAGGGCCTGCAGTGTCTTCCAGTCCATGGTGCCTGGCGGGGGTGCCGGCCGCCGTGCCCGCCTGACAGAATAAAAGGGAAAACTGTATGGTCCTGACCGGGTGACGTTTGTTGAGCATTGCCTGCGTGCCAGGCGCTGTTCTCTGAGTTCTTTACGCGGGTGGATCGCGTGACCATCCAATGACCCTTTGAGATCAGGACTTTTTCTTCCCAAGCTACAGGTGGGATACGGGCACAGAGAGGTTAAGTAACCTGCCAAAAGTCCCAGAGCTTGTAGGCGGAAGAAAGGGAATGTGCATTTGCTGAGAAACAATCCCCATTTACGCAGCATTTATGGTGAGCCAGCCACGGAGCTAAACGTTCTGGGCACCATTATGTCCTTTAGTCCTTATAATGACCTCACGAGGTAGGTGCTATTATGCTCCACATTTACAGATGAAGAGAACAGTTGTAAAACACTTAGCACATAGTAAGTGCTCAATAAATGCTGGTCACTCATTGTGAACTCTGGAGAGAGCAAGCCACGCATTTCAAACTACAGCTGGATGCAAGGTTGGGCTGTCGGGGCCAGGGCTGTGCTCTCCACCACCTCCTCTCCCCTCCTGTGCTGGATGCCTGTCCCACGCCAGGTTCTTGCAACTTACTTCATTGATGCCTTGCTACCATCTTGTGAGGGTGGGGGTATGGGCCTGTAGGGGTCAACAGCAGGCCACCCCAAAACGGGCCACTTTGGCATGAAGATTGCTTGCGTTAAAAGCAGTCAAAGCCCATCAGATTCAGGAAAAGCTCTTTACCTCTCTTTCAACTGCCTAGAAGAATTCAGACAGAGGACCTGCTCCAGGAAGAGAGCTATCACCGTAGATAACTACATTTCTATATGAACCAGGTCTGGGAGACAGGGAGGAACCTAGCAAGGCTTGTTTGATCGAAGTCCTCTACATCCCATTGTTTCTGAGTGGCCTGGCAAACATTTGTTTCCCAAATATTTATTCCTTTTCGTCTTCTGTGCATTGTATTCCTTCCCTTTGAAGTCCCTGACCCCATTCCCTTCTCTTTCGCTCAGGATGACATATATACCTAATTTTGCCTGTCTTTGGAATTTCCTATCTGTGTGGATTCCCCATACATATGAAATTAAACTAGATTTTCTCCTGTTAATTTGTCTCAAGTCAATTCCGCGAGAAGGACCTTGAAGGACAGAGGAAATTCTTCCACCCCAATAAGCCCCATTCTACAGAGAGGAAACAGGCTTGGAGAGGAGACCTCCCGAAGGTCTCACAGTCAGCAGGTGGTGAGGTTGGGGGACCAGTTCAGGTTGGGGGTGAGTGGGGGATGTAATAATGGCCTGGCTCCTGGCATACCAGATCCAGGGAAACTCTAGAGACAGCCTCCCCTCCCTGTGCCAGAGCTGGGGGGAGCCCTAGCTCCCCCAGCCATGCTGGATGCCAGGGCTTTGCGGTAGGGAGACATACTGTATTCAGGCCCCCGAATCACACATTTTCCTCCCAGTGTTGGAATGACTCAGAGGGTGTGGACGGGTGGGTCTGCATGAGTACATCTAGTGTCTGGGTGCTGCCATGGGTGTGGGAACACGTGTCTCTCCATGTGCGTGTGTGGGCCTGTGTGCACATGTGGGTGCTCTTGGAGCTGGGGTTGTGGCTCTGAGTATGCACGATGCCTCTGGATCCAAACCCTGCATGACTGCTTCTCGCTCCTCTGCTGCTACCGCACTGCTTCAAGCCCCCATCATTCTCGCTGGTATTATTACCATGGCCTCCTCACTGCCTTTCAGGATCCGGTCCTGGGCCCTTAGAGTCCATGAAATTGGATCATGTCACTCACTTATTTAAAACTTTCTATTAGCTTCATGTTATGCTTAGAATTAAACCCCAGATTCTACATTCTTGCCCTCCTCTCTTATTTTCTCACCCCGATTCTCTCTGCTCTGGCCACACTGGGAGATCTGGGGGTTCCGCAATTATTCCTGCTGCCTGGAATGCTCTTTCTCCAGAACCCTGTATGGCTGGGTCTTTCTCATCACTGAGGTCTCTGCTTAAACATCATCTTAGTGGCCTCTACAGATTAATCTGTTTCTAGGAACCCAGGCTCTCCTGGTCACTCCACTCCTGTCCCTTTTATTTTCTTCCTTGAATTTAATCACCATTTGAAATTAAAATATTTGTTATTATTATTATCATTATTATTTATTCTTACTTATCATCTGTCTCCCTTACTAGAATGTCAGCTCTGTCTTGCTGCTTTATATTTAGTGCCTAGTGCTTGGCACATTGGAGACACTCATAAATGCTGGGTGAATACACAAATGCATGCTGACTTCTCAGAGAGGCAGCTTGGAGGGAAGGGCTGTGAGGTGTGGGCAGGAAGCCCCAGGAACAATCTGGACAAGGTGGCTTGCAGGAAGGACTTCCCCACCCTGGAGAGACGGAGAAAGCACAATTGCTTCTCAACACCTCTGCTCTCCTGATGCCTCTTCTCTGGGAATCTCCAACAGGATGGTGTGACTGAAGAAGACCTCATCCCAGGAGACCCTCCGCTTCTCCCCCACTTGCTCCTCTGAGACCTGGCTTTTGGGGAGGGGCAGTGGAATGTGATTTGAGCACCCATGGTAGCTGGATTCCAGCCTCTGCTCCACCATTTATTAGCCAGGAGACTTCCAAGAATTCCTTGATAGTTTTAACCTCCATTCCTTATCTCTAAAGGGAAAGAATTCCTACTTTCTTGAGCTGTTGTAAGAAACGTTAAAACCATTCCCTCCCCAGCCAACACTCACCTGGTGGGAGTTCAAAAATACTGAAGTGGTGGTTGGAGCCCCTGTCTGTCTGCCAGCCCTTGGAGAAGAGGGGCCCTGTCACCGGACACCCATCGGGGTGCAGTCCCCTTCCCCACGTTCCACCTTCCGGTCCTGTCTGTCCAGTCTCTGACACACCCCAGGGGACTCGACTCACCTGCAAAGAATTTCCCTCCAAGCCCAGAACCGGGACTGGTGGAGCCAGTCTGATTACCCGCATCTGGCCCCCAACACCACCTCCCAGCCGTCCGCTTTTTCCTAGCCCGGGGACCAAGGCTCGCCGAGCTGTCGCCACGCTCCAGAAAGCCACCACTCTGACCCCCCGCCCCAACTTACCTTCCTCCTCCACCGGCCCCACCCCCTTCCCCAGTTTTCCCTCCATCCCGGGCAGCTTGCAAGTTTGCAGACGTGGGAGGGGGGTGTCCCGGAGCCTTTCAGCCCCTGGAGCGCCCACCTCGCCCAGAACCGAGGGGCGAGAAGGCAGTGGGGGTGCTGGGGGAGACCCCTGCACCTCTTCCCTCCCCCAACCCCGCCCGGGGTCGCCCGGGTCCCGGGGCCCCCGCCCCGCACTCACTGGGAGCCCGCGTCCGGGAGCCCCGCGCGGCGGCGGGGAGGCGGGAGCCCGGCTCTGCGGCGGCGCGGAGGAGGGACGGTCGGGGAGGAGCCTGGGCGCCCGCCCGGCCGCGGGGGGTCCGCGTCTAGTGCCGCCGCCACCCGCTGCCGGGGCGGCCTTCCGAGCGTCCCGTCGCTGCTCCGAGCCTCGGTTTCTTCGTGTGGGAAATGGGGGCATCGGTGGCCATGGGCAGGGCTGTGGCGAAGGCTCCAATGAGATCAGGGGAGGCGTTCTAACCTGCGAAGTGCAGTGGCCCGGGACCGCCTGCAATCCTGACTCGCCCACACGCGTTACCACGGCTACCGTGGCCGCGCCCTGCGGGTCACTGTTCCCGCCCGGCGTCCGGCCTGGACCCGGCTCGGGGGCACTGTGGGGGTCTGCCCTCCCGGCACGACGGCCCTCCACGGCGGCGCCCGGCTCAGACTCTGTGTCCTCCAACAGGCACGCGCCCTGTGGAGAACCAGGTGGGGAGCAGACTCTGCGTCCACCCTGGAAGGGGCAGGGCGAATCCGGTGCCTGGAAAGGAGATGGGGGGATCCTTTGTCCAGGGGTGAGGGCGGGATGGAGAGTGGTCGTTGCCTGAGTTATGACAAGGGGCAGATCCTGCGGGAGAGGGGTAGGGGTGTTGGGGGCAGAGAGAGCCTTTGCCCTAGACATTCTGCGGAAGGAGGCGCGCCTGAAGCTGGGCTGCAGCTGGGCTGGGCTCTGCGGACAAGGACGCTTTGTCTTAGTTATTAATGTGCTATGACAAGGAGCCTTCCCAGCCTCCTTGGAGAAACCCCAGCGTTTCTGGCCTCCCTGGGAGTCCCGGGATCTTAGTCACCTTGGGCCCCGAGCCCTCAGTCTCTACAGAGATGGTATTGCTAACACAAGGGTGACTGTACATGGCACTTTCCCAGGACTGTTCCGGTTCACACCTGTGGCCCCAGTGTAATTAACATCAAAAATGCCCCCAAACCTGGGAAGATCAGTCACATGATCACCCTACCTACTACTCATTGTGATAGAGAACTAACCCTGCATTGGGTGCCCAGAGACATCTGCGTGCCAGGCATGGCCCGGAGATTGTTTCATCCTCACAGCACCGGATGAGGAAGGCATGATCCTTCCTGATTTTAAGAATGAGAAAACCAAGGTACAGAGAAGTTAGGTGACTTGCCCAGGGCCACACAGATAATAAGGAGCAGAGCCAGCTCTGGGTCTCAGCCACGTGGTTTCTGGATAGCTCAAAGCCACAGGGCAGAGACCATCTTTGACTCATTGGGTCATGGCCACTGAAAATTGTTGCTGAGGCTCAGTGCTGGGGGGGGGGTGTCTGCGTGCTTTGGGTATGTGTAGTGCGGGGGGACGTGTGAGTTTGACAGTGTCCTGTGAGGGTCCAGGACTCGGTCATCTGCTCCCTACCACCTGTTGCTCTCCAGCATTTCAGAGCAAACGTGCTCCCCACATTCTTATTTTGAACAATATTTCCATCCCTATAGCGTGTCGCAAAGGCGGCCCTGTCAAGGTTACCACGGACCTCCATGATGCTAAATCCAATAGTCATGTCTCTGTCCCCACCCTCCTGGGCCGACAAAAGCACCTGACACCATTGACCACTTCTTCCTCCTCAAAACACTTTCTTCCTTTGGCTTCCTTGACATCACCCTCCCAGTTTCCTCGTGACTTGGAGGCCTCACATGCTAGTGTCCAATGTGGGCATGTCCCAGGACTCGGCCTCTTCTCTCCTGTGTGAACTCACCCAGTCTGGGGCTTTCTATACTCTCCACCACTGACGAGTCCCACATTTCTGGTGCTGCTCCTGACTTCTCCCTGAAGGGCTGCCCACCTGACCACCGGGTTTCCAGTTACTTGGTTTTCCTTCCTGAGATCAATTATCCATCTTTGACTGTATAGATACTCTTCTTTCAACACTTACCCAAGGGAGGTATGCTATGCACATGGTTCCGCACTCTGCTATTTTTTAAAAAGATTTTATTCATCTATTTATTTGGGGGGGAAGGGGCAGAGGGAGAGGGAGGGAATTTCCAGCAGATTCCACACGGAGCATGGAGCCCTAGGCGGTCACCCCGAGATCGTGACCTGAGCTGAAACCAAGGGTTGGACACTTCCCCGACTGAACCACCCAGGTGCTCCCTTTGCTATTTTTTTTTAAAGATTTTATTTATTTATATGACAGAGAGAGAGAGGGAACACAAGCAGGGGGAGTGGGAGAGGAAGAAGCAGGCTCCCAGTGGAGGAGCCCGATGTGGGGCTCGATCCCAGGACCCTGGGATCATGCCCTGAGCCGAAGGCAGACGCTTAACGACTGAGCCACCCAGGCGCCCCCCCCCTTGCTATTTTTATTTAACAAAATCTAGGACATTTTCCCTCTATCGGTAGATATAGAACCACCTCATTTTTTCTCATAAAACAGCTGACTAGTATTCTATTTCTCCCATCAGTAGATGTAGACCTGTCTCTTTAAAGAAAAAAAAACCCAAACAGCTAATAGTATGTATACTATAATATACTTAATCAGTCCCATATTGATGAAAATTAAGGCAGCTTCTAATCGTATATTTCCTTCTTTCTATTATAAGCACCCCTGCAATAAATATCCTTGGACAAACATCATTTAACACATTTTAAAATTAGGTCTGTAGTATATATTCCTAGAAGTGGAATTTTGGGTTAAAGTTGTATGCTCATTTGTACTTTTCATAGATAATGCCACAACTTCTCCACAGGTGGATTAGTTGATGCTGCCACCGGACATGAGGGCCTGTTTCCCCATCTCCTGGCCCGTGTGGAGTGTTCTCTCCCTGTGCAATCTTTGCCAGTGGTCTCATTATACTTCTGTTTGGCATTTCTCTTATCATGAGTGAAGATGAGCGTCTTTCGATATACTCAGCATCCACTGTGTTTGTCTTGCTGTCAATTGTCCTTTGTTTTTGCCCATTTTTCTACCGGATGGTTGCCTTTTAAATTATTGGTTTCTTAGGAGCTCTTTATATATTCAAGAAAGAAGCCCTCTGTGTCTGATACAAATAAAAAAGATCTCTCCCTCCCAGTTTCCCACTTGTATTTTGACTTTGCATCTGGAGTTTTTGCCACGCACACTTGAAACATTTTTGATGTCACATTTATCAGTCTTCTCTTTTATGGCTTCTGGGCTTGGTCATAATTAGAAATGTCTTCCCCACTCTGAGAGCTGAAAAAGTTTTCCTCCCATGCTTTCTCCTAGCTAAAGTAGTACTTCAATGCTTTAAATCAGATCGTCGTCACTCCCCTATGAAATCCTTGCAGTGACTTACCGTTGCTCTTAGACTAACACCCACTCTCCTGACACCGGCCCACAAAGTTCCGAGCCACCTGCTCCCACACTGGCTTCCATTCCGTTCCACAGACAAGCCACGTCCAGTCCAGCCGCCTGGCCTTTGCCATTGCTTCTTCCTCTGCCTGCACTGCTCTTCACCTGGTATTCCCCGGCACCCCCTGTGAAGCCACCTCGCCCGCTTCCTCAGCAGTCGCGCTCAGAACAGTCCCTGAAATTCCCTCGGAGAGAGCAGCGAGCTTGCGGGGGGCACTCCTGCGGCACCTGCAGGACTCAGAGGCTCAGTGATTGTTTGCAGAGTTCATCTTGGGAGCACATGAAGTTATGCGTGAGAACTGTCTGGTGTGTGCGACTGGGTAGTGGGGTGTTAATGGGGTAGCGTGGGGAGTAGGCAGGTGGTTGTGAATGGGTATGATTTTGTAGAGGTGGCTGGTAGGGTTTTGTGAGGTTGTGTGCGTGTGTGGTTGTGTATGAGGTGGTGTCTCTGTGTATGGTTGGGTTATTTGGCTCTGGTGACCGGGTGATTTTATGGCCTAGGTCCTCTCGTTCTGACCTTGCCAGCACTGCTCCCTCGCTCCTGACAGCAGGCAGTGCCTCCAACAACTGGCCTTCGCTTTTTCCGGAGGGATCTGGAAGAGACCCCACTCAGAAAGAGGCTGTGAGGCTGCTGTCCCACTTCCAAGTTCTGCTCCCTGAGCAAGGGAATGTGTGGGAGGCCATGTAGGCCATCCCCTCGCCTCGGGGCAAGGCTGTGTCGTGCCAGGGCTTGGAAGCTGCCCAGGCCACCCACACTCCGTTCAGGGCCTACACCTGGTCTCTGGGGGTGGCAGGCTCTAAGCCTGGCCCTGTGCTTCTTCCGGCCCACACCTTGGCACGAGCCGGTCTTATTCCCAGGTCGCCCCTTGTGTCTGGCATGCCTCAGGCAGGGGCTTCCCTCTCTGGTCGGGGTTTTGCTAGTGTTTGCATATGTGCCCTGGCCCTCCTTGGGCCTCAAGGCCCCCTCTTCCCTTGAGCAGAGTGGGGCAGGCAGAACCCACTGGGAAGCAGGTCGGGTGGAAGGATGGGGGCTTTCCAGCCATGCTCCAGCATGTCCGGGGCTGTGGGTAGGAAGGAAGAGCTCTCCCAGGATCCAGGCTAAAATGTGGCTTTCCTTCCAAGACGCCGAGAGTTACTTGGAACTCCTGCCCACACATCCGCCACCAGAGGTCACACATGGCTTTTCTGAGTTACTGTCGAGCTTCAAGCATTCCACATGTACCCTGAATCCCACCCCTTCTCACCCACCCTGGACCTCACTCCCCCTCTTTCTCCTCCACCTTCTTCCTTCTGCTCTTTACTGCATCTTTCCCTTTACAGTAAATGCACGGGTCCTTCCCTGTCCCAGAAACAAACAAGCCTCCCTCACCCCACTTCTTCAGCATCTGCCGCATCTTCCACTGCTTTGGAGTCAGACTCCTTAGAAGAGTTGTCTTGATGTTGAATCTCCATCCGTTCTCTGCATCCCTCTCTGAGCTCACTCTCAGGGAGGACTTTGCTTAGTGCGGTCCACCGGGACCCTCTTGCTGGGGCTCCCAAGCCTGGGTCTCCGCACTCCCGGCCGCAACTGGTCGCCAGGACGTCACACTCTCCTGACTTTTCTTCCTTTCTGCTTTTTCTTTCTCTGTCTCCTTCGTGGATCCTCCAGATCTCCCTGACTTTGAAGTACTGGGGTGCCCTGGGGCTCAGTCCTCGGCTCTTTCTCTTCTCTGTCCCCACTCACTGTCTTGACAATGTCATCCAGTCTCAGGATTTAAAATATCAGAATTAGGCTGATAATGCCAAGTGCTTATCTCCAGCCAGGCCACCCCCCTGAACTCTGGGCTCACATGCTCAGAGGCTACTCCACATCTCCTGTGGGCATCCAGTAGGTATCGTAAACTTACCCGGTGCCACATTAAACTCCTGCTTTATTAGGATTGTCAGATTTAGAACCAAAGCAAGCAAGCAAACAAAAACCCCCAAAACAAAACAGAACGCAAAAGCATGGGCTCTGTTAAATTTCAGATAGCACATGGGACTTACTTATACTAAAAAAACTAACCTATTCTTTATTTGAAATTAAAATTGAGCTAGGAGTCCTGATTTTAACCGACACCCTGCTCCCTATATCCCTCTCCCATCTTTCTCCAGCCTTTACTCATCCAGATGAGTAAGTGGCAGTTGTACTCATCTACTCGTTAAGGCCCCAAACTTAAGAGTCATTGTTGACTCTTTTTATTTTTACCCCACGTTCACTGCCACCGAATCATTTTGGTGCTGCTTTCAAAATGTTTTCGAAATCCGGCCACTTCTCACTGACTCTATTAGTGTTATCCTAGTAACATCAAAGCCACAGATAATTTCTTCCCTGTATTATTGCAGGTGTCTTATAACTGAGGGCCCTCTTTATCCTTTGCCCCCATGCATCTATTGTAAACACAGCCACCAAGGGGATCATGCCCCCCCCCCCTTTGTCCCCAAGGTGCTCCCCTGGCTTTCTGCTCACTCAGAGTGACAGCCAGAGGTATGGGGATGGCCTGTAGGACGCCGTGTCAGCTGGTCCTTCTCGGGCCTCATCTGAACACTCTGGCCTCTTGGCTCTCTTGCTGCACAGCCTCTCTGGCTTCTCTGCTGTCCGTGGTGTGCCTGGGCTCTTCCACAGCCTTCACGCCCATGTTCCTGCTTTTCCTTTCATCTGGCACACTTTCCCCCAACTCTGCACGGTGTGCTGCCTTGCCTTCCCCGGCCTCCCCATCCAAAGTTGGTCTCCCCACACTCTCTCCTCCTGCTTCATTTTTCTCCTTGGCAAGTACGATCATGTAAGGTATTGTACATTTTGCTTATTCTTGTTAATGGTTTCTCCCATCACTAGAATCTGTGAGGACAGCCATTTTGGGGGGGTCTGTTGTGTCCTCTGCTGTATTCCCAGTGTCTAATACAGGACCTGGCACTTTGTGGACAAAGTCCTTGCCAAATGAGTGAATAAACCCATCATGCAGAATAAGGCCCCATCCCAGGCTGACACAGAGCTGCTGTTTGAGCAGGTCCTTCTAGCTTAGTATCCCACCCACCTACCCTCTAGAAGTCTTTCCCTGACCACCTGCCTCCTCCAGGGAGCCTTCCCTGACTGAGTCTCATCTCTTTCCCCTCCCTTCTGCCAGCAGGCCCAAATCCCTGGTCTGGTACTCAAGGGGCAAGTGGGCTGTGTGGCTGGGTCTGTCTTCACCCGGCCTCCCCTCTCTCATGGGAAGAGGCTCTTCGCCTGAGATGTCCTTTGAGCTACAAGGGTGTGGGCATCTGGGCAGCTGGGGAAGCCAGCCTGGGGTGAGGCGTGTGCCAGATTCCTGAAATCAGCCTGCCCCCTGCACTGTGGGAGCTCCCGGAGCCTTGATTCTGGGTGGAAGAGGGGCTGGGCACTGGGCATCAGGGATTAGAGCCTAGACGGGGTCTGGGCTGCAGGGTCATGTTTCCTGAACTCGCTGTTCCTACCGATTGGGGAGGTCCTGACATCGGTGCCCGAGTTGGTGATTTCCCATTGGCTGAGCTGGGAAGCACAAGAAGGGAAGCAGGTTGGGAGAAGCAGAAAGAAATGATAAGGTCGTTGTGTCCAGAGTTGGCTAAGTGATATGTGTGTTTGTAAATGAGATTCCAGTGCAGCCATTTTGACAAGAGCATCGGAACATTCTGGCATGACTTGTAAAAGCCCCCCCCGCTTTTTTCTTATGATGCAAGGATGCACCGGGCAGTGTCACTCCATCCCACACTCCGTCCCCGAGCTTCACCAAGTGCCCAACACAGCCCATCCCAGAGCCTCGGGGATGGGACGTGGCTCAGCATTGGTTGTTTTCACACAACTGAATTTTCCTTTGCATCCAAAAGCCCCACCGGGTTGTGTGTGGAACACACATGTCTGGATGTGGGAAGGCAGCAGGACGCATGGGACAGGAAAGAGAAGAACAATGGCAACTTTGTACGTTGCTGGTGCTCATGCAAAATGGTGCAGCTGCCGTGGGTGACAGTTTGGCGGTTCCTCCAAAAAAAACGTAGAATGACCATATGAGCCAGCAAGTCTACACCTACGTGTATACCCAGATCTGAAGAGAGCGACTCAGACCCGTCCGTGGATGTTCATAGCAGCACCATTCACAATAGCCAAGACAAATGTTTGGAAACAACCCCGATGGCCATCAAAGGAAGAATGGATAAACGGAATGTGGTCTATCCACACAATGGAGTATTATTCAGCCACTCAAGGGACTCGAGTCGGATACATGCATGCTACAATGTGGCTGAATCTTGAAAACAATATGTCAAGGGAAATAAGCCAGACACAAAAGGACAGATATTGTATGATTTCTAGGATACTAGAATCCGTAAATTCAGAGGGACAGTCAGTCATTGGAGGCTACCAAGGGCTGGATGGAGGCGTGAGTGGGGTTTATTATTCAGTGGGTACAGAGTTTTTGTTAGGGGTAACGAGAAAGTTCTGGAAGTAGTGGTGATGGTCGTACAACATTGTTAATGGAATTAACACTACTGAGTCGTGCACCTGGAAATGGTTAAAATGGCAATTTCATGTTATGTATATCTTATCACAATAAAAATACTCAGGAAAATTAGGAATATTAGGGATATTAGGGAAAAATAGGAGACAAGGAAATAATCCGTGAGGAGATATGGATTTGGGAATCAGCAGTGACCAGATGGTAATGAAGGCCATGGGAGCAGAGGAGCTCACCCAGGGAGAGAGTGGAGACTGGGAGAACAGACAGCCTGGGAAGAGCCCCAAGGACCCCCCCCCCAATGGTGGGGGGCACTGAAGGACATTGACGGGGCATGACTGGAGCTTCAGGAAAACTGGAAGAACCCTGGGCATATTAGTCAGTGCTCCTGATTGCAAATGACAGAAATCCAATTTGAATTAGTTTGGGCACAGAGGGGAATTGATTAGCTTGTAGAAACATGGGGAGAGCAGGGGTGCCTAGGAGCCCCAGAAGCACCCGCCTGGAGACAGGTCTGGCTTTGTCTCTCCTGCTTGCCTCCCCTCTGCTCCTCTCTGCCTGTTGGCTCCTCCTTTCCATGTGCTGACAGACTTTTGCCCAGGGTCACCCGGTCCCTCCGAAAGGGTTCAAATAATCTGGGGAGGAACCTCGAGTGTCCCCACCTGGAGCACATACCCACCCTGAGGTCGAGGGGCCAGGCTGCATGACCGACAGTCGCCCATAGCTCCGCCATTTGGAGCCTCACTGGGCAGACAGCACGTACAAGGTATCTGTGGTATGGGCGAGGTATAGAGGGAAGGCAGTTTACCCTGTGAAATGGCTCATGGCACAAGGACTGGTAGCATCCACTGGGCTTGGGGGCGAAGGAATCTTAGGTGCGCTCCGTAAGGGCAGGGTGGCTTGGGTGGGGTGATGGAGCAGGGACCAGATCATAGCTGGTGGGAGGGAGTGGGAGCTGAGGAAGTCCAGATGGGGAGTGCAGACCTGTTTCGCGAGGCGCAGTTGGGAAAGCCAAGAGAGAGATAAGGAGGTGGTTGCGGGAGACGTGGGGTCAAGGAAGGATTTTGTTTTAGCTTTTGGATGGGAGAGATGCGAGCCTGCTGAAACTCTGGGAGAGCCAGGAGAGAGCTAGAGGTTGAAGAAACAAGAGGGCGGGAAGAGGTTGGAGAGCGGGGGTCCTGAGCACGGGGTGTGGTGGGATGGGGGAGGTTAAAGCAGTAACAGGAGTGGCCTCACCCCTTTGACTATGCTGGGGGAAGGAGGGTGGGCCAGCGTGGATGCAGGTTGGTCTGCGGGTCTGGTGGCAGTCAATGGGAGAGCATTCTTGGAAGCTTTTGCTTTCTCTGAGATGTGGGATGAAGATCAGATAGAACTGGCTAGAAGTTTCGAGGAGAATGGAGACGCCTGAGAAGGCCAGGCACCACCATGAACAATGGCAGAGAACCGAAGCAGAGAAGAAGGAGGGCTGTCAGGTGGGGCTGGAGAATATGGATTTGCGGTGACCTCACTCTGGTTGGCTGCTGGGTTCACTGGAGCAGAGTCCAGCACAGGGTGTAGCCATGGGAAGGACAGTTGGACTGATGTGGGCTCAGCAGGAGGGGCAGAGAGATGATGGGGATATTGGTTGGACAGCAGTTCCTTCCAGTCATTTTCTCAGCAAATTTTTTTTAAAGATTTTATTTATTAATTTGACAGAGAGAGACAGCCAGCAAGAGAGGGAACAGAAGCAGGGGGAGTGGGAGAGGAAGAAGCAGGGGGAGTGGGAGAGGAAGAAGCAGGCTCCTAGCGGAGGAGCCTGATGTGGGGCTCGATCCCAGAATGCTGGGATCACGCCCTGAGCCGAAGGCAGACGCTTAACGACTGTGCTACCCAGGCACCCCTCTCAGCAAATATTGATTACCCTTTTACTGTATACCAGGCACAGTGCAGGGCCAACCAGATGGATACTTTTCTGGCCTTCAGAGAGACTGTGGTCTAGAAGGAAGGACAGACATCAGTCTAAGAGCTCCCATGGGATGTGAGGGTGATGGGAGAGACTGTGGATCCCAAGCCTAGGCTGGATGCAGAAGGAGGGGAATGTAGGAAGGGCTGGCAGATTAGGAGAAGGTCACCGGGTCAGGTCTGGAGGTGCCTATGTGGTCCCCTGTGGATCTGTTGAACAAACATGAACAGTTGCTGAGGGAGGAGCTAGGTGAGGGGGTTGGGGGGAAGTTGTGGTCAGAGAGTGGGTGACCTGCACCTGTCTCACCCTCTCCTCCTTCCCTCTTGTTACAGTAGGTGACCTGTCCTTTTCCTGTTGAAGTCCGAGCCTCCATCTGGGCTCTGCATCCCATTCCCTCTGGCCCTATGGGGACCTTGACCTCCTTTCCCCTCTACTGGATTCATTTCACCATTATTTAAATATTCTCAAGTCTCTCTCACTGTAAAAATAAATTCTTGACTGCTCCCATCTTTCAGCAAGGAACACCCTTTCATTTTCTATTCTTCTCCCAGCCACCATTTTCCAACCAGTTGTCCACACTTGCTATCTCCATTTACTTGGTCCTCACTGTCCCCCCCCCCACTTCACCGGGACCTGGTTTCTGCACCCCATTCTTTACGTATGATGCTCCTGCTATGGGTGCCAATGACATCTATGTTAATTGAATCAACACTTTTCAGTCTTTATCTAATTTGCCCCATGGCAACGTTTGGCCCTGGTGATCACTTTCTCCTTCTCTAGGACTCCTCTTCTAGAAAATTCTAGTAGTTCTAGAAACCTCTTTAGAATGTGTGTCTCTTGGCTTCTGTGACATCATCTTCCTTCTCTGTGACATCATATTCCTTTGGATTCTTTGATATCAATTTACCCTGCAATCCCCTTTCTTGGCTTTCCCCCATTCTATTTGGCCTTTAAGGCTCCATCCTGGCATCTTCTCATCTCTACCCCCACAGACTCTGTACCATATCAGCCACCATCCTGGCTTGAGTTACCACCTACCATAGAAGCCCAGATAGAAGATAACTCCAAATAAAGAGCAAGCCCCTATATTCCCAGTGAGGAGACCCTCCAAAGTTTGGGGGCTGATTTGCATACACACACTTTCAGTGTGGTTGAAATAATAATTACTTTATTAACTTAGTTTGCTACCTATTTTTTTTTCTTTCCAAGTTTTCCTTTAAATTCCAGCGAATTAGCATACAGTGTAAATTTAGTTTCAGGTGTAGATTTTAGTGATTCAACACTTACATACAATACCTGGTACTCATCACAAGTGCACACCTTTATCCCCATCACCTATTATTTATTTATTTATTTATTTATTTATTTATTTATTTATTTATTTATTCGTTCCCATCCCCTATTTGCCCCATCCTCTCATCCTCTCACCCCTCTGGTAACTTTCAGTTTGTTTTCTTTTTCTTTCCTTTTTTAGATTTTATTTATTTATTGGAGAGAGAGAGTGAGAGTGAGAGAGCCCAAGCAGGGCGAGTGGCAGAGGGAGCGGGAGAAGGAGACTCCCTGCTGTGCAGGGAGCTGGAAGCCTGAAGCCAGAAGTGGGACTCGATCCCAGGACCCTGGGAGCATGAGCTAAGCTGAAGCCAGACGCTTCACCGCCTGAGCCACCCAGGCGCCCCCAGCAGTTTGTTTTCTAGAGCTAAGCGTCTGTTTCTTGGTTTCTCTCTCTCCCCACCCCCATGTTCGTTTGTTTTGTTTCTTAAATTCCGCTTCTGAGTGAGATCATATGGTATTTGTCTTTCTCTGACTGACTCCTTTCACTTAGTATAATACTTTCTCGAGTTTGCTACCTATTTTAAGATCACATATTCTATAGAACAATATAGTGAGCCTATTATTTTTTTCCTCCCGTGAACAGTTTATGAAGCAATTTTATTTAAACCTCGAACATTTTTCCGAAACACCTGGGTTAACATCATTAGAGCTTTGTTTGTTATCATTAACCTTTTACAGAATGCACAGACTTTATTTTTGCCCAAGTTATTTGTGACATAGTGCTTTTTAAATCTGTGAATGATACTGGAAACTTCATTCTCTGCCGTAAAAGCCGTGTTGAGTAATCCTGGGTTGCATAACTTAAAAAAAAATCATCTGGTAGGTGTGTGTTTGTCACCTCCATGACATAACCACTTCCTTTATTGTTCTTAAAGTGTGTGTGTGTGTTTTAAAGGGCTTGCCTAGGAAGACAATACTTGCTATTGTAAGGTCATAGCACCAGGAGTCATGATCGAATCTGTGTGAAATGTCTTTCTCTCCATTTTTTCTGATTCCCCCCAGTGACTGCCATGAATATCCAGGACTTCATTGATTGGGGTTATTTCAGGCTAATGAGTTTCCCCCAAAGAGCATTCTGTTGTTCAACATGCAGTAATTGAGAGCTTGCCCCACAACATGGGAGATTTTGTAAGGACTTGGGTATAAGACAAATCCTTCCTACCTGAGGGATACATTTGGAACAAAATCTTACGCTATCTTCAGGCATTTTGCTGACAATTCCCAAGGCAGTATTTCCTCTTCAGTCCTTTCCCCCCTGGCATCCAACAGCTTACTAGACAGCTCCACCTGGGTGTATTTTTATTGAGGGCCTACTATGTGCCAAGCACTGTTCTAGGTGCTGGTGGATAAACGGGTGAGCATGACGGAGGCCCTGTTCTCAGGAGTGCGTCCCAGTGGGATGATACCGAGAATAGACATGTAAACAAATAACATCTCACGTACTAGCCCATGCTACGAAGAAGATAGAACGGGAACGTGTGGTGGAGAGTGACTGGGGTGCACGTGCTTCATCTGGGGAGGGCAGGTCAGAAATGGCCTCCTGGAAGAGAGGAATTTTGAGCTGAGATGTGAATAACAAGGAGATAAATCACGTGAAGCCCTGGAGGGGAAGAGTGTTGCCAACAGAAGCCAGTGCAAGGACTGTGAGCTGGGAGAAGACCAGTGTGGGTGGGTGCGTGCAAAGGGGAGAGCTGAAGAAGAGGAGTTTGGAGAGGCAGCCAGGGCCTATCCGTGCAGGGCTTTGCAGGCCACAGCAATGAGTTTGGTTTATTTTCATTTTTATGGACATTATGGGAAGCCACCTGGAGGGTTTTAAACAAGGGAGTGACTTGACTGATCTTGGTAGAAGATGTCTCAGGCTGCCATGGGCAGGAGGAACGGCAGAGGAGCAAGAGGGGAGGCAGGGACCCGCTACTGCAGCTATCCAGGTGCTCAGTGAGGTGGCTTGGCCTGGCGGGGGGGAAGCACTTGGAGATGGTGGGAAGGGAATGGCCTTTGGACTTGGAATTATAGCCCATGTGACTAACTAGTGGTGTGGATGTGCTTATGAGGAAAGAGACGCCTAGGTTTTTGAATTGAGCAGCTGGGTGGGTGGGGATATCATCTTCCAAGGTGGGAAGACTGGGAGAGAACACAAATCTGTTCTCTGGCAGGGGGATTAGGAGTTCTGTTTTGAATGACCAATAGGAAGTTGGATGCATGAGTCTAACACTCGTGGGAGTGGTTAGGTCTGAACCTGTAAATGTGGGAGCCATCAGTTTATAGATGGTTTTATAGGTGGCACTGGACAAGATCACAGAGGGGAAGAGACGGTAGAGACCTGGGCCCCAGGGCACCCTGCATTTAGAGGTCACCAAGAGGAAGATGAGGCTTCAGTAGAGATCAAGGAGGACCCTTCAGCAAGGTGGGAGGGAAGGCAGGAGAGCGAGCTGTCTGGAAGCCAAGGGAAGATGGTCTTTAAGGAGGGAGCTCTCGATGGCCAAATGTCGCTGAGGGTGTAAGATGAGGATGAAGAACTGATCACTGGATTTGGCAGCTTGTGGCCATGGGTAACCTTGACTAAAGTGGGTAAATGTGATAAGGGAGTGGAGACAGCAAGTGTAGACAACCTTTAGAGGTGGTAGCTGGAGAAGAATGTGGTGTCAAGAGGGCATTCAAAAAAGATAGAGGACATTCTAGCATATTTACAGAATCGTGGGGCAACAACTGTGGAGCACAGTACAGAGTAGGTGAGAGGTGAGGGCTCCAATGTCCAGTGGAGGGGGTACCAGGAGCAGGAATGCTCATTTGTGTCCCAGGGGAGAAGGCAGAGTCAATGGGTGCATAATGCCTGCCTGTTGGCCGAGAAGATTTAGGGGAACGGGCACTGGAGTTTTGGGAAAAGAGGAGAAGGTCTGATACAGTCATCTTGGAGACGAGGGTTAGAGTTTTAGGAAAATGTAGAATTTACCAGAGGGGCTGAGTGCCCACCCGAGGTTTGTGGTCAGAAGTTTCCATTGAAACCAGTCAGTCTGTGGTACGGGTGCCACATGGTGAGTGGGGTTGAGCTGGGGTTGGGGGTCTTGTCTGCTGAGAAACTTTAGCAGCAGGCAAAGGGAAGGGAGTGGAGGATCCATCTACGAAGGGCCCTCGGAGTCTAAGCTGGGGACGGAGGGAAGGGAGGTCATAGCGGGGGTGATGGACAGCGACATGGGGGAGCGCCCACAGATGTGCAGAGGGAGTGCTGGAGTGGGAAGCAGGTGGCTAGGAGGTGATGAGCTCTTGGTACCGATGAGGTCTGGGGCGTGAGCACGTGTGAGGTCTGGGGCGTGTTTCTCAGTGAATAAAGATCGATGGACACAAGGAAGTCAAAGCACGGAGAGGTACATGTTAGATGTGAAGTCACCAGAAATGGTAATAAATGTAGTTTTCCAGAGAGAGAGAAGGTGATCCAGGGGCTGAGCTGGTCCCGCAGAGGGAGGGCATGACCAGGATAGCTTATCTCTCTCTCTGACTCCACGTGTCTGCAACTGAAGTTCTCTGCGTCTCCCACAAACCCGCTCCTCCGCTGGGGAGCTGGCACCGCCACCCGGAGCAGAAATCTGGGTGTCACTTTGGTGCGTCTCCACCTGATCCCCACACCCACTCAGATCACCAGATCGACCCGATTCTATCTCGCAGATCTTTCTGAAATCCAGCCGCTTCTTCATCCCCACTGCACACACCCTCGTTGAGGCCCTTGTTGTTTGTCCCTTGGACGGCTGTGTCAGTTTCCAAATAGGTGGCCCTGCCTTGGTCCCTCTGCACATTAACCAGAGGCATCGTGACTTAGCTCACGTCACTTCTGTGCTGAGTCTCTCCGGTGACTTTTTGTTGTCCTGAGGATAAAGTCCGAGATCATTAACAGGGCTTTCCCAAGAAAGTGCTGCATGACGCAGCCCCTGTCTGCTTCAGCCTGGCTCTTCCCACGAGCCCGAGCCCCCTCGCGGGGCTCCAGCCCTCCTCGGGTTCTTCCTGTCCTCGTCATCAGGCTTGCTCTCCCTCCGCCTCGCAGCCCCTCCTGCTCTGCTTGGCTAAATCCTCCTCTTTCTCTGGGTGTCAGCGTAAGACGTCTCAGGGAAGGGGCACCTGGGTGGCTCGCTCAGTTAAGCATCTGCCTTTGGCTCCCATCATGATCCCAGGGTCCTGGGATGCCATCCTGCATTGGGCTCCCTGCTCAGCGAGGAGCCTGCTTCTCCTTCTTCCTCTGTGCCTCCCCCCTACCCTGCAAATGCGGGCTCCCTCTCTCTCAAATGAATAAATAAAATCTTAAAAAAAAAAAAAAGAAGCCTCAGGGACACTTTTCTTGCATCCCTGGACTTTGGATCCGTCTCCCCCTCTGCCCAGCACCCCGTGCTCCCCAGCATGCCACGAGCTGTCCTCTTCATGGATGTAAACTCCATAAGATCGGGGACTGTATCTGATTCTTCCGAGACGAATCCTCGGCACCTAGCAGGGGGCTTGTCACATAAAAGTGAACAATGAATATTTGTGGACTCAAATCCAATGGGAGATTCTCGAGCTGGAGTAGTTCTGGGTGAAGACCAAGTCCCAGGTGTGGTCCTGTGAGTGAATAGCTAAATGGAGCAGAGGAGGAGGTCATGAGAGCCGCAGAGGGCATGGAATGAAAAGGACAGAGTGACGCCCAGATGGTCCCCGCAGCCCTGGGCTGTGAGAGAATAGCTGAAGACCCTGACTGCTCACGTCTTTCATGAGCGGGGAAAGCAATGAGGTGGCAGCAATGGGGGAGGGGCGGAAGGTGGAGGGGACAGACGGCAGGGGCCCAGCTGAGAGAAGAGATTTCAAGAAGGGGGAGGTGTTAAGTCTGAGAGTCGTAGTGAGGGTGGGGGGGGGAGTTCTCCAGAGTGTGGGCGGGACCGAGGATAAAAGTGCCCCAGCTGAAGTGTTTCCCAGAAGATTCTTCCAGCTCCTCCGAGGCTTCGGGCTTGCTCAGATGGTGTTCCGGTTCTGTCTGGCTCACTGGGTCGGGACTGGGGACTTCTGGGAACAGCACCCATGAAGAGGGCTGCCGCAGTAGTCAGGTCCCCGGATGCCCTCACCCTAGGCTGGCCCCGCAGCAGAAACTGGAATGGGGACTCTGGAATCCCAGAGGGAGTGGGCTATGGCTGGTTTGCGTCCGCACGTGGGAGCTACGTTGGGCTGAGTAGTGTGGGGCCCCCTGGTTCTGAATGGGTTGAGAATGCCAGCCTGTTTTCTGGGATTGTGTGGTCACAGCTCTGGTCTGGATTGGTGGTGGAGTCACCCTTATTTCCTGGGATCAGGAGTTCCGTGGATGGTATTGGCACCTTGCCCAAGTCCCCTTCACCGGGGGACAGCCATCCCCTAGTTGCTGTGAATATAGGGTGCTCTTGCTTGTAGCTGCCCACGGAGAATTGACCTTGATTGAATGGGAGTCACCTACCCCTTCCTGTAGCCCTGCTGCCCACGGGCTGGCCTGAAGTCAACAACTGACTGGTACGGGAGCTCCAAAGCCTGATGCCTTCTCCTCCAGCGGGGACAACGCAGTGGTGGCATTTATGATCCAAAGGTCCCTCACCGCACCGGGGTCAAGGCTAAGGTTCCCTGAGCCCACACCCAGCTCGGCCTCCTCCCTAGCCTGCTTCCCTTGCTCCTTCCTCCTCATGCACGTGAATTCCTGTCACTGGTTCTGCTCCCGGGGACCTTGACCTAAGACAAAGTGACACCTGATCTTGTCCTATAATTGGGGGAGGGGGAGGCACAGAGTCTTTCCATGGACCACGGGAGACACAGCCCCCTATAGACTCAGCCCATCTGGGCGGGCTTGGAATGTCCCCTCCCCTCTCTAGGCCAGTTTCCTCAACAATAAATGAAACATTTAGGCTAGATTTAGTTAAAATAGCAACAATGATGGAATTTAAAAACAAATGAGAGGACAGCTTATCTGTACTCCCTGGCCGAGGTGCAGTGAAGGATTCAGGTAAACCAGACAGGTCCCTTCCCCCAAGCAGCTCATAGCCCATTTACTAGTTTACCAAACATTTACTGAAGGGAGCTGGGGACCTGGGTGAGTCGGTGTCCTGCTTGTGAAGGGTTCACAGACTGATGGGGAGAACGCAGAGACACAAGCTAGGCTTCAGTGTTCGAACCTTGGGGTCTGAGGAAGGGTCGCAGAGGCGGAAGGAAGGGCACTCCAGGCAGAGGGAACACGTATCCGAAGGCCCGAGGCGTGACACAGCATGATGTGTGTGGTTGGGGACCGGTAAGCCCTTTGGTATTACTGGTGAGTGCAAGGAGGGAGGGAGCAGGGGTGCCGTCGGCGAGGCCAGCAGGGACCAGGTGGAGGGGCAATGGGGGGTCGTGGGGGTAGTGGAAGAATTTTGGAAGAGGGAGGAACCACCGTCAGGTGCGTGTGTGGGAAGACCGCTCTGTCCCTGCAGTGGAAGAGCAGTGAGGGAGGAAGGGCAGACTCAGGAGGCATTTAGGGTTGGAACTGGCGGGACGTGATACTGCACTGGGCTGTGTGCGTGAGAGGCTGGAAGAAGGGAGGGCGTGAGGATGTCAGGCCAGCTCCGGGCTCGGACAGCTGGGTGGGGGCACACCATTCCTGGGAGGGGGTGGGTGATGTGTGAGGAGGGTAGGTGCGGTCCATTTGGGAGCAGCTGACTGGAGGAGACCTGGGGGCCTCCCAGAGGGTCGAACCCTGGGCAGATGGTGGGAGGCTCTGGGACTCAGGTGTGGTTCTGGGAGTGGTCAGGGTCTGAGTGGTGGGGGTGAGGGTGGGGGTGGGGGTGTGTCCAGGGAAGAGAAGGGGAATTCCTCAGACTTGAGGTTCTGCGAGGGACCCTTTAGTTGAGATGCTCTCAGTAGGTCCCGGGCCTGTGGGGATATCCCCCTTGGACATCCTGGCAGACTTCCCATCCTGGGCGTGCTCTCAGCACTGTTCCACCCTTTCCAGGCCTTCCCCTCCTGCCCTCAGAGGTTGGCCTCCCTGAGGCCTGTGCGGGGCAGGGTGAGGGAGGCTGGAATGGCGGAGGCAGAGGCCTCCCAAACCACATGCATTCACCTGACGGACTCCGACTGAGAACAGAGCCATGCTAGGCCCGGGGTCTCCTGGGGTCCCACTCCTCCTGCCTTGGCCAGCTGCTTGCAGAGTCCAGAGACCCCTGGAGCAGCCTCTCGGCAGTCCCACCATGTCCTGGGGGTGCACTGTGTGTGTGTGTCTGTGTGTGTGTGTGTCTATGTGTGTGTATGGTGTGTGTTGTGTGTCTGTGTGTGTGTGTGTGTGTGTGTGGCGTGTGTGTGTCTGTGTGTGTGTGTGTGGCGTGTGTTGTGTGTGTGTATGTGTGGCGTGTGTTGTGTGTGTGTGTCTGTGTGTGTGTGTGGCGTGTGTTGTGTGTGTGTGGCGTGTGTTGTGTGTCTGTGTGCGTGTGTGTGTGTGTGTGTGTGTGTGATGAACTTGGATGTGAGGTCCCAGGGCTCAGGTGCCCAGTGAGTGGTTGTGGCCTCCTCTCTGAAGTCCACAGTGAAACCCCCTGACACTTCTACCCGCCACGCCCCGCCTGGTCTACAACATACTGGGAAAATCATATTTATTAACGGTTCTCACATACCCCGTTGCCATATACAAAATTCCCATCAGCCGTCAACCTCCCTCCCCTGGGGCTCTCCAGCACTGGCCCGCCTGGGGGCTTCCCGAGCCCTGCAAGCATCTTCCTCGCCTGCCCTGCTGTGGCCTCAGAGAGCAGACCACGGCCCTGGTGGTCCTCGCTACCGACCTCACAGGTCATGGAAACCCACCTGTATCCATCGTGGCCGACCCAGCCTTCATTAGGACAGAGTTCCCATCTTGGGGGTGCTCTCCCTGGGAGAGGACGTACGGGGGGCATGTGTCGGGCAGGTGATCCCGGTGCCGAGACCGCTCGCGCCTCGGACTGAGGGTCTCCAGGCACCTCTTGCCCACCAGGTAGAGGACCTCACTGACGTTGAGCAGGATGCAGACCACGGCTGTGGCCACCATGAAGTAGGTGAAGACCTTCTTCTCCGTGGGTCGGGAGATGTAGCAGTCCACCGTGTGGGGGCAGGGCGCCTCGGAGCAGGCCACCACCCGGGGCATGTCGTAGTCCTGGTAGAGGCGGTGGAAGACGTAGAGGAAGCCGGCGTCGACGGCAGCCTTGAAGACGAGACTCAGCAGGTAGGTCCACCACAGGCCGCCTCGCTTCTTGCTCGGGTTGTCGTACAGGGACTGCGTGTTGGGCCCGTGTTTCCGGCGGTGCCGGCGCTCGCGCTCCTGGCGGTAGGCCACGTGCATGACCACGAGCAGCGAGGGGCAGGTGACCAGGATGAGCTGCAGGGCCCAGAGGCGCACGTGCGACACGGGGAAGAACTCGTCGTAGCAGACGTTGGGGCAGCCCGGCTGCTTGGTGTTGCACACGAAGTCCTTCTGCTCGTCATCCCACACCTCCTCGGCGGCCACCACGTACACCAGCACGCGGAAGATGAACACCACAGACAGCCAGATGCGGCCCAGCGCCGTGGAGTACTTGTTGACCCCGCTCAGGAGGCCCTGCAGGGACGCCCAGTTCATGCTGACCGTGCCCTTGCTTCCTCACGTGGACCGTCTGCACCCGTGAGCACCCACTCGGGGCGTGGGGGCCACGAGGCCGGGAGAGCCTGGAAATGGGGGCCTTTTATTAAAGGTGCAATTGGCAAAACCCTTTCACAAACACTCTGTCGTCACGTCCTCGCTTGCCATGACTTGGTGGGGTCGGGATGGCCGTTATCCCCGTTTCACAGGGGAGTAAGCTGAGGCCCAGGGAGGCACCCACCCAAGGCTCCCCATCTGGAATTGGCAGAGCTGGTCTTGAACCCCCACCTTTCAGTTCCAAAATCAGGGAAGATTTTATTCTATGAAGTAATGGATGAATGTGAAGATAACCAGCCTGCATGAATGCACCCGCCAACTTCTTTGACCCCCAAGTTCCAGCCCTGCGGACCACACGACTTCTACAGAAACAGGAAGAAGGTGTGGATTGGATGATTTGCCTCCTCTCAGCTGCCGGGACTGGACAGGGGCAGAGGGGAGGGAGATGTGTCTTTCAGTTCCTCCAACCCCTCCTGAGCACCGATAGGGGCCAGGCCCTGTGCTGGGCGTGTTCCTATCGGCCTCCGGGGACCTTGAGTGATACCCAACCTCACCGAGAGGCCCAGGACATCCCCAGGCCTGACATTTCCTTCCAGACTAAGCAGGCTCTTTGGAACCGTGGGGTTTGGCATCATCCACCCCTCCCCCACACCGGTGCTGACCGCCCTGACCACACTCGGTTCCTCTGGAATTCCAACCATTTCAGGTTTAGGAGGGGAAGGGACAGAGGCGTGATTCCGGCTCCGTCCTTCCCCCCATCACTCACCTTTGCTCTCAGGAACACCCTCCTCTGTTTGCTCGTCAGGTCCCCCATTATCCCCGGTCAGGCCTCTGTCCTGTGCACACGTTATCCTCCCTGCCCCCTTATCTGGGGCGCCATCAGGTTCCATCTCTGCCCCCCCCCCATCCCTGATCCAGACCTCAGCATCTTAGAGCTTGTGACACTGGGACTTTCTCCGAGCACCCTCCTCTGCAGGCTAGATCACCGGTACTCAGGTGCTCTGTTTTCCGGTCTCCTGTGCCAGACTGTCAGCGTCTGGAGGGCCCCTGCAGCTCATTCATCCGTTTCCCCAGGACTCGGCACCTGGCCTGGCCTGGTGAACACCTGATAGACATTTACTGAACTAAAACTCCCTCTTCCTGATCCCTCCTCTTCCTTGTCTCTTCTCTGGTCCTCTGTCCTCCCTTTGGTCTGGTGGGACGTCCCTGCCCCTTCTTGGGGCTTCCTTGGGGTTTCTCTAGGGATCCTCTGTCCCCTCTGTTCCTCCCAGGAGCCCAGCCTGCAGGCCAAGTTCCCCGGGGATCCTCAGCCCATCTGGTCCCTGCTTCCCAGCCCGGTCTCCTGCCCAATTTGGTCCTCACCTTTCTCAGGTCCAGCAGAGACTCCGGTCCCTGGGCTTGTCTGTCTGCCTGGGGGCCTCCCGGAGGCAGCTTTTGTTCCTCACTCCTCTGCTGGGTGGAGCTTTCTGAGCCAATGAGCCAAGGGGGAGAGAGCGGGTGGGCAGGCAGGCGGACTTCCCCGGGCACATATTCAGAGCAAACACCTGTGGCCCTTCTCCCCTGGCCCACGCCTTCTCTCCAGCCTGGATGGGTATGGCTGGGTCTGGCTCCCTGGGCTGGCAGGTGTGTGGGTGAAGCTGTCTTTGGGGGGGCAGTGAGGAGCCTGGTATCCTAATGCCAGGGCCCAGGTCAGCACCCGCGGCTGCTGTCTGTTGTCCCAGCCCCTTCCCGTTGCCTTATTGCCCCTGGTCCCTCTGTCCCCGGGCCTCTCTGCTGCCCTTTTCTCTGGAAGCACGGTTCTGGGGTCCTCAGCAACTGACATCTATGGAGAGGGGCAACCTTGATCCAGCCCAGGATCACATCCCACCCTGGTGGGGACATTTCTGGGGACTAGGGCTTGGGCTGCTGGTGAGCTGTGTAGGGGATGGGAAGGGCCGATTATGGTTCTTTTAGACAAGCATACCCGCTGCCCTGGTGGAGACAGAGAATGCAGGTTGGCAGCATGAAATGCCCCAGTTGGCACAGGGCCAGGCACAACCTCGATGTCCACCTTCTATGGGCCTGGGCCTCTAGGGAAGTCAGAGTACTTCCCAGTGGGGGCTGCAGAGGGGCCTTGGATCTGTGTCCTGGCTGTCCTGGTGGCTGGGAGAGTGAAGGTTAATGTGCAGCCAGGGAGGGGCTCCTCTGCTTCATTTCCCACAAGCATTTATTGAGCACTTCCTAATACCAATGATTAACATTTATGTGGCCTTTTACAGCTGGCTTACCCCATCCACAGCCATGAGCTCATCCAGTCCCCCCACCCCCGGGCTCTGTATTATTAACCCATTTTGGAAAGGAGCTGAAGTCCCTTTCCCAGAGTCCCAATGGAACTTGGCTTCAAATGCAAGTGTTCTGACTCAAAAGTTCATGAACTTTCCATTGCAACACACAGCTCGCACAAGCTAAGCCCCATTATGTTTGCAGATAGCCCTCAGACCTCAATTTGCAACTGGGGATAAAGGCTTGTCTTGAGCACAAGCAGGTGGTATGACCTCCAGTAGCACTGAGGACCCTTTGCTGGGGGAGGGAATGGCCCCTCACGTGGCTGGATCAGGTCCAGCCCTTTGCAGGGACAGAGAGGTTGACCCAGTGACCTGAGAAGGGTCACAAAGGTTGAAGGACCGAATGGCACCTTGAATCAAGTGGATGCGTTGACTTTTATTAAGTCTTGACCGTGCCTCCCCCCCCAAAGGTACTTGCACATCCATTCTCTAAATAAACCCTCCTCACAGCAACCACCCTGTGACGGGGGCTTCGCCTCCATTTTACCCAAAAGGAAACGAAGTTCAGCTCAGAGGGAGGGGTGACTTGTCCAAGGCCCCACAGCTGGGGCCGGTGCCGAACCCTCCCTGCTTTCTGCCCCCACGGCTGCACCTGTGGGAGACGCCAGGCCTCTCCACCGGGTTTGACTGGGCGGCTCTCACAGGATGGTCTTCTTCACTTGGTCTCGAGGGAGGTCTGGTAAGAGAGGAGGGTGAGAGTCTGAGCCCAGAAAGATGAGGTCGCCTGAGAGGAGGTCGTCCCCCTTGCAGGAAGAGGTGGCACAGTCCGGGCAGTGGGCCACGCCTGTGGCCCTGGCTCTCCTCGCTGCCAAGCCCTCACGGCACTTCTTGCTCACCAGGTAGACCAGCTCTACGAGGTTGAGCAGGATGCAAATGGCGGCCGTGACCACCATGAAGAGAGTGAAGATGTTCTTCTCCGAGGGCTTGGAGATGAAGCAGTCCACCGTGTTGGGACACGGAGCTATGTGGCACTTGACCACATGAGGGAGGGTATATTTGGGGTAGAAGGAGTGGAACACATAGAGGAAGGCGGTATCCACGCCGGCCTTGAACACCAGGCTGCAGACGTACGTCCACCACAGCCCACCCCGCTTCTTGCCGGGGTTCAGGTAGAGGCGCCCGCCGTCCTCCCCCACTACCTCTCGGTGCTTCTTCTCCCGAGCCTCCCGGTAGGCCACGTGCATGACCACGAGCAGCGAGGGGCAGGTGACGAGGATAAGCTGCAGGGCCCAGAGACGCACGTGAGACACGGGGAAGAACTCGTCAAAGCAGACGTTGGAGCAGCCCGGCTGCTTGGTGTTGCAGTCAAAATCCTTGTGGTCATCGCTCCACACTCGCTCAGCTGTCACCAGGTACACCAGCACACGGAAGATGAAGACCAGAGACAGCCAGATGCGGCCGAAGGCTGTGGAGTACTTGTTGACCCCGCTCAGGAGCCCTTCGAAGATCCCCCAGTTCATAGTGGACCCAGGCGTTGGCTGCTCCTGCTGGGAAATAATCGTCATTTCCCACATTTATAGGATACCGACTCTGAGCACCTTATGGAAATATATAATCTGTATTCAATTGTCACAGGCACAGAGGAGCTAGGTTCTGTTATTGTCCCCATTTTACAGAGAGAGGAAATGAAGGTTTGGGGGGTTATAAAGGTTGCACAACTATTAGGTGCAGAGCTGGGATTCGAACCCAGGTAATTAAGTCCAGAACCCATAGAAGTGGGGGAAGGTGGGTCCAGGGAGCCACCCTTTCCTCCTGGGGCCAAGGCTCTGGTTTTGCAGTCCTGAAGTCCTTCAGTAGGTGGGGCATTCTGCCCTCTCCCTCTGTTCCAAACCTGGCCCTCCTCCTCAGGGTGCGGAGCCTTAGGAAGACTTCTCTCCTTTTGAGCCCCGCTCTGTCCTCTTAGCCCCTCCTAAGGGGAACCTGCTCCTTGCCCTTTACTTGGCTTAGGGGATTGGGCGGGAGAGGCTGCTGGAACTTTGTCCCCAAACTCCCATCTGGTCTAACACTCAGTAAATATCCAGGCAATGTCTTGCTCGGGTGCAGCTCACTTGAAGTGAGGCCAGTGGCAATCCAGCTGAGAGGTAAAGTAGGGGACAATGGTTCTCTTTACCCAATAGCCTTCCTCAAGAAGCCTGGGATTCTGGGGATTCCCAAACTCGTGTTCCGTGGAACCCTGGCCATAGTTTGGCAACAGGAGCAGTGAGAGAAAAGGATTCTGTGTTCGAGAAAGGGAGACAAATATAGGTTCAGCAAAGTTAAATAGGTCCCTTTACTCGACCAAGCTAATACATTGACACCTGAATCCCCAAAGGGAAGGGATATGTAGCATTACCTAAACTCCTTCGACCACAGAACCTTTTTTTTTTTTTTTTAAATCATTGTGTGGAATAGTCTTGTCAAAACAGCAAAATGGGAAATGCTGCTCTGGTCAGTTTTCCTGGCGAGTTTGGTGCGGTGAACACACAGGTATCAGATTTACCTCCATTTATGGAGTGTGACTGCCGTTCAGAGCAAGAGACTCCCACTCCCTCTCTTGGAATTCTTCTGCCTGGTTCCTGGCGGGGCGGGGGTGGGGGGTGGGGTGTCCCCTGAGACCCAGGCACTGTGGTCTCACCTGCTGGGCTTCCCTGGGACCTCAGGGAGACTGCATAGCCTCTTGCTCTAAGGTGTTCTTGATGCCCTTCCCGGGGCCCGTGGTAGGCTCTGGTCCCTGTGCTGTCCTGACCGCCTATGGCACCTGCTGCGGATGGACAGGGTCCTGGTAGGAGCCAACATTCATTGAGTATTTATGCGGCACTTTGCATGAATCAGAACAGCAACTGTATGAAAGCGTATGATATTTTTTATTCCCAATTAACAGATGAGGAAAGTGGAACACAGAGAGGTTAATCAATTTGCTCAGAGTTGCACAGCTGGGAAGCAGCCGAGCCGGGATTTGAACCACACTCTGGGCCTGGGCCCCTTTCCTTAAGTTGCAGGAAGCTGCTTGCCCATCTGGTCCATGCCCACCCTCTCCTCCAGCAGGTGGATGCTGGGTAAGGGAGGCTGGAGGTGTCTCTGCTCTCAGCCTGTCTCTCCACGGTTCTGGCTATACCACCTACCATTTGGTGGTGAATCATCAGCTTGTCTTCGCTCAGTCCCGCCTGAGGTGGGCGGAACTCCTGGCAGCTGGACAGGGAACAGCCTGGGAGGCTCCAGCCCTTAGTCCCCAGAGGCTCTTGGCCCAGCCCACCTGGGGTGTGGCGGGTGGGGCTTTGCAAGCTCAGGCAGAGCGGCTTAGTGTGCTCAGTTCCTGGCACCCGTGTGAGCCCCTCTCCCACTCGGTCCCTGGCTCCCACCTCTGCTCAGCTGGGGAGAGCAGGAAGGGCGCAGGGCAGAGGAGGGAGGAGCCCTCCATTCCTCTCCCATCAGAACCCAGGGTGGTAGATATGTCCAGGCCACCTCTCTCGCCTCACCACCAGAGAAGCGTCCCTCTGCCGGGTATGCCCAGGGTCCATCTGGACACAGGTGACCTTACCTGGATGGCTACTCCTCAGAACTCTCTGCGTACTGGCTCCTGGCAGCTGGAAGTCGGACTCAGCGTGGCAGCTGGAACTCATGTCAGGGCCAGGGAGGGTGTTTGGGGCAGCGCATTCCCAGGACGGAGCCTGCAGAGTCGGCAGGCAGCCTGGGTGTGCCGCCGGCCCGGGGGGAGGAGTTGCTGCGCCCGACACTGTCATTGGCTGGGCCCAGCCTCCCCAGACTGCTTCTGCTGAGGCCCAGAAACTTAAGGGTTCATGGCTCACTCTTCCTGGGGCGCTGAGCCGAGAATCCTGGCATCCTCTGAGGGGAGAACTGCAGGTCCACCTTGAGCCCCTGCTTGTCCTCTTATCCCTGGCCTTGTGTGGGAGGAGCTGAGGTCTGTCCTGCCTTCTCATCCTTCTTCAGAAAGTCCCCATGCCACTTCTTGGGACTCTAGGGGCTGCTCTCTGGCTTTCTATTCTTCTGGCTTCAGTTATTTTCTGAAATGCCATGACTCCCAAACTCGGTCTCCAGCCCATCTGCTTTTGCCCCATCCACTGCCTCTCCTTGGATGCCCTTCTCTTGCCTTTCTCATCATCTGGTACCCCTCCAAGAAGCCTTCCCTGATTGGCACTCCAGGTGGCTTAGAGCCTCACCTCTGGGCTTTCCTGGCCTTGAACTTCCCCATCATCATGACTGTATTGGAATAGTTGATCTTATTCAGCTGGTAGGACCTATCTATTGAGTAAACAAATCAATCCACACCGACAGGGACTTGTGAGCAGGACATAAAGCAGACCAGCTCCTGGCCCCCAGGAGCTCACCCACTTGGCCTTGATGACCAGCTGAGAAGTCTAGTACCAGCTTCACGGAGACCCTCATGACTGCTAAAGGGCCACGGGGCAGGTTTCTGGGCCCAGGCTCCCCTTCCACGCCATCCATGGCTGCTGGAATCCAGTTCAGTCTTTGTACCCCTACGCTGGGTACGTGAGGGATTGTGCAGAGAGCCGCCCCCACCCCAAAACAGACACATACACGGAACACCCCACCCCCAACACCACACGCAATGGCCCTTCCACCAAGAAAGGATCCGGAGAGCCTGGGCAGGCACACAGATGGGGGCCGGAGATACCCTGATATCAGAATGGCCTCAAGGGGGAGCCCCAGCAGGAAGGCCTTGGGAATGGACAAGTCCTGTCCAGGACAGGTGCCTCCCTGTCTGATGGGGGAGGCATTTCAGGGAACTGCCTAAGGCAGGGGCCCTCTGCCTCTGGACCCCACATACCTGCACCTGGAGCCCCTATGCCCTATATCTGGAGCTTACTTTCCCACATCTGGGGCTCACACCCTACATCTAGAGCCCACACCGCTGCCTCTGGACCCACACCCCTGCGTCTGGAATCTCATACATATGGTACTTTCAGATCCGGGCAATTTCCCTGTCCTCCAAAGTACAGTGAGACATTTTGTGCCCGTGAGGGGTGTCCGTGCACAGAGAAAGCACGACGCAGCACAGTGACTGAGCCCAGCCTGTGTGGCCCGGATCCCACGGCTGCCTCTTCCTCTCCACGGGATGCCTCAGTTTCTTATCTGTATAGTGGAACAGTAACATCGCCCACCTGGTAGGGTTGGTGTGCTGGTTAGCCCAGCTCGTAGAGCTCTAGAACAGTGCCCGGCACAAAGGAAGCCCTTTTGAGGACTACCTCTGATGTACGTGAACTGAACTGAACTGAACACAAAGTGACTTCCTCCCCTTTTCCTTATTCCTAGGCCTTTTCTCTCTGAGACGTAGGGAAGGCAGAGAAGGGAGGGGAAGACAGACACACTCACTAGAGAAAGTCTCATGTGGATGAATGTTGACTTTGGGTTGGAAAGGCAAAACCCGGGCCATGCAGAGAGGTGGGGAGGGGGCAGGGAGCAGCCCCAAGGAGTTTCTCATTAGTGCAGAGACACAGCCTGTTGTCCTAATGAACTTCTAAGATGTCCTTTATCGGCAGGTCACACGGGGTCAGGATTCAATGGACTGTGTATCCAGGAGCCACAAATACCACAGACCCAGAGCAAGCACGATGCGAGCACACAGGTACACCCCCATACACACGGGCCACACCTTGCAGGCACAGTGTTGTACGATGGGGTAGTGTTTTGTTCCGTTCACAGTTGTACCCCTGGGACCTGGGATGGTGCCTGGCACCAAGTCAGGCTGCATTTATGTTTATTGAATGACTGATGTATGAAATGCATGCACCTTGCAAAGATTCACACACATCTGTCCCTCTCTATATGCTTCTCCCCAATGATTACCAAGTACAGGAGAGGAGAGACACTTGGCTGGCTTAGGGACAACATTGTGAGAGGTCCTATAAGGGACATGCAACAGAGAAGGGAGCGTCAAGTTCTGCCAAAGGGACATCCAGACAAGGTAACGTTTAAGTTGGGTTTTGAAGGATGTATAGGAGTTCACCAAGAAGAGCCAAGGAGGAGAGGCCTCTGAGGCAGAGGGCACGGAATATACAGAGGAACTCTGTGAAAGACAATGGAAGGGGTGCCTGGGTGGCTCAGTCAGTTAAAAGCGTCTGCCTTTGGCTCAGGTCTGGATCCCGGGGTCCTGGGATCGAGTCCTACATCGGGCTCCCTGGTCAGAGGGGAGCATGCTTCTCCTCCGCCTGCCGCTCCCCCTGCTTGTGTGCTCTCTCTCTCACTCTCACTCTCAAATAAATAAAATCTTAAAAAAAAAAAGACAATGGAAGAGGGGTGCCTGGCTGGCTCGGTTGAATAAGCATCTGACTCCTGGTTTCCGTTCAGGTCGTGATCTCGGGGTTGTAGGATCAAGCCCTGAGCTGGGCTCCATGCTCAGCGGGGAGTCTGCTTGGAGATTCTCTCTGTGTCTCTCCCTCTCTGCCACTCCCCGCACTCTCTCTCAATTAAATAAAGAAATAAATCTTAAAAAAAAACAGAGAGAGAGAAATGTAATGGAAGAGCTTTAGAGAGTGGACTGGGTGGGGGGCCGAGGGGGCCCCAGGAGGTGCCTGGAAGGTCGGCAAGGACAGTCTGGACCATACAAGACCTAGAACACTGCGCTAAGGAGTTTGGATATATCTTGTGTGCCGAGGGAGGCATGAGGGAAGGAAGGAAACTACATGGTCATATTGGTACCGTTGATTCTTACTATTCGCGGTACTTACGTTCTGTAAAGTCACTACAAACACGGCATTAGCAAATACAGAACCTTTGCCAGCGGCGGAAAGGCAGTGTTAGCTTCTGCGAGGCTCTGGTTGCAACATGTTCAGCAACTGATCATTGTTGTATGTGTGTTTCTTCTTAAAGACCCCTTATCTAACACACCTTGTTGAGTCATTAGCATTGAACTCATGGCCAAGGCACCAGAAGTCACGGCAGAACGAAGCTCGTCGACCCCACGTGTTTTCTCCCTGAGGCCCCCTGCGCTTAGGAACTAGACAGCTCTTCAGGGGGCCCGTTTAAACAGCAGCATCACCAACAAAAAGCCCCCCAAATAAGAAAACGTGGCAATAAATCGTCCTCAAATAAGACGTTTGTTCAAAGTCTCAGAGCTGAAAGAAGACGGCGGAATGTCGCTTGTTCAACCTCAGCCTGGAATGTGCACCTCGTGGGGGAGGGGGACTCAAAGTTTCGGTTGCTCTGTGTGGGTCCAAGAAT